>NW_005187407.1:5800731-5824776 GCF_000239375.1 Pundamilia nyererei
CCTCATCAGAGCCATCAGATAGTCTCTCACTACCTGTTCTGTCAGTCTACAGTCTTGCTTATACTGTTTGCTCGGTCTTGCCACTGCTGCCATGGTATATGGAGTGCACACCACATAAGTTATTTTTGATCTGTAGCTCTATTTCACAGCGTGTCAAAGTGCCAAAATGACTTAAATAAATACATAATTTAAATAATGAATTAAATGTGTTGTTAATTAATTAAAATAGGTTTTGTAGCTCCCGCTAAGTTGAAAAACAGACACAATGTGTTTTTGATTTTTACTGGCATTTATTGGACACAGGTGCTACCAACGATGCCGTGAGAACTGTATAAACAACATAAAATAATCAATTTTCACAGTAAGTTGTTCTTAATGAAAACACATCTTGCAGTGCACACTCTTTACCCACAGGTGGAAAACTTCGTTGCATGTGTCTCCAAATCTGTACCAGGCACCAACTGAGAAAGGAAAGCATGCTGCCCTCTACCGAGTGTGGCGTGTAACTGAAAATACTGTCAACCCAAACAACAGACTGAACATTGGTTCCACCCTGGAAACATTCTTTAAAACCTTTAAATGTGAGTTTTTAAAACCAACAATGTATACATTACAATCTGATTTATTAAAAATAAAGTATCTTAACGTATTTATTGCAACTTAAAACCATGAAATTATCTTAAACTGCATAACTGCTGGTGACAGCAGCCACAGGTATTAATAAATTAATTACATAAATAAATAATTAAATAACAATTAATGTCATTGAAAATCTTTTAAATTTTTTTTTTATCATTTCAAATTTTAATTTATAATCACATTTAATGAATTCATTATCTGTTTCATTAAATAATTATTAATTTATTAATTCTTTAATGGTGTATTTCAGGGGTATTCAACTAAAATTTAAAGAGTTCCAGTTAGAGAAAATTTCGTGAAGCAAACATCACAATGTCTAATCACATAAACAGTGTGATAAATGTATCAAAAACATTTTCATTATATGTAGTATATAAAAAAATATTCTGTTCACCCAACATAGAACTAAACATATATGTTTGACTAGGGACATGTTAAATGCGCACATTAAAAATTTTAAAGTAGAGGTCCTTTTCAAAATAACAGAAAATAAGAAAATGATGCATGTTGAAATAAACTAACTACAGAAAAATTACATAAATGGAGGAAAAGCTTGTATTTCCCCTTTTGTGTTTTATTAGGCGATCAACCGACTGCATGTGGAGAAGTCCAGCATTTACTCATTAAATGCTCTATTTTCACTTTCCATGTTTCTTTTTTTGCACAGCCATATCATATTTTTTCCTGATTTTTCGCTCCCTTTCTTCAATTCACTGTTTTTCTATTTTCTTTTTCTCCACTTTCTCCAGTGCTATCGTCTGTATTTCTCCCTTTTTTTTTCTACATTGCTGTCTTTTTTCTTCTTTCTACTCTTCTCACATGTAACTCTACGCTGTCAGGGCTGCAGAGTCCAAGTGTTTAGCACCGGGAATGCAGAAATTTAATTGACTGAGTGGCTGAACTTGCATCCAATTTGCCTGTGTTTCTTCAGCCACAGAGCCGGTACCGTAAAGAGCAGAAAAACTGCACCAATTAAAATAGAAGCGCCCATCAGGTTTAAAATCTGTTTTGGTTGTGGGTCCATGTCTGTATGGGACAGCTTGTGGGTCTGGACTCAGACTCACAGTGTTAGTGACCTCTGATGTATTCAATTAATTCTTTTAGCACTCTAAATGAATTAATTTTATTGGTCAACCTCAGTCATCAAACTCAGGGGGTTAATCGAGGTTAATGCTGATTAAGTCAAAACCATTGTTTTGCCCTGGTGGCCATTCTTCTAGTGGGCATTTCTCAGTACCAAGTAGGCCAAGTGGAACACTATAAAACCATTCTATACACTTTTACCAGATGTGTTTTCTGCTGTATGCAACCTTTTATGATTTGTTATTGTGGACCTGAGAGACCTCTTGTGGACACTTTGGAGTACTGCTGATAACGCAATCCGAAAACACAAACAATATTCTTGTATCAATCTATAATACGTCAAATTTAAAAAGTTAAATTATGCTTTACAATACACCCATACTCACCAGACACAGCACCGAAGTCAAATTTCTCCAAATCTGACAGAAAAACAAATTCAGTCAGGGAAATAATTATTTGATCTCCTGCTGAATTTGCAAGTTTGTTCATATGCAAAGAAATGAACAGTCTCTAATATTTTGGCAGCATCATTTCAATGCTGAGAGACAGAATATCAACCAAAAAAAGGGGGGGGGGACCATATTATATAAAATGTATGGATTGATTGGGATTTCATTGAGTGAAGTAACTATTTGATCCCCTACAACCCAGCCAGAGCTCTAGAAACCTTCCAGCCTCACCACCATCAGGGCCAGAGACAAGAGTGTAGACCTGCACAAGGCGGGAAGCGGCTACAAGACCCTCAGCAAAAAGCTTGGTGAGAAGGAGACCGCTGTTGGTGCGATTATTCAGAAATGGAAGAAATATAAAATGACCATCAAACACCCTCAGTCTGGAGCACGATGCAAGATTTTACCTCATGATGTGAGGATGACTATGAGAAAGATGTGGTCAGCTGAGACTGGAGAAACACTTGGATGAGTGATGAAACATTTCTCTCACTGAAACATCCAGATGAACAGAATCAACCTTTTGGGCTCCATAAGGGTAAGAACTTGTGCTCTGGAAAAAGGATATTGGATGGATCATTAATAGTTTTATGAGCCTCATGAACAACTTTTTTTTTTTCAGTTTCATAGATAAATGAACTGACCCCTAGGGCCAGTCATTTGGATGTAATTTGCTTTTAAGGGTTTTCTTTCATAGTCTCTCTCCATTAAAATGAAAATACCATAAAAGTGTCTGTTGTTTTTTCATTGTCCTTGCATAACCAAAGTGCATTTGAGCTTCAGGGCACAAACTGATGGCCGGACATTCTCCTTAAGGATTTTCTGAGAGCAGAATTCATCGACCCATCACTTAGAGCAAATAATCCTTGGGGATCATTCAGATCTGGGTTTTTTGTTTTTGTTTTTGTTTTTGTTTTGCAAATTTAAAATGAGCCTTCATCTTCTTTTTGGTCAGTAGTGGTTTTCTCCTTAAACTCTCCCATGGATGCCATTTTTGCCCAGTCTTTTTTTTATTGTTGAATCATAAACTCTGACTATAAATGAGACAAGTGAGGCCTGCACTTCTTTAGATTTTGCTCTGTGTTGTTTTTTAAGGGTTTTTTCTTTTTCTTTTGGTGACAACTTGGATGAGTTGTTGGAGTAATTTCAGTAGGCCAGCCATTCCTGGAATTGACTGTTCTTCCAGGAATAACTGGGTGACATGATGCTTTCTTCCAGAACCAATAAGAATAGAAAGATAGATTTACATCACACCTGACAGCATATTTAACATATTTTGACTATCAGCAAAACAAGAAGTGCTAGATTGAGCAGTTAAAGAGAAAGTGGGTTACCATCAGAAAGTGATATACTAAAAAATAAATTACTAACTAAACTTGTTGAAAGGAAAGTGTTCAAAGACATTCCAGACTTTTAACAATTTCCCGTATATAAATAGGGTAGTCAAGTATCATATATGTCAGTCAGTAATGACTCAAGAAAGTTACCTGAAAAAAGTTCAAACATTTGCTTTGAAGGGTTTGGTAAATCCTTTTCTGTCTATGTAGATCTCTGAGCTCTGTGTGGTGTTCTTGGTTAGCTGATATCATAAATGAGCCATTTACTTGAATTAAACTGAGAAATTACATTGACAAAAATCCTCGGGTACCTTTTAAATGTACAGTAACTGATGCTGTTCTTTCTAAATGAAGTTTCTCCCTTTCCACCACACCCTTAGTCACCCTAAGCTGTGACATGTGTTGTTTGTAAGTGGTGGAGATTTTAGTTGCCATACTTTCTCATACACGTTTTCTTTTTAATAAAACAATCGCTTCTGCTACTAACACAGCATTTTTTTAAACAATGCCAATTTAATGCTTCTAACTTTGTTGATGGCCAGAATATTTGTAATATGTTGATAGTCAGGTGAGATCTAAATTTTAACATATTTTATTTATTGTGTAATTAGAAGAACAAAGGTTACTAAAAAACAAAAAAAACCAACTGTTAACATTTATTTGTTTTCTACTGTGATATCCTTCACCATGTTTCAGTGAGCCTGCTGTGACTGTGCACCTAACACAAGTCCACAGCTGAGAGCTGAGTGAACATTAAATGCATTCACACTCTGTATAGATGGAAGTATGCAAATTTTCAGACGATGTTTGCAGCACTGCATCCCAGCCTGACCGCAAAGATTTATCATGTGTTTCGATAAATAAATATTTGTTAACAGGAAGAGTTACCCTCCAGTGAATTTGAAGATAACTTTATATTAATGTCACTTCCATCCCTTTCTCCTAGGGCGAGAAGCAGGGTACACCCTGGACAGGTCGCCAGTCTGTTACAGGGCTAAAACACTCACATTAGAATCACTACCCTAACGTGCATGTTTCTGGATTTTGGGGAGGAACCCACGCAGACACGGGGAAAACACGCACAGCCGACACTGAAACTCTCCACCCTGGACCTTCTTGCTAGAAGGTGGATGGTGCCAGCACACAGCACCACCTGCTGCCCCTGCTGAACTTGGATCTAAATTGATGCTTAACGAAACTGTGAGATTTGCTGCTGCCAGCAGAGGGCGTGCTCGTGCCACTTTTCGTGCTTGCTTGAATCCAGTGGCGCACTGAATGGCACGGCTGTAAAGAGGCAGGGCTGGGAGGCAGAGACACACGACACAGGTCTGCTCGGCAGAGGAGGAGGACTCAGTTCATAGCCAGCCTGCGGTGGAAATAAACGCTGCGTGTCCTACTCTAAACCGCAGTTTTGTATCGGTGGCGAGTCGCGTTGAAGAAACAGAAAGGTAAAGACTGCAGCAGCCGCTCAGACGGGAATATTTCCACAAGACTGCGCAGAAGAAGAAGACGATTACTGTGAGTTTGATGCGTCACACCAAAGATTCGTACAGACGAAAACAAAACGACAGTAGCCACCGACACAGATGTTCACCCAACATCTTTTACAACCTTGTGGACATTGTGTCTCACAGCGTCAGTTCTCAGGTGTTGTCACGACAGGTGAACAACTGCAGGTGTGCGAGTCAGCCAGCTGCTCCGTTTGTAGTCTGATAAAGAGGTGGAGGTGTCATTTCTCTGAATAACTCAGTTTAAAAAAAAAGAAAAGATATGTTCTGCCGAAAGAGTCATAATTTTAGATCTTCTTAACATATTCATGCTAAGTTCACGTGTGACATCAGGTGAATTCCATCCTTCACTCTGAATGTAAATCTTGTTGATTTTATTTAGATGAGTGCTGCTCTACAGTTCTGTCTTCCTTTATATATATTTTATAGCTGTTTTCTATTAAATGAAGTTTCCCCCCCCTCATGTATCTGCACATGTGAGCCTGGGCTTGCACATTTACAGAGAAACAGACAGTTTGATGGGAAATGAGGCAAGCATAGTTGGAAGTTGTGCAACTGAGGATGGAGCAAGGAAAGTGTGGTTCGAAATGTGATGACAGTTAATGGATGAAGTGATCTTTTTAACTTCCTGTGTGTGTTTTGAGAGCCTGGTGAACGACAATTAGATTCCCACATTTCATGGCCTGGCACGTGGATACACTTCTCAGGAACCTTTCCTGCATTTGACATGCAAAACACCAAATTTCTCTCTGTACGTGCTGGCCCGCGCCTCAGCATCTGTCACGTTCTCACTGCTCTTTCTACAGCGAGGTGCTACATTTCTCTGCTGGTATTTGGCAGCCGAGCTCCTCACAGACAGCCCCTTTCATCCCGATGCGCCTCCACACCAAAGGCCTGAGCTGCGACCACTGTGAAACAGTTTTAAGAGTCCAAAAGAAGAAGAGCCACAACCTGTAGGCTGCTTTAGATACTGTTTAGTTGCGGCTCAGCTAACGAGTTTCTTTTTTACGTGATATATGATCGACTTCACTGAGTTTTGCTTTGTTGCTGTGAATAATCACATGGGAAGCATAAGAGTGCAGTTTTCTCTCGGTTATGAGGAGCAGTTGATGATAAATTCCTCCTTTTGGAAATGCTTCTGGTGTTATTCACGTTGTGGTTCATAAAGCAACAAATGCTGCTCAAATATCTTCTCATTGGTCCTTGAGATATTGCAGAAATTAGACGCTAATTTGAATAATCAGTCAAATCTGACTAGCTCCAAGCCGGCCTATACTACAAAGACAAAGCATCTATATATAAATGTGTAATCTCTTCATTAACTTCCTGTTCCTGCTTCATTTGACTGGGAGACAGGTGGGGTTTGTCCAGGCTGACCAGCTTGCCGCAGGATTTTTGACAGGAAAATGGCTCATGCAAATCCCCTGCTCTCTCCTTGGGAGTAACACCTGTGCTCCTGTCCTGTGCTGCCTGCTGCCTTTGCACTGAAAAGAGTGAGAAGCATTCGTGCATTACATAATGTTTTCCATTTGAGTGGCAGCAGAAGTGCCTCAGCACCGCGAAGCCCAAACTGTCAACACAAATCATATTTGATGATTCTGGGACTTTCTGCAGTTTTGTGTCTTTCCCTGGAGTTTTACCAGATTCTTTCTTACTTCAGTAATTAAACAGAGGTACTTGTTTGCAGAGGGGCCTCACAGGGCGCTCATACAGCTTTTTTCCCCAAATATATGAGCACCCTGTGTAAAAAGGTAGCACAATTACCAGCTGTAGGGTTTTTAAGTTCAGTCTTGTGATTTATGGGTCAAAGAGCACTCTGTGTACTGTGATCGTACTGTACCATGGGATTCGAGTAGTGATATGATCAAAATAACAGGCATATGAGACTCATTAAGACAGTTACATAAGTCAGTGGTCTGAACATTAGCTCGCAGCGCTCTCATTCCTGATAATGGTTTGAGTGACCAGGGGTGTGGCACACTGGTCACAGTCAACATGTTCAGATTAGAGAAAAAAAAAGTCTCACTGTGTTGTAAAAATGAAATCTGGTACCTTGTAATGTTTGTGTGTGTTCAGTGCGACCTCTCCTCCCTCACTATTGTCTGCAGTCTGTTTTGAAGCTGTCTAACATGCTGCGCTCCAGTTGCAACGAGCTGAAAGCATAACGGGAGTGTTTGCTTTCTTTCTGGAGTTTGTCATCTTGGGTTATCCAACACCATGTCAGCCTTTTCTTGCTTCTGCTCAATGCTCCGCTGTAGCGAAATCCAAGCGAATTCCTGCTTTGTTGCTTGTGAAGTACTGAAGTAAGTGTAGTGAAGAGCGGTATTCTGCCCTTCAGCTCCTCATGGGGTTAAAACTGCTTTGTAGTTTTTCTAGTACAGTAGAAAAACTACAAAGCAAAGTTTCTGTTTGGAAATTTATTTACTTTTTTTTTTATTTGGTTGGTCTTTTTGGTTAATCAATTATTAAATTAACAATTTAATACACTGGGTCAAAGTGACCAAATACCAGAGCTGAAGTATCTTTAGTATAGTCTGGCTGTACATGTTTGAGGCAGATAATGGTATCATTTGAGAGTCTAAATATCCGACATGCACCAAGTTTCCGGGTTTAAAAAGTCTCCTTGGTTGTGAAGTTAACACGGACAGAGAAAATGAGCTAAATGGTATCCATCTATAATACAGATGACGGTGAATAAAACAATGTATGTCCTTCAAACAAGCCAGTCAGACACACTCGAGTCATATTTGGAGGTTTAGGCTCCATACGTCTGTCCAGCATGACCTCCTGAGCAGAGTGTGGGCTCGCCCTCTCTTTCTGTTCTGTTTTATTGTCCTCATTCACTGGCCAGGCTCCACTCGTGTCAGCACATACCACATAGGCCTGCTACTGACGGCCACCAGCGGCAGTGAGAACATTAAATCTAGAGTCTCTCTTATCTATTTTTGTGCCACACCCTTTAAACTTTGTGAGTTATAAGCAAAGAGGTAATCATCTCCCCAGGTGACTTGTTAGATACAGGAACTAAGAAAGAGGAAAAACCGCAAAGAGAATACGCGATAGGAACAGAAAAGTTCAAATTTATTAAATATGTTCAGGTTTGCCTGGCAGACCACAGGATCAAAAGTGTTTAGTTTAGTTTTTCTCTTCTCATACAAAGTGAAATAAGTCAAACTGATAGTTAAAGGGACACATCATCAATTGTACCATCTGATCATTTACTTTAGGCATGGAGCCCTAAAAAAAGGCGTCTGTAGATCTCTTCACTTGCATTTCATGACAGTTCAGCTACATTCACATGTTGTTTGCCGAATGGAAAGAAAACCTCACAATATTCAAAGCGTTAATGTGTTATCTCCAGATCGTCACCCTCATCCTTGTTGCTCTTTTAGTTAAACCACTTAAATAGCCTTGAATTAGCTTCTTTTGTGCAACCCTCCATTTAAATTGATCGAAGTGTTGGATCTTATTTGGATATAAATGTGATGCATGTGTTTATTTTAAGCATGTTAGTGTTTTTTTGCTGTTTCCCCACTAAGTCAGTGGTTTGAAGTTCAGCGTGTTGTAATTATTGCTTGAAGAACGACGAAAAGATGCTGCTGAGTGGCAGCCGTTCTAGTGATGAAAAGCCAGGATGTCACAGCTTCTGCGACCAACTCAAACTTACTACAAACTTAAAATGACTTTCTAACCTCATACTTATAAATACAGAGACAATCTTTAAAAGAACAGCAGCGATCATCGCCGCGATGGTGTCTTCATGTACTTTGCAGCAGATGCAGAACTTCCCGGTATTATCGTTTTGATCTTAATGACCTCCAAACGGGAATTCCCATCTCTGTGGGCGAGCGGCACGTCAGCACCAGCTTTTGAAAGAGTGGAAAAAAAGGAGACCTGCAGACATAATTGGCTCATAGTTCTTCTACACTGCATAACCATTAGTGGTTGTGTTGGCCGGTTGGAGGCTGCTGGCAGAGCGATCCGTTGGCAGCATCGCAGGAATTCCGATTATTTGGAGGTTGTGATGTTTTGTTGTTGTTGTTTTGGGCCGGCTGAGTCCCCTGCGGCCCCCTCCCACTCTCATGCCCTGATAATGACGAGGTTTGCGGAGGCCCACTTGGGGGACACTAGAGCGCCAGAGCGAGATGGCAGGAAGTAGAAATGAGTTGAGAGAATGGAGACGGTCGTCAACGTATAAATCTTCTATTTATTTATTTTTTTAAATTCATTCATTTATTTATTTTTTTAGTAACCTGTGACTTCAGGTCAATAAAGGCCTGGCCATATACTCCCCTTTTAATCATGTGACAGTCTACTTCAGAGAAGTACATCATTTATGGATTCTCAGAAGTAGAGCATTTACGTTTGTGATATGCATAGGCAATAAAACGCCTTCTCTCGGCTTAAAGGGAAATATGAGGACCTTTGGACTACAGTGCAGGCTTTAGTAAAACTGACATGGGCAAGTCTGTCTCCTATTGTTTCTGTTCCATATGGTAGCGATATCCATGGGCCTTGACGTTGGGAGCAGAGGCTCGCTGTGGTTAGTTATCACTGGTAGTTAAGCATAATAAGCCTGCTGTAGTACGTTCTGTACAGCCGTGCTGTACTGTACCGTCCCATTGGAGCAGCATCTCTGCTTCTGTGTCTTTAAAGAACATTGTCTCTGTTTTCTGTCCATTAACTCATCTCTATGTTTCTCCCCACCTCCCCCATGCCCTCAGCCGAATCATGTGACACACTGGACACAGAGGGTGACCTCCTCCTCACAGCTTCTCATGCAGAGTGGAGCTAGAACGAGACGCTCTCTGAATTACAAATAGACCGAATCTTCTCCCTGGGTTTCCTCTTGCTCAAGTTATCTTATATAATGCAATGGAGACATTTTTTGTGACTTTATTACCACAGATTTATGTCTTCTCTCAAGAAAAGGGGGTTTACATAGAATAAAACTTGATATAACTCCCGACTACACGTTTACAAGACAGCTTTTCAGAATCTCTGCCTCTCGCTGTCCTCCATCTTTTGTCATACGTCCCTCGCCCCGTGTAGCTTGTTTCTTCTGTTCATGTTGCATTTCAAAGGTCAGGCCACTCTGTAGGTGTAATCCCACCCGCCTTCTTTTCTGCTTTATTTCTTGTCATCAAAAGGTCAAACACCATGCTAATATGCAATACCACAGAATAAAATGTAGGTTTAGAGATGAACGCATGGTCAGGGGAACATCACTGTGCCCACATGCACACTGCCGAGCTCACTGAAACATGTTTTTTTTAGGATTCAGAAGGATGCTGTGTTCAGTACACGCTGTACGCTCCGTCTCGTGTGATTGATGATAGCTGCTTTCAGTGAAGGGAGCTCCCATTTTTTACACTTGTGTCAGGGTTCTCCTTGCAGCATGAAGATGTTAAAACAGATCGGTGTTTGTTATTTTGTAATCCAAACAAGCTCTTCTGGTAACTTTATCAGTGAAAACCTCATGAATAGACCTCAGTGTTCAGTGTTTACTTTCCATCAACATCTAATACATTATGCACATGTTTACTATAGACTGTATCTAAAAGATGGCCATAGCCACTATGGCTTTCCTCGTTGGGTAGTGGAGTGCTGTTTTTAAAAAGGCAGCACATTTTATCAATCAGTCCTGGTTGTTTTGAACCCCAGGTGACCATGTTTTAACAGGAGACTGCAGTGCTCAGTTATCAGCTAATGTTAGCAAGTTCCACCTATAGACTGTATTGTGGTGCATCACACAGCCATCAATACCTGTACTTGCAAATTAGTGTAAAGACATCGAAAACATTTTTAAAAAGAGTAAAAAAATTGGAGAGCCCACTCTCTGATGTGCTGTTAATATAAATAACAGCACATTAAGCCATATTAGTTTTAGATATTCACCTTGAAAATGCTCCAAAAGGCACCAACACCACAAACTCTGGAGATCCAGGTCAGTATTGTCACAGTTTTTTTGTACCAGCTGATTATTTGAAGATGGAAGTTTAATTTCAAACAACGTGTTTTCAGAGATGGTGGCTTTCAGCCTGGAGGTTGCCCCTTCATAGTAACATACAGGCTTAATATCAGTAATTAACCGAAATATTTTCTTTCAGCTTGACCTGTGTCTTTTCATTTAGCCACGCTTTTTGGCCACTTTTGCCATCAAAAGTCACGTAGCCTACCTGTTTCTTACTCCAGCCTGTCGGCCATCTTTGTGGGCTGCCGTTTTAGTCTGATTTCATCATGTAGCCTTCCTGCTGCACACATACGCAAACACTTGGAAAGCTCTGCAGTGCTGCATAGTGCCTGGTGTTCAGGGACAAACACTACTCTGAAGCAGCATCACAGCTTTTACATCTGAGCAAAGATGAAAAGAAACGTACCTCCAGAGCACGTCGTAAAATATGGAACACAACGTGCCAAAAACAGGTCAAAATGATACCTGGCTTCTTTTATAATGGCTTCTTCTGTTGTGTGTGTGTGTGCGCGTGCATTGGACCAGAAAACCTATATGTATCTATACATGCTAAACTGTAGTTCTTCCTTGCTGTTATGGTCTTTGTCTGCCTTACTGTATCAAGATGGGGGAAACAAAGTCCTTAGGTAATCACACTGACACACCAAAAGAGCACTGGTATCAAAAGTATAATGATCACTGCCCCACATGACAGATGCATACAGACAATGAGCCTTTTCTCTGTGTATTTATTGGGAATATTGAGTATATATTTTTTGAATGCCCTACATCCCGAGTTTCTGTGAAGGATGAGAGCATTTAAGTTGATGAAGCTGATCCCCTTCAGGCTGACTAAGCTGGCTCCCCGTGCATCTTCTTGATTGTATCCACCCAAATCCAGATCTCGGTGCTTATCTAACATCTGAGTTGTAGGATTGCATGGGTCATGAAAGCCCAGCAGCCCAGTCCTTGAAGCTCAGCATTGCTGCTCTGCTATTGATTTTCCATTATGTCTCCAATCTGCAGCAGTAATCCAATAGTATCCGGGGACTGAAGCAGAGCAAAAGGAACCCATATGTGATATCTCTGGAGATGGAGACTGTGGGAGCCTTGTTGACTGAATACCTCACAGCCTTGAAGTCATAGTCAGATGGTTTTGAAAAAGATTGTGATCCAGATTGTCCTAATTTTAGCCTAGCTATTCTACTGAAGGGCACTGGTAGATATAGATCATTTTGAAGAGAGTATAATTTCCGTAGCATGGTTAGTGATGTGTTGATTGATCTGCCTGACCACTGCCTTTATTATTACTACTGGTTTGCCCGCTGGGATCATTGAGGGAATATTAGCACAGCTACTTTGAGTTTTTGACAGCTTAGATTTATTCAATCTGCATAATCATCATACCAGACAGCCCACGTCTGCTCTCTGCAACATATTTTCCTTGCAAGGTCTGCCTTGGCTGCAGAGTGGCTATTTGACTTCCACAGGGGCAGAATGGCAGCCTTGGCAATAACCCCGAAGCCGCGGAGGAGATACGGCATGAGAGCCAGTGTTTGATCTGCACTCAAGTGTGTTTGTTTGAAGGGTGGTAGAGTTTCTGACAAGGCTGTAGGGACGAGTGGGAATGGAGTTGTTTACGTACAGTGAGGCTCAGGGAGAGATGAGAGGTAAATGCAAAGTTTTAGAAAGAAAAAACAAACAAAAAAAGCTTCACAAGAAGGGAAGGACACGGTGCTCGAAAAGTAACGTTTCATAATGAAGTTGTGGTAAGTCAGGGGAAAAGTTTAATGTTTTACTAAATGGCTTTAATGTCTGCGTTTAGTTTATCAAGTTGTTGAAAGCTGATCCTGGAATGACATTTCCTGCATTGCTTAGGAATTTTCTTCAGGTCATTGCAAAGTCTTATCGTAACATAGACTATCTTTGACCTTACTTGCTTTTTCACAAAGGCATAGAAATATCAACTCCCTATGCACACGCCTGTGTGAGTTTTCCATTCAGACTCAGGCTTTCATGTACTAAGTTTCCTTTTTATTGACCCGTTGGATCACTTTCCCCATTTGGTTCTCGCCCAAGACCACAAATATCCACATCCACTGTCTACCAGAGGCATTGATTTAACAAAGCTGCGTTTTTGTGTTAGCGAGGTCGTCTAATGTAATTGTGAAACACGAGGTATTGTGTTACACGTGTACAGTGTACTCTTGTTTTCCTCGTTAGAGTCCTGTGTGAGTGGCATTTACCATGGGATGGGAGTGTTTGACAGCGGTGAGACGCTCCTGATTAGGATCCTCCGTCCATTTTTACCGACCATCTGTCTGCCTCTCTTTTGTTGAGAGGTGAACAAGAGACCTGCTGTTGTTCACTGCAGCTGCGGGCCTCTCGTGGATTGTTCTCGAAGCAGTCTGTTAGAGTACCAGCTGGGTTGTGGGGTCAGGTGAGGGAGAGGTGGCTGGAGCGCGAGAGAGAGAGCGAAAGAGAGGTCCGCACAATTCATTTTGACACTGACACTCAGGCCGGTGCTGAGCTGAGAGCCAGACAGGCCTGCCTACGGGCTTATTAACATTCCTCAGGCTCAGGGCACATAGTGTAAAGGCTCAGGTGGATCAACACCTCATTACACTGACTGACAAGGCTCGAGATCAATAACAGGATTTTATGACAGACGTGAGCTTTACAAAAAACAGGAGCTCGCACAAAAAACCATATTGGGTTTGTTGTGTGAGCGAATGTGCTCGTGTCCTTTTCGTAAGGAAGGAAATTGTTTTTAAGGTGATATAAAAGCTATGAATGATTCACAGAAGCAGAATAAGACAGAGTAAGCCTCTAGCCAGGATGGTCTCTGTGGTCTGTGCTATTGTCTCTTATGTGTTTATAGCAACAGAGAAGCTGGTGTGCAGATTAGGAGCCAGTCTGGAGATAAGAGCTGAGTGTCTGCTACACTCTCAATATCTGAATCTCTGCGTGTGAGCGTATTTTCGTCCAAGTGCACCTTACTCCATTTGGAGACTATTTCCAACAAAGGTGCAACATATTGCAAGGATTTTACTTTGCAAGAACCAAACACAAACAAGACTTTTTCAATTAGTGTTCCACTGCATGGCGATGATGTGATGATGATGTGACAGCTGGTCACAAAACAGGTGACTGCAGGGCATGAGGGCAGCAAGACATTGTGCGATACTCAAAGCTCCAGTAACAGCAGGCGCATTTATATGCAGGTGATGTGGTGACTGCAGCCTTGCGAGAGCTTGTCAAAGTCCAACTTTTGCAAGTGCTCTTACTCCTCACTTCTTCTCAGTGTGTCCTGAGGCAACATTTAAATGACTTACGCCACTCTGTCTCATTTTCTCTGGGAGTGTTAGTGGAGAAAAACAGACACATTTTAAGGAGGAGTAGAAAATTCATGGAGAGCATACGTAGAAACAAGACAGACTGGTGCTTTGTGGCTCAGGGAGGACTTGGATGAGCTGTAAGCCGGGCAGTGACACGCTGTGCAGCTCCACTCCTTTATGAGGTGTTGTTCTGCACGTACAAAGTCTTGAATATGGAGGCAATATGAAAACAGAGAAGCCGGCGATTAGATTAAAGTGTAACAAGATTTCTGTATCTGCACGCTGTGATTTGTGAGGTGTTGAAGTGACAGGCAGGAAAGGACTGTTTCTCCAACACGGCACTCGAGCAGAACTCTGATGTTTATTACAAAACACAGATGTACATCTCATGAGTCAGGAGTGACTGTCAGAGTTAAAGTGCCTTTTTTATCAGGTGGAGATTAGCAGAATCAGCAAGATTCACTTACTTTAATGCAATGTCAGTGCCTTTTTAAAAATATTTTATAGTAACTTACTGGGCACCTGTTCTCTTACAGAAGGTCCTGTGACAACTCCTGATGATTGCTCAGCCTGACAATCAAGAGCTGCTGCCCTGATTGCTGCTCGTCAGGCACAGCTTTTCATTAAGCAAGGTATGCTTTTGACTGCTCAGTAAATGTCAGAGTGATACGACAATTGACAAGAATTACGGTGTTATAGTTTGTTGCCTGAATGACTTTGTGTCACTTTTAGATGTCTACGGCCACAGAAAATGGGACAGGAGGGAATCGGAGCTCAGAGAAAACCTACAAGAAGGTAAAAGAGTGTGTTTGGTAACATTTTCATGTTATGATGAGCACGATCCCTTAACATTTACTTGGAAATGCTGCTGTTTAGAGTCAGCTTTTGCTTCTGAGCCACTCGAGTCCCTTAACTCCTTCTGCAGCACATTATGTCGTGACCCTCCCACAGCCAGCTGCCAGCAGTCAGTCAAGTGCTGGGTACATTTGTTTTCTTTCTTGTACTGTAGACGTCACTCCTTATGGAAACATCTCTCTCTTTTCTTTTTTTAAGATTCACCCATAATGCATTTCTTTATACTAGCTACCTCTGTTCAGGTTTGGGGAAATATGTTTTAGAGGTGTCATGCAATAAAAACACAAACTGGATTTGTGTCCAAGTCTGCAAGTGCAGTTGGATGTGTTTGTGTGGAAATTCTCATATTTCAAATCAAATCAAAGGGTAAACAAGGGAGCAAGTGTGCCACGGCTAGACTAATGTGATATTTTCTTTTCGAATTTCCCATCCAGACCACATCCTCGGCGTTAAAGGGAGCCATTCAGCTTGGTATTGGCTATACAGTGGGAAACCTCACCTCCAAGCCTGACAGAGATGTTCTTATGCAAGACTTCTATGTGGTGGAGAGTGTCTTTCTGCCCAGGTCAGTGATCCCACACGCACATCCACAGTGTTACATTCACAGAAACACTCTCTCAGCATATGTGTTTTTGTGCGTTGAAGGTTTGAGTCCTTGTCACGTAAGCTCAAGGTTATTTATCTGCAGGACTTGGTGAATAGGAGAGCTGCTTCGTAAAAACAGACTGTGTGTAGGTTGGCTGTGAATGAATGAATGGGAAGTGAGTGAAGGGCACGCTTCGCCTGGACGGCCTCCGCAAATATTATATGTCTGGATCTCGAATGAAAAACATTAACCGCTGTTATTAATCCCGCTCGGTGGAAACTACATGCGCTCGAAATCCACTCCAAAGAAAATGTGGTACCACCTCAAACTGCCAGCGTCATCATTTATCAACAGTTTTGCTAGTCTAAGTCATGACGCAGGGATAAAACTATTCTAGTGGATTATCTTGCCAAGAACTGTGGAATCAGCTTACTGTGTGCCTCTTAACTGCCACAGAGCAAAACGTACGGCGGCGCGCCGCTGAGCTATCTTCAAAATTACATCATCAGCTCAAAGAAATGCTTTATATAATCTAAAGCAGGACGAGGAATTCATCGAAAGTGTTGCCTTATGTCCACACATATGGTTTATTAACACACAGCTAATGATGCTGTGTGTTAATAAAACTTTATCAGTTTTTGTTTTCTTTTAGAGCTGTAGAGGAACTACAAAAACAAATTAAATCAGGAGCAGCTGAGCAAAAGATGTCTATTAGTTGCTGTTTGTCCATCCCAGTGTAAATACATCCAAGGTCATTCAATGTTGTGTTTAACCCTTGGACGTCAGGAGGAGAATTACAGTCCTATCAGGATGTACTTTGTGGTTTACCTTAGAGATGCTGCACCAGGATATGCAAACTGGGCATGGTTTATGCAAACCTCCTTCTGGCACGCACACCAGTCCTGCTCCTCAGCAACAGCCAAACAAAGCTCTTGCTGTGTTTGACTGATAAAGGCCCTGATGACTTTCAAGACTTTGATGAAAACTCCACATCTCTCGCTGAGACCAGTGTTGCCAACTTAGTGACTTTGTCGCTATATTTAGCGAGTTTTCAGACCCCTTAGCGACTTTTTTTCTAAAAAAAAGTCGCTAAAAAAAGACGTGAAAGCGCGTATCGCTTTTACTCTCAACAAGCAGCGGGTGCTGTAACGCAGTCAGTTCTTCTTTTACTCTTTTACTCTTATGCTGTTTTGTGGATCACAAGGTTTAAAACTACTTATAAACACACACACAAAGTAACTCCACCAGAGTGCCTATTTCGGGTCACTTTTGCCGGTCCAAGCCCGGGTAAAGAAGCAGGGTTGGAATTGTGACATAAAAAAAAAAAATTGCTAAAAGAAATCTAATTTGTAGTTCTAAATAAACTCTAAATGCATTTAGGATGGTTTTTACTCACTTTATGTCTCTTCCACGATGTTATTTCTCTCTCCAACAACATAGGTTACAATTTAGATTAGCATGACCAATTGTGCAAATTAAGCGATGACGTCATTTAGCGACTTCTAGCGACTTTTAGGACAACCAATAGCGATTTTCCTTACTGAGGAGTTGGCAACACTAGCTGAGGCTCTGAAGCGCAAAATGACGAGCGAGAATTGGTTTAAAATGAGGCTTGTTTCATCCAGCCCAAGTTTGAATTAAAATGAAAGTGGTGGCAGTCTCCAGGGCCACCTTTTTCACAGGGGGAGAAAGAATCTAGGCCATGTTGTTAGGAAGAAAATAAAATTACACAAGACAGAACAAACAGAGTGTAATGAGTGAGGGGAGAAAATGAATGTCTTACATCTTTATTCTGACATAACCGTTTCCTATTTTATTCTTTCTGCTTTCCCTCAGCATTTATCTTCTGTTCTGTAATAGCACACAAACCCTTCTCTTTCCTCCCACCGCAGGACTACCCTGAACAAGTGACTAAACGATGGAAACGGAGATGTCGCTTTGACTCCCACACGCTTAATTTTCAGTTTGTCTCACACCTTTCCGCAGACTCACGCAGACACAGAGAGGGAGATGAATCCCTGATTAGACTGAAATTTTTCCGGGCGCTTGTGTTGCTTAATGTTTTTTTTTCTTTTAAGTAGACTCTCAATCAGTGGCAAATGATTCCCGTTGTCCTCGCGCACTAAACAAACCATTCAAATGCCATTGTTGTGTGATCACAGATATAGTGTTACACCTGCGCCTTGCCTCCGTGTCACTGAATATAGCACATGCAGGGAACAACAAAAGGGCCTCTCTACCCAGAGCAGCTTCCAAGTAACCAGATTTAGAGGTGCCCTGGGAAACAAAACCTTTATTAACCTATTTCTGCAACTACAAAACTGATTCCAATGAAAGTTTAGTTTTAAAAAAAGACTCGATGGCTGACTCACGCTACCCTTATCCAATGTGCTTACAGGATTATGGGTTAGGTTAGTTAGAAACAGGGTCAGCCTTTGTCGAAGCCCGTCTGGAAACGTCTCCCACTCCACGCTTGGCAAAAAACAAAAAAAACATGCAGGTTATTGTGTCTCATTTTATTTGGTTTTAAACCTTTTTATTTGAGCCATTTTCTCCCCATTTGAGCTGAAGTGCATGTTTTTTATTTGGTATTGTTCGATCCAGTAATTAGAGCCATCTTCAGTCTCCAGGCGAAGAACTCTATACAGACCTATCTCTGTTAGCACAATGCTGGTGAATCTGGGTTCCCATAGAGGACTTACTGAAGCCTGTTCAAGCAGGAATGGAAGAAAATACAAGGGCCCTCTGATAAAATTACCCAGAGTCAATAGCGTAGATACCAGGCACAAAGATTAGGTGCTGGTGTTCATTTCCCCCGGTAGTGCCAGTTTTCCAGGGGGCGCGAGAATGCATCTGTGTTACTGACACTAACATGTTTCCTTTTGTAATGTTAAAGCTTCTTTTTTAAATTTCATGTCAGTTAGTGTTGAAAGATGTATCTAATATACCCGTTTGTGTGTTTGTCTCATCTTGTCTTGGTCAAATATTACCAGTGAGGGAAGCAACCTGACTCCAGCACATCACTATCCTGACTTCCGCTTCAAGACATACGCCCCGCTGGCCTTCCGCTACTTCAGAGATCTGTTCGGCATCAAGCCAGATGACTACCTGGTAAGACTAAAACCTGGCAGACCTTGCAGGTCATTATTTGTGTTCATGCTCATAATCCAGACCTCAGCTCCGTCTGGATCACCACCTCATTTGTATGGAGCCATGCCACAGGAAGCAAATCTAGTGCACTCTCATTTCTCAGCACAGCAACTGAAATTAACCTGCTGGTCCTATTCAAGGGGGTAAAAAAAGGTCATTTTAAGTTTTTGCTTTCAAGACTTAAAGGAAAAAAAGGACATTTAAGAAAATATGCTGAGTCACTTCCTGTCACTGACTGCCTGCCCAGTATTTCCCTGCACATAACCCGCATAAACTCACTGCTGTTTATGAGATTAAACAGAGATCATTTTTATAAATTAGTGCGATCTATGACATTGGATTTTGATTTTTTTACCTGTTCCAGCCTCGATGCAAAGCTCAGCTAACTGCTTGCTAGGTGCTATAACTTCACATTCAACGTAAGGTGTTACAGGGGCATAAATGCTGAAATCGCATCATTTTAAGGCTGTTGCTAGGCGGTTGCCAGTCTACGTAATGACGTAGATGCATTTTTAAGATGTTCTACATACCAAGTTTGATTTGTCATCTCCCTGGTTGTGTAGGAGGAGTGGGCAGCCAAAGAAACAACCACACAGGCTGAGATTTCCTGTGTTACAGCGAGATTCACCTGGTTCTTACATGCACACGTCACAAACTGACATAGATAATCAGTTGTAAGTCTGATAAAGAAGAGAGAATTCCTCGTTATTGTTGTCTGTCTGGAATTTCTTTCCACCAACTAAATGCTGACTAATGTAGAATCCAATAGGTTCAGTAATGCTGCAGTCCCCAGGAGGGTGAAGTCAAGGCAAAACATTGGGGTGGTGGAGATACTGGAGCTAATAATGACAGAGCATGTGCCCTCATTAGCACAGCTGTAATCCTCACACATGCAGTGATTTCCCAGCAGACTCACATTTTGACATTTAGACAGAAGCATTTTGTGTGATTCATGTTTTTGTTTTTGCTCGTTTGCACGTGTTTTTGTCTGTGAAAATATTCCCCGGCTGAAGTCTTTGGTGTTCATTTCAAACGTTTGACAGTTCTAATTTAATGCTAAATTGATACTCTACCTGTATATAAATAAAATTAGATTTCAAAAAGGTGTGATTTCCTCTGACCTTTATCCTGCTGTGGCGGCATCTTCCTGCGTTCCTTATGCCTCGAAGTCTTTCCTAAACCCATCAGGCTACATTGTTCCTTTTGATGGCCAGATTCTTTTCTGCATAGATGAGAGACAAAAAGCTCCAGAAGAGAGTCGGAGATTAAAAAGTAATTTCAAGGCCGAAGAGGGTTGATGGCGTAAGGCCCGCCAGCGTTGAGGAGTAGTGCTAATGACTGATGTCCTTGAGGTGATGATGAATTCATTCAGGCGGAGGCCACACTGCGGTGTCTAATTAAGAGAGAATGTGGACACGCATACACAGCCAGCCTCAGTGCAAATGCGATAAAGTGTGGATGTGTTTGTGCCGGTAACGCAACGTGACTGTGGATGGTCATCAAGTGGAAGAGTCTCTGGAGAGGGAGAGTGGATGCCTCCAGTGTTTCTCTCTTTTGAAAATGTGGCTCTCATAATGCACTGATTAATATCTAACGCTTCTCTACAGTCTTACGGGTTCTTGTATGTAGATGGGCACTGCGGGACGGAGGCTCTCGTTTCTTAGCAGGAAGATTCACATGTCCGTGGGCGCCTATAAAGTTTGACAAACAGATAAACAGTAGACTGATGTGAAGCAGAGCTGGCATTAATGGAACAATAAAACAAATGTAGACAGGGTTCTGCTTTCTCCGATAAGCATGTGAACAACTGTAGACTTTGGGGCTGATTTTTCATTACAAAAGCGGCCCTCCAATTTTGTGGCACCAGCCGAAGGACCTCTGTTTCCTGCTCTGCTGCGTGCAAAGCTATATCATAAAGAGTTGATTTGTGAATTTGATGCATTAGATATGAAATGTTTATGGCTCTCTTCCTCAGTACTCCCTGGTAAACGAGCCTCTGATTGAGCTGGTCAACCCCGGGGCCAGCGGCTCTCTCTTCTACCTGACCAGCGACGATGAGTTCATCATTAAAACCGTTCAGCACAAGGAGGCCAAGTTTCTCCAGAGGCTGCTACCTGGGTACTACATGGTGAGAAGTTTAATGTTACTTCATTACAGTTCGTGATGGCATGTGAAAATTGTTGCTGATTGGTGTCTAAAACCCGCTCGGTGTTAAATGAGTGATTACTCGTGAGATGCTTCAGAGGCAAAAATGAGATGGAGTGAAAATGCCCTTTAGCTCCTGCACTAGGAGCCTGAATAGCAATTCAACTTGACTGAGGACAGTGGTAGTTGCATAGATAAAAGTCCAAAATTTGATCAGTTCATTTTGTTATTCATGTTTTTATTTATTGCATCCACATTCTGCTTGACATCAGTGAAGCATGGAGTGTACATGGTGCCAGGTTTTCCACATATGGAGTTTAAACCATACGCAGTCTTCCCCTTCCAGTTAGTCCTCTTCTGCAGCAATTCGCCACTTCTATTCACCGCTTGCTATTTTTAGATATATCCTTTCATAGAAGTGCTGTTCTGACCACTTAAACTTGTGCTCCAGTAGTGTGTTTTAGATCTGATCCACTGTGTCAAAACGGCAACCCTTCACTTGAATGTTTTCTTTTTGGAGAAGAAGGTAAAGTCGCAGGGAACCATATCTGGCAAGAATTGAAGGTGTTGAGCCAAGACTTTGTTAATGTGGAAAAAAAAATACACTCACAAAATTTTGAGTTGTCTATTGAAGTCTAACTTTGGGAGACAGTTTGGACAACTCCTTGAATGTTATAGCAAAATCGAAAAGCACGCTCACTGGGCACTATGTGCCATTCCACTGAAAACTGCTGTGCTCTGAGCCGTAACAGAAGACTCAGCACTCTTCTTGGCATGAAAATCAGATATGTCTGACACAGAAGTTTGCTCTTTGCACAAGTTTAAAGTCCTCTGCAAAGGTCTATTTTTTATTTCTTTTAAATCAGCGGAGCTACAGATTTTTTTTTTTTATAGTAGTAGAAATACTAAACAGATGGTCCACAATTTATAGCTCTATCTACAAACACTAACAGAGCTCCTTATCTGGGGTAGGTACGTCACAGTTATCTGCAATATAATTCTGACCATGCACAAATTAGTTACCAAACTGCTTCCTTTTATCCCACACATTAATATATCTTTTAAAAAATGCACCCAGTCTACAAAACTCAACGTCATTGCGACCCCTGTGCTTTCTCTAAATTCACAGAACTTGAACCAGAATCCACGCACTTTGCTTCCCAAGTTTTACGGCCTGTACTGCATCCAGTCTGGAGGCATCAACATCCGATTGGTGGTGATGAACAATGTGTTGCCTCGCTCTGTCAAAATGCACTACAAATACGACCTGAAGGGATCCACCTATAAGAGACGAGCATCCAGGAAAGAGAGAGAGAAGGCCTGTCCGACCTACAAAGACTTGGACTTTCAAGACATGCACGAGGAGGGGCTTTACTTTGACGCCGAGACGTACAACAACCTCATGAAGACTCTGCAGCGAGACTGTCGGGTAGGTAGTTTTATGGATGTTCTTCTCACAGACTGGCTTTGAAATGGCAGTCGTATCATGACAGGAAGTTCTCTATTGTTCCCTACAAAAAATAAGGAAGTCTAGGATGATCTCATTTTGGTTTCATAGCACGGAGCTTTCCTGGTGAAATCCTTTCAAGCTGGAAATCTTAGTCTAGTGAGAAAATATATCTTTTTAAAGGGTTGATATGTATTCTAACACCAGCAACATGCATCCTTGTAACTTAATCACATTATATACTGCTTTGGGATAATAAGTGCGTATCCTAGATGGGACGAAATATTTTGAAAAGAGAATTTTCCTTGTCTTTGCCACAGAGGGAAAGACAATGTGTTCAGCTAAACTTTCAGTTTGCCTCGGGTCTCTGTTCTTGTTTCCTTGCACGGCTATGTTTCACGACGTGACAGCTCTCCAAACACTGAATGTGATTAAGGCATGATCCTGGTAGCGTGAGACTCAGAGCCCTGTCCAAAGATAGTCTTCCAATCTAAAGGCTCACATCCTTCTCTGTATTAATGCAGACACCGTGAAATTGTTCAACTGAAGGAGGATAGTTTGAGCTTAATAAGAGACATGAGCTGTGCTCTGGCGATTCACCAAATCTTTAAAAAAAGAAAACGTTATGCTGCAAACACATAAACTTCATCCTTTCATATCCCTTTGTCTGTCTGCATTACATTAGTTAGGAAGAATTGTTGCTAGTCATGGAGCCTGATGGATCGTATACAGTAAATTTTCAGATTTGTGGGCCATAGCTGTGATTAAATAAGAAGCCTCTAGGTTTTAAAAAGCAAAAGACACAAAACTTAAGTGGTACTGATGTCTGCACCCTCTGTTCCCCTCCCAAGGCAACAATTCAGGCGTTGTGCACCATAAACTCATAAAACAAATGGCTGTATATTAAGCTTTTTTACATTAGAGCTTTCTGAAAGGTTGAATTAAGACCCTAATAAAGCACTAAGCATACATAACCTTTGGCTCATTGTCGGTTACAGCAGAAGTTTCCATTTGGAAAATACCCTTTCTAAACACAGAGAGGTGGCATATTTGTGAAGCTATTTATACACCATGATCAAACACGAGATAATCAGGTTAGAGCAGACCTGGGCATCGGACAGCCTCTAGTTAGTTGCACTTTTATTTTAAAGTCACCTTTGGGGTTTTGTTGTTCGTTTTTTTTAAAAAAAATTTTAAATCTATATATGTACATGTGTGCAAGCAAATGGAGCTTCACTGTAAACATGTTCGTGGAAACACTTATGAGAGATATGATACGATATGAAAATGTGGCTCGCACTAAAAATAAAATAAAAAGACAGTTTCAGGGTGTAGAGTTTTTTTTAACAAGACATGTATGTAAGTATGTATTTACTGAGGTCAGAGGTAAGACTGTGTGCTTTGCTTGTGGAGAGCTCATTTGTGTGTTTGAGGAGTACAATTTGAATCGCCATTCTGAGACTAAACACACAGAGATGATTTTGAGTGTTTCTCTTTGGCTCTGGGTGAGGGCTGTGTCAATCCCACCCAGTGACAATTACACAGGCCAGTTACT
>NW_005187407.1:5824909-5826952 GCF_000239375.1 Pundamilia nyererei
CTCAGCCTGGGGAAAGAGTATGGGACCTCAGAGCAGAAAGTCAAGAGCATTATGAGAAGAAAGGCACAGACTTTCCAGAGCTCTCAGATGCAGAATAGAAGGCAGATCTTGCATTTGCTGTTGCTGTGACTGTCCTTCACATTTCAACTTTAGACACTGAATCTGATGATTTTAATGCACTTATTTAAGACCAAAGCCAGCTAGTTTTACTGCACTGGAAAAAAAAAAGAAATAAAAAAACACAGATTAATTCATTTACCTACAAGCAAGATGGCAACAGTATTTTGTATAAAGTTAAGTCTTGTGCAAAAATATGCGCATACAGTTCACAGTTGTTTTGGGGAATGTTGAGTAAATGGTGATTAAATGTTGACGTTTTTACTGTGTCACATTTTCATCGTCTAACTGTAATGACGACTCTTTCTAGTAGCACTTTATAAAGAAAGAAAATTAATAAGTAAAATTGAGTTGGGCTTTTTGGTGTGTCGCTTCACAACAGCCCCAGCTTGTCATGTGGTCTCTTGGGAAAGTTAATTGCCCACTTATGGTTTTAAGGGCCATTTCAAAGTGCAGAAAATCTAGACCTCAATCTTTGTGTTTGGGGAAAAAAAAATGTTAACAGCCTGCTGTATTTAACCTGGAAATAGACCTGGATGTTACAGCAAGTGTTGATGGGTACATCAGATGAGTTCAGGGAACAGCAAAAGAAAGACTTCCTGGCAAAGTTCCTGCTGAGTCGTGCCAACCTGCCAGACCTGGCAACCTCGTGAGGCTCCATATAGCTAACAACTTAATGACTTCCCTTACACCAAACGTCGGGTAAATGATTCAGTTTTTTATTTGGAAGAAGAGGAAACAAACATGATGTTTTTATTGAAAGAATTAAAGCTAATGAATAGTGGGATGCTGTGTGTTTAAATCAGCCTATTATGTAACACAATCTGTGTCCTCTAATTTCTGTATACTCAGAAAACAAGTAATGACATGGGTAGCTCAGTTTTACAGAAAATCTTTTGCTGCATTAGTTTGTAGTTTTTTGTTCCTCTTTAGGGGAAATTGATTCCTCTTACAGGATTGCTCCATGAACAGGTGTGATCACCTCTTGCTTTCCCTCCTTTTAAGTCAAACATTATCTCGAGTTTTGCGGTAAATCTGGGTCTTGTGATGTTGACTTACAGTCAGGCTACCATAAACTCAGAGCCTTATGTAATCTCCTCAGGTTAGAGTGTTTCTCATTATCATTAACCAGTGTGTTGACTTTCTCAAAGTTCTGTTTTCTTAAGCACACTGACACCGACATCCTCCCTTCTGGCTAATTCAGTGATTTCTTAATGTTTAACCTGGCAGTGCACGCAAGCAGTTCACAAGCTCAAAGTACAACAGAGATGCACTGGCTGACTGTGTGTGTATAAAATTAATGTATATAGTTTATAAAACCTATATGGTGTATGCAAGTTGGACTGTTTTGCAGCAGCTGTTACAGAGACTGTGCTGTATAGTTTATTGTCATGGCTTCCTGCGTTTGCCTCCTAAGCGGGAAGCAAAGTGCCCTCTAAGCAGAATCTCTGTCCATTTCCATGAGTAAGCAGCTAACCCCGTCACCGCAGGAGAGGCTGCGGACCAGAACGCAGAGTAAGGGTCGGCAGAAGCTAAGCAACAGGGGGCATAGGGGGCTTTGGAGGGAACGAGGAAGTGGAAGAAAGAGTTGTCCTTTAATAGCTATGATAAAAAAAGTAATGTTCAGCTGTTTTTCCAGAGCCTGCAGGGAATGTGGGAATGTGGAAAGTCAGAGTTTAGTTAAAAGAAGAAATGGTGTTTGAGCAATGCTTGTGACATTTCAGAAATAACCGATACGAGAAATGTGCTCTCTTCTTAAGTCTCTCCTCTCCATTACTCTCCAGCTCCCCTGATACTCCCCCAAATGCCAAAACAACACGAGGCATTAATAATTCATGCTGAACTCTACTCTACAGAGAGAGTGAGACAGAGAGGGTTTATTGTAGAGTGTGTGTGCATCTACCGGTCTGACTGTGTGTGTGTGTG
>NW_005187407.1:5826972-5835219 GCF_000239375.1 Pundamilia nyererei
GTGTGTGTGTGTGTGTGTGTGTGTGTGTGGTGAAGAGCATTGCTGTCACATTACAGTGACTGTGCAGTGAGGCAAACATAATGACTGTGATGCTGAAGATGAAATCAAGCTGTTAGGAGACTTTTCTTCACAACACATGCTTGGCTGTCAACACTTTGTCATCTTGTGGGCAACTCAGGCCAAAAAAGCATTAAGAAATATACACTTTTGGCCACTTTATTAGATACACTTGCTAGTACTGGTTTGGCCCCCTGTATGCCTTCAGAAGTGCCATAGAATAGCATAGATTCACAAAGGTGCTGGAAACATTTCTTGGGCATTTTGGTCCATATTGACATGATGGCATCACACAGTTGCCGCTCGCTGGATATTTTTTCTCTTTCTGACCATTCACTGTGAGCCCTATAGATGGTTGTGCAGGCAAATCCCAGCAGATCAGCAGTTTCCAAAAAAACTCTGCCCAGCCTGTCTGGCACCAGCAACCATGTCAAGTTCAAAGTCACTTAATCGCCTTTCTTCGCCATTCTGATGCTCACTTTGAACTTTAGCTTGTCGTCTCCGCCATGTCTCAGCTCCTGAAAGCACTGAGTCACAGGAATCTAATTGGCTGATTAGATATGTTTGTTAACAAGAAGATAAACAGGTGTACCTAATAAAGCGGGTGCAAGTGTATTTTAAAATGCAAGCTTTTGAATTTCAGACACCAACAAGGATAGAAATGGAAAGATTTAGTGCAATGCAGGCATGAACATGTGATAGATGGATTGTAATGGGAGTAATTTTGAATTATAATGACCGCTGTGTGGAAATACAGGGTAAAAAAAATAGAAGTTTTTCTTTTTTCTATTAACAGGTGAATTAAATGTGATTGTCTGCAATTATTCTGGTTAGACATTGATTCCCTTCTGGCTGTCGACTGGTTGATTAATGTGATTAAAGTGTTTTGGGGCACAGAGAGCAAATTTCATCTATTTTCTCTTTATTTTTAGCCATTAAATTAACCATTATATGGAAAATAATGTTGTTTGTGGAATTAACAGGTCAGTGGAAAATAGGAAGAATACAGCAGAGTGTGGTAGACAAGTGAAAACAAATATTACAGAGAGGGAAGCTCAGTTGATCACTCGGGTCCATTTCAAGAGAAGTCAGGAAGTGTGTTGCTCTTACAGCCGTTTTGTCAGCAGTCACTGAAGCCACTCGTTGCGTGGCGTCGTGACGTCATGGAGAGCAGTACGAATATGAAAACATTACGCCCTACTTTACACCCCTGTGGAACTTTTCTTTTTAAAGTTTCAGATCACAATGTGTTATGTTTGAATCATTCGAAGGGTAAAGTTAAATTAGATTTCTTTCTAATCAAGGCCATTTTCTGAATCAAGCCCTTTTTTCAGTTTTTATTGTGTCATTTCATACCGTTTTTTTTACCCATTGTGAAGAAAAGATCTTAAATTACCAACACTGACAGTGTGTTGCGGGATTTGAGTTGTGGCTTTTGTGACCTCCTCAGGTTTGTTCCTTTCTGCCCCATCACGACAAACCAAGCATTCTTGAACTGGACTCGTAGTCGGTGTATACTTGGAAAAAGTGCTTCAGCTTGCTCAATGAATAGGAAACACATGTATTTGTGTATTATTGATGTATTAGTGCAAAGTCGGGCGGCTCTACTGTCTCAGAGCTGAATGGGTGGAGGAGCGCTTTAGGCTAGACTATGATGAGAAACATCGAATTTTGTTGAGGATTAAGCTTTGCTATGACAAAGCTGGCGTCTCACGGGAGCTTTAGTGCAGTATTATTATTACTTTCACTATGAGACAAGAACGGTTGTGTTTGAAAGCAGGAACTAAAGACTGTACCGGTATGCCCCTCAGAATAAGTCAGATTAAAAAATCCAAGGAGAAATTTTGCATAAATAACACACAAACGTGGGTGTTCTCTGTCTGCTGTGATGCTTTGATTGTCCGTCGGGGAAAACTGGGGCCCGGATGCTCGGTCGTGGCTTTCTGTAGGCAGCGTGATGTGTATGGCTCTATTCAAAATGGTTGCTGTTTGAATAGGCTGGGGGAGTTTGAGCGAGGGGATGCAAATAGTTGATATGAAAAAAGAGAGGGGTGGGGGGTGATCGGTGAAAAGGCCCTGTGTTTGCTTTGAGTCGCTCATTAAGTCTGCTTGCAGTTGTGTGCATGAGTGTGTGCCGCTTTGGCTTTAAATATCAGCAAATGCTAACTTGATTTACAATGAACACTAATAAAATCTTCTGACTTTGCTTCGAGGATTTCTTATCTATAGATAACTTCATTTTGCTCTGGATTCTGGGCCATGACTGTCTTTGATTATGTCAGGTTTTTTCTGCAGTAAATATAGAAATCTTTGTGGGAATGCATAGTGTTAAAGCATTTATCTGGTTTATTCACTCATGTTTAGACAGCCTGTTTCATCTGATTTTTCATCCCATATAAACACATTAAAGCTGTCGAGGGAAGCGCGATTTATGACTCGAAAGCTCAACTGGCATTGTTTTGACCTTAAACGAAGGCAGAGTTCAGCGGTAGGCGTGGCGTAGCTGCAAGCTCGATCCCATCAGAAGATGTGTGTCATTTTTATTCTGCCGACTGTATTTGCAAAAGCAAATGGCTTCAAGCTAAGAATATTAAACCGTTACCATAGCTTGTCTTATTTTTCTTGGTTGTTTGTTTCAGTCTGGGTCATAAAGTAAGCTTCAGTACACGGCAGTGACCTCAATCCCATTCCCAGAACAAGCTCCCACCTCACTTTCTGCCCTTTTCCTGCCACAGGGTGGCTTTTCTTGAGCGCTGGGTTCCCATAAAGTCAGAGGGTTTATGGGAAGCTTGGTAAAAGGCTCCTCAGACGGGTCGGTGTGTAACACTTGGCTCTCTGTGGTGAAACACCTTGTTTATTTGGCTCTGAACAGGTTTCAGCAGAGATTTCCTGTTGCTGGCTTTCTGGTCTTTCATCACCCGACACACTTTTGACTGAGCTGCGTGATGAAAGTGTCATAGGAAGGAAACAACTCCCTCCTCATGAGAGTCTAGTAGAAAACTTTTCAAAGTTTTGAGAGGTGGGAGATTGAATCATGTAACTATATCCAGATTGTGATATTGAGTGAATTCTTTTTATTTGTAATTTGCAATAGGTGCTTGAGAGTTTCAAGATCATGGACTACAGTCTTCTGCTGGGCGTGCACGTCCTGGACCACAGAGAGGGGGGCGAGCAGGGTCAGGCAGGGGGTGATGGGAGGAGACCCGTGGCTCAGAGGGTGCTTTACTCCACCGCCATGGAGTCCATTCAAGGAGACGGCAAGGCTGCTGAAGCCCTCACCACTGATGACACGTGAGTTTATTCAGCCTGGGGGGGCGAAGCACACACATGCACACACACATGCACACACACATGCACACGCACACCTCCTCTGTTTGTCTCCTGATGTCCACTTTTTCCCTCGCAGACGTTACACAACCTTCCACTGAACGCTCGAACACACAGTCGGGCTCTCGCATAACCATAGCTACAAAAATACAAACACTGGTCTGCATATTTACAGCAACACACACACACAAATGTAAATACTGCAGGAGCCTCTTTTACAAACACTCGTAAAAAGTGCAGAGGCACGTTTGAACGTTTATTTGAACTACAGCTGCTTTCTAAATGCTGCCATGTTTTGGTTTCTGTCTTCTTTTTCAGGATGGGCGGCATCCCAGCCCGGACACACAAAGATGAAAAGCTGCTCATCTACCTGGGCATCATAGATATTCTACAGTCATACAGGTACTGATGCTAATGAAACTGAAAAACACTGGATTTTTACTGCCTTTCCTTCTTACTTTGTCTAGAAAATAGATTAATATGTTGACTTCTTGTGCCACGAAGTCTTATGAGATCCAACAGCCTTTTGGGTCATCAGCTTTTCCTACTCGTGGTGCTTTAAAAGCATCGCATAAACCTTTGTGAGCCTTGTCGGCATCAGACTCTTGACAGCGAAGGCGAAGTCAGATCAGGTCAGATATGATGAAAAGGCAGAGTTTGTGTACTTTTGCTCTCTTAAAAGCTAAATGTTGCTTAACTTAAAGGCAGAACTTTAAGTTGAGCAAAGCTTTGCGCTGCACCCAGAGGGAAAAGTGAAACCTTTTAGGTTTGATCGGGCATAAAGGGGAATTTGTTGTATAACCTTCGTAACAAGGCCTCTTTTTGTTGTGTTTCTCCTGCAGGTTCATTAAAAAGTTGGAGCACTCATGGAAAGCCCTGGTGTACGATGGTGTAAGTTGATAGCCTGCTCAAATCTGATGGAGCAGCTTTTATGAATGAGCCTTTTATTTTGTTACGTCCTCTTTAAAATTACCCGTGGCTGTCTGATAAAAACCTGACTTCTTTTTTTTTTTTTTTCTTTCCTCCCTTTCTGATTTGTCCTCAGGACTCCGTCTCAGTCCACCGGCCCGGGTTTTACGCCAGCCGCTTCCTGAAGTTCATGAGCACACGGGTCTTCAGGAAGACTCAGCGTAAGTCAGCTGACTGATCATGGTCATACATGTGAAACTAAAGGAGGAAACAAAATGTGGAAAGCTGGAAATCCTGCTCTGGTAACAGGAATGAAACTGTAGGCAGTTTATCTTATGAATTACTGGGTATTTTGATGTCACTGAAATGGCACTGGGTCTTTTAGAGTTGGCTATTGGATAAGCTTTTGAAGCACATGATCCGTAAACTCAGAGATGGGAAAATAGTTTTTTAATAGTTTTATCCGTAGCATCTATTCTCAGTGTGGCTGTAGGTGAAACCAGGAAGCTGTTTTGGAACATCAAATATAGAAACAAATGTTACCATGTCGGACCCCCTCTGTGGAAATACATATGGCTGAGGCACTGATTTGAGGATTTAGCTGCGCTGTTAACCATTGCCAAGTCCCGACAGAGGGAGATGACAGGAAAGGATTTTATTTCACGCCCTGCTCAGGAGGCAGAATAAGAAGTGGCTTAGGGGACATTTGTGTCAGCGTCATTGTGCATTTTAACAGTTTAATAGCTTCTAATTTTGGAAGCAGGGCATTGAAGTTTTCCTCTGTGTGAACACTGATTTGATTTATCTCCCCCTAATTATTGCAGTTTTTGTCTCCCTCGCCTCCAAGTCCCTGAATATCAGATTGTGGTCCTTTACCTGACTCATGTGCTCCTTTTTTTTTTTTTTTTTTTTTTTTTTTAATTTTGGCTCCACAGCAATTCGATTCTCCCCTTCAAAGAGGACCCGCACTTCCATCCCTGCTCTGAAGTCGTGCTCACAGGAGATCCTTTCATCGCAAGCGGATGAGAGGAACGAGGAGGACAGGAGGGACCGGCTGGTAGGAGCGCGCAGCCTCGCCAGCCTGGATGGACAAGGTACACAAAACAAGAGTTTGACAGATCAGCATCTGTGCCAAGGAAGTGGGGGTGGGATTGGTAGATCATAAAAAGCACTTGACATTTTACCTTAATCCTCGCCACGTCTGCCTCTTCAAGCTTCGTTTTGCGGCTTATTAGAGCTTTTTAGAAACACTCGAGGCCACTAAAGAGCTGCTTCCACTCAGCCATAAAAATGTTGTCCTCTCAGCACTTCCCAAGAGGAGGAAGCAGTCAGTGGTTGATGTATTGTTTGGCTTTGATGGAAATAAACAGAGGTTACCTTCCTATTAACATTACATCAGTTACAGTATTTGTGTGTACAAACTGTGTATAAACCATCCTTAGATTGAGCTCCCCCTACATTCTTACGTGATAAAGCAGCTACATCTGTGTGATCTTTGTGTTTGATAAGGCGAGTTATTTAGCCAACAACACACCGGAAGAAATGTGGGTGTGGAGCAGAAAGATAAGTCACGGGGGTCATTTGTCCTCTCCTCTAATCGAGCCCTGCCCCAGCTGTATCTCCAGCTGTGATGCAACAAACTATAAATCCGTTTGGGTTGTTAAACTTCCCTTCGCTCTTATGGTCACTGAAGGGGTCTCGGGAAGGGCAGGAAATCGGTTTTCACTCTAAAGGGAGTGGCTCGTATGTCAGTTTAACCGGAAGCATCCAAACAAAGTGTGTCGCACATGCTGCTGCTTTGATCTGAAGTGGGCTGGACCAGCGAAAATCCCATTTCTGTCAGTGTAAAGAATTTTATCTACATATTTAATCCATTTCCATCTCAATATGAGAAAAAAAGTGTGTGTTTAACAGTATGTCTCCGTTTTTGGTTTTTTTTTTTTTCATGATAAAGAAATTCGGCTGTAGTTAATGAAAGAAATCTGTCACTACGACTCTTTGGCCTTTAATGGTAAAAACAAAATGTGTAAGAGTACAGAATTGTAGTAGCTCATTTCCCCAGACTGCCCTGTAATGTTTAATTCACAGAAATGTCTATAGGAACTTGAATGTCATTCAGTCATTTATCTATTACTTCATTACTTTGGTGTCATATGAATGGCTGTGGGAGGGGATCTTTATCAGTAGGACATCTGTAAAATGTATGAAAATACAGGTAAAAGTCCAAAATTTATGCTCTGCTTCACAATCTCCAAAGATGTCTCGTGGGCTGGATCAGAGTCTTCGCCTTTTCAATTCTGGCCCCCGGGCCTTATGTTGACACCCTAATCTAATCAGTTGCATTAAACTCTCATTCGCTGCCTTGTGTCGATGATTAGGTTTTGAAGTCTGCAAAGACACGGCAGAATTACAAGAAAAACATACTCGCTTTTCCTAGGATACATCCAGTGTCAGCTTTAGATTTTATTCAGCTCAGCTTCCAGGAAATGCTTCCTTTTAAGGGGGAACTCTGATTTTACAGCGTTTGGTGTTCCCACACTTATCTGGAGCCGAAGTACTCAGCCTAAAGTTGTAAAATGTGTGGGATCGCCCAACCGTAGAGGTCAAAATGCGCTTACCTGGATTGTGGAGTTTGAAAGTCTGAAGGCACAGGAGTGTTTATTGTTTTACTGTTTTATGGTGCGCTCTAACATCAGGCTGTTGTGGCAGATGGCCGCCCTCGCCCTCGCTCTTCCTGTCACCAAGTGTTTGCTCATAGTTAGATTGCTGAATCGTTAGGTTTTTCTCTGTGATTTTGTGGGGCCTTTCCCGTCACTATGAAGCATCTTTAGATGACTGTTTGTATTTATTGGCACCATGTAAGTTAAAACTGAGCCCACCTGAGATAGGAAACCGTCACATGTTTAAAATTTAGTTTTCTATTTTCCTCCTCAGCCGTGTTCGGTTCATATCTGCGCCCCGACATTGTCCCAGCCAACCCATCCTTCTACGAGGGCTCCTCCATGGGAACTATCTCCACCTCCTCCATCTTTGTAAACGTGGAAAACCAAACAGAGGACAGGTACAGTGTCTCCTGTGTTGACGTTTCCTTGTTTTCCTACACTCACATGATCCTGAAATGTTAAGCTGATCACCTTAAACCATGACGCAAGGCCACGAAGAAAAGAAGGAAGTCACGCCTGACATGTACACTCACGCACATGCTCGGGCACTCCCGCCTTATTGTTACCTGTGCGTCTACGTCACACGGTCTTATTGGTGACGTGCGTCATGGAGCATGTTACTCACTTAGTTTGCCTGCATGCATCCAAGTACACGTGCACGCTTCATAGACAACATATGAATCAGGATGCGTGGTGTTGTAGTGGATGCCAGGAAAACTTTTATTTGATTGGACTCTTGTGGCAGGAATGACTTTGGATGGCTCAAGCGTCCCTTAATGAAATGCTTTAATGGCACAGCATTGACTAATAGCTGAAACCCTGATTTTTAACACAATCAGAGTGTTACATTAACAGGTTTCATTGTGACTTTTACCAGTGTGAAGAGAGAAAGTGTGTTAAAGCTTTATTTCCTGTCCTGCTAAAAGCCTCTAAGCCCTGCATCCCCTGCTCTTTGCATTTTTTTCTTCCCTTCCACCTTTCAGTGCTCCTCCTGTCCAACAGTGTCGAGTTCAGCTTGCTTTCTGAGGCTGCATTGTGTGACTTGCCCGGTCTTGTCCCTTCATCAGTCACCTGCTGCTGCCCTGACATTGTTCTGTCAACTGTTTTTATAAATATTTAAACAGCAGCTTTGACACACTCTTACTCTGTGCCATTACGCTGCACAAATACGGTGACAAAAGAGGACAAGCGGCGCTGTGGAGACTGTATATCAGCCAACAATAATCCCTGTCTGACAGCCGCTCTGCCTTTTATTTTAGCAACACACTTTTGAAGTGTCACATCAAAAAAA
>NW_005187407.1:5835464-5851243 GCF_000239375.1 Pundamilia nyererei
CAGAGACTGCAACTAAAGGCAGGATGAATTTTGCAGTACGAATGTGCGAGCTACGTTCAAATCCATTTATCTGACTCCTGTATGGATTCAGTCTAATAGCACTCTATTTCAGCATTACGCTTTTGATCCATTTTTAATAAGTCCCTCCCCCCATTCCTCCTCGTCCAATTCAACTACTGCAAGGAATTTCCAAGATCTGTGGGCTGCGCGTTAGCTGGATCTCATTCGTTGAATGCGTACATGCATGAAAAAGAACATATTTTCTGTCAGAGTGCAATATGCTACAGTTTTTATTAGAAAGGATAGAAAATTGGAATTTCTGTGGATGTAAGTTCCCTCCAGTGGAAACCAAAATGAAGGAGTTAACTTTTTAGGTCTGTAATTTCCTGGAAGAAATCTCTTTTAAAGCTCACTTGTATCTCTTACTCCACATTGAGAAATCTGTAGGACTCTCTCTCCCAGCAATTCCTCTCAATTTCAACCTCCCGTTTGGCGTTTCTGAGACAATGAGCCTCTACGTCCCGACACCAGACAGGTTTCTTTGTCTCTTTACGTCAGAGTCCGCAATAAATCTGCGGTTCGTTTGTTAAGGGGTTTTTTCCAATCCCTTTTCCAGCACTGTTTATACAGCTGCCCTGCTCTAACCGGGGCTTTGACGCAGACGATAAGCTCTCAGGTCCGTCTACAAGTTAACGTGCGACCGTGTTTTTCAGGGATGACGTCGCATCCAGCTCCACCTTCACCCTGGAGGACAGTGCCATCTGCCTTACGTCGGAGCAGAGCACCATGGACGTGGACATGGATCGAGATGACGGATCGGTTCTTGACGTCTACCTGGTGGGTTCATTTATTTCAGGTTATTCTTGTTTAAATATTGACTAGGCTTCAGCTGGATATACTGACTTATTCTCTTTGTTTCACAGTGAAAGGAGCAGCTTTACAAACATTCATTTTCTCCTGCCAAGCATAAGACAATCGCCACACCCCCACTGGACAGGCCATGCTGGCGTTTGACTCACTTTCAGTGCTGCTAGATCCATGTTACCACTTGTCTTTGCCAACACATCAAAAAAAGTACTGAGATTTCCACTGGTTGTTGGACGAAAAGTCAAAGTGAAGGAGATCTGCGAGGAACCATGCAACATACCGTGTCACGTGCTGTACATCAGACTGAGCTTTCAGAACATGCGTCAACGCCGCGGCACCATTAGGTTTTATATGTGTGTACTGTTTTCAAGGCCTACAAAACAACTTCAGCATATTTGAGGAGACGGTAGATGCAAACCATTCATGTGTTTAGATGTTTTGTTTGGGTTTTTTTCTTTCCCTGCTGTTCAGAAAGACATGAAGGACACTTTTACGATTCGCGACTGCTTTAGTTGCTGTTAAAATGAGAAATGTTTACACTGAATTTATGGTGGCATCTTTGTCCCCAATGAGGAGGGACGCCGCGTTGTCAAACGAAGGACACAAGTTGGTTTTGTAGCCGCATCCAACACCTACCAGGAAAGACTCCTGTGAACAGACTAGATACTGAAGCTGCCGAGGCCAAACCCGAGGTGCGATCCGGTTTAAGCGGCCTGCATTTTTTCCTAACTGTGCCGCCCGGAGAGGAGCGTGAAGCGAGCAAAGACTGCGGCCAGGCCTCGTCTGAAGCCCGGAGCAGGAGGCACTTTTGCCATGTTATGATTTCTGTAAGACGGATTTCTCCAAGGACACTGCTTTAGGCGGGTGGGCTACCTGATAGAAGCACAGATGTGTGAACATGCACTTTTTAAAAGAATCTTTATTATTCAAATGCACACTTGTTTTGTCGTTGACACTACATGTACAAAGACAATGAAGCAACACTGTAGATATTTTTTTTTCTGTTTGATGTGGAACTACTAGTTTCATGAGGTTTGCGTCATGACTGAAGATGCTTTTACTCAGGATATCCTTTGATACTGAATAAGTATGTCCTCTTTAAGTTCAAGTTCTGAGACACTCGGTGGCGGTCCAGTACCGCTCCATCAAAATCATATCCAGCTATAAGTGTTTGAACTCCACGATCACGTCAGTTGAGACCATAATTTATTATGTAAATCCCAATATTTTACCATTTGCTGAAAATATACTTTCATCGCTGAATGTATAGACAATGCGTATTTATATAAAGAAGAGACTCCTATAAATAAAAAATTGAAACTCTGTGTCTGCCTGTGAATGCTCAAAACATTTCATGTCATGCGTTTGCAGGTCATAGCTGTGGATGTTTAGGAAGTGGCGGTCTTTAGTGAGAGTATGGGCAGAAACCCTAGGCGTGCAAACACGGTGGTAACACGTAAACTCCACGTAGAAACGGCCGTGACCTGATTCTGTTCCAACGCTGATTATTGCGGCTTTCCACAGAAACCAGTTTCATTGTCACGCCAGTGTGAGGAAAAGAATACGATCGGTTCTGCTGTATATTAACTTTAATTTACAGGACATTGCAAAACATTTACTGTCAAATAAAATTTCTCATATACAGTTTAAAAATATACAAACTATTTAAAATACAGACAAAACTGAAATCACTAAATGCATTCTGCTCATGTAGCTACAAATAATGAAATAATTTACCCAAAAAAAATCACCTCATGAAATTGTGCTTACATACAAAAGCGCCCATGACCAGCATGATCTAGCTAAGATCATAAACAACTACTTTTGTTTTAAAGCTCGAGGGGCATCTGAATAATTACAGATTCTGTAGATCTTACCTCGTTCACTTCAATAAAATCAATCCAATCTCAAAAAAGAAAAAAAAAATCATGAACTTAGTTAAACTTAAAAGGTCAAAGATGGTATGTATGGTAATTAAATTAACCCAATAAAACAAAAATATACAAATATAATTAATTATAATTATAGAAGATGTAGCTGCCAGTCAAGTTGTGCTTGGGGTCCTGGTTACCTCGTTGAATTCAGAAAAGGATGGGCTTCCCAGCGGTTTTCTCCTGGACGTAGGAGCTGAAGCGTTTGAGGAACTTGGGATACTCTCTCTTGGCCACAGGTCTGAGGATTGATGCTGGAAACCAGCCTCCGGGGTTCACTGCAGTCACACAGAGAAATATAATCAGGAAACAGTGTGTTCCCGCTGACTTATGATAAAACTATTAATAATAAACCTGCACAGGCAGCTGTGTGGGATGCCCTCTGGCGGGACGTGGTGATTTAATATTTATGTTTTTAAATGAACTCCCTCGACTCGCTCGGCATCTCTGACAATAAACTGGCTTATTCATCCTGCAGCGCTGCTTTATGTAATAACCTGCTTGTCTGCAGGGGCAGAAGTTGCAGTCTGGACTACAATTTCAAAGTAATACCCCAGGCCGGGTCATCCTCCTGTCAAAACTACAAAATTCATTTAACAAAAACAAAAAAGGGCCAAAACAAAGAATGGCATGTCAGTCATTCAAACGAATGAATAACCAATTCTATATTTTCTTTGATGGTCTAACAAACACTTCCATTAGACTGAATAACCAAACATTCAGACATTCAAAGTGTGCTTTTCTCATCTGTCGTGTACAAAATCTAGTGATACATGTGAGGACTGTAAGACTAAATAGAGGCTTTGTTCTGCTGTCTGCTGAGATCAAAGCCAGATGCTCTTAAGAGGCACTTACCATTGGCAACATAGCTGACCCTGCACGAGATGTTGTCTCTGCTGATCTCTTTGTCGCCCTCTGGTGGACTAACCAGCGTTTGGCAGATCATTGCAACATTAAGTTTGGCACGAACACACCGGTTTGTTAGCTGAAAGTGAAAAATACATGAATAAATAAATAGGAGTAAAAACAAATTAAATCCCCCAAAACAGACACATATCTCACTGTAACTGATATGACTGACAGACTTTGGTTAACATTGTTCTCCCATTTACTCAATAAGGCCTTGTTTGACAAGATGATGTTTGATACTAACATGAACTAGATGCACTGTTACAGCACTTGGAGGTGTGAAGAGAAAAATATGCATAAGCAGTATGTTTACCCAGCTTTCTTTGTCAGGCATAATGTATTAAACCTCAAATGTAAGAGTTGTTCTTATACCAGGAGCAGTGCTTATGTCTGTTTTCAGTCATCCAGGTCATGGCACGCTTAAGCACTCGAGCTGAAGGCAACTGGACGTGTTTTTACTTTCATTAAGATTTTTCACATCTCATCAGAGAGTCTTCTTCAGTCATAAAGGCCCAAATATTTAACCTCTACTGGGATTGGCCAGAGTCGCCTCTATTTTTTGAGGCGACTGAGGTCCTTCAACATCTGCCGGACAATGCTTGGGATTTTCTACAAGTCTGTTGTGGCCAGTGCGATCCTCTATGCTGTTGTATGCTTGGGGAGTAAATTGAGGGTTGCTGATGGTAAGAGACTCAATAAACTGATCCGCAAGGCCAGTAATGTTGTGGGGATGGAGCTGGACTCTCTTGAGGTGGTGTTAGAGAGGTGAATGTTGTCCAAGATAAAGGCAATGTTGGATAATTCCTCCCACCCACTCCATGACATGCTGGTCAGTCACAGAAGAAGTTCAGCAAGAGACTAAGATTACCAAAAAGCACCACTGAACGACACAGGAAATCATTCCTGCCTGTGGCCATCTCCCTCTACAACTCATCCACTTAACACACTGTATACTGCAATAGCTACACCCCTTTTGCACATTCCCTTCTTTCTTATTCAGATATTTATCAATAAGTAACTTATATGTATGTATATATTGTGCTATTTCTTACTTTTTGTAATGTCTGTCTTTGTTACTGTTTGTACTGGAGCACTGTAACCAAAATAATTTCTCCTAAGGATCAATAAAGTGTTCTGATTCTGTTCTGATTGTCACCTTGGGGGTGGTCCTGAGAGTTTTTGACTCACCCTGTCATCATGTCAAAAGGAAAGATGTTTCACCTTCACAAACCTAAAAAGAAGTAAAGCTGCCTTTAACTCAAGTGCTTAGCACTGGGACTCTGCTGTAACCCGAAGTAATTGTCTTGTGTATGACTTTATGAGCCTCTCACATGATTGTGCTCGGGATCATTGTCCTGTCGCGTGACCCAAGCTTTAGCTGCCAGTGTCAGATTTGACTCTATAATACTTCATGAGTTCATGAAAGGTGCTCAGGTTCCTGTGACTCCGAAACATCATTCCTCCACCACTGTGTCTGACAGTTGGTTTGATGTGCTAATGCTGATATGCTGTAGTTTTAAAACTACTTCAGCCTGAAATATACATGTAAAAAAACGTATTATTATGATTATACGACTATTATTACTATTTTTGTTAGGCTGTGAGATGGGTTAATGATTAGCCGTACTGTTGATTTTCATGCATTTTTTGTACAGTGTCAGATTTTTTCACCAAAACAATTACTAATTGGGGAAAAAAAGAAAGAGAAGACTTTAAGTTGGACACACACACACACACACACACACACACACACACACACACACACACACACACACACACACACACACACACACACACACACACCCCTGCAGAAAACAGAGTTTGAAATTTTCCAGCATGCTTTGAATAGCGAAGAGTAGCGCCATCTGGTGGACAAATCTAAACATTTTAAATTGAAGCGAATTTCAATGGGGCATTTTTTGGCCTTAGATCAAATGTAGATGTGCATAGCTTAACCATTTTAAGCTAATTTAAGGAGTTGAGACAACTATTCTAAAATTTAAAAAATATATATTTTGGCAAATATCAGCTATATTCATTCAGCACAGCAGAAAATAGAAAATAAAAGAAATAAAAGAAGTAACAGAAAATAAAAAACTGAATGGCACACAATGTCCTGAACATCATCTATTAATTAAATGAACACAGCACAACAGTCTAGCGCTAAAAACACAAGGGAAGCCTCTGAGGGTTAATCTTACAGGTACATCATCATGCTCCACAGAGATGTTGCAGACGATCCATGTGTCGGGTTCACTTTCATTTCTCGGTGGAATCATCCTGATGACTGACAGGAAGAGCACATCTCTCTGAGCGACAGGCCACACTGTCTAAAACAAAGGAGACACGTGATCAATTCAATCAATCAAAAACAGGCTGTGCAATATAACTGATGAAATGTGCATTGTGTTTCACTGTGCAGTGTGCACTCAGTATACCTTGTGCGTCTGGTACACAATGATGGCATTATCAGAGAGCTTTTCCACAACGTGGAAATTTTCAACGGTGGCTGTGGGAGGGAGAGTTCACATCAGGTCATGGCAATAACACAAGGAAAGTCAAATAGTAATAATATGTTGGACTAAAACACAGATCTTACTCTCCCAGTCCAATCGGACTGCAGTGTCCCAGAAGTAGTGGCAGACCTCATGTCCAGTTACCCCCTTCACAGCATGTGTCGCTTTGAGGGGATCCAGGACGATGCCGTTCTCCTCCACTTCCCTCCTGTATACCTGTTACACAGCACCACAGACAGAATATTATAAACACACTAACAACTTCACCCGTTACTAAAAACTAAGATGATTTTTTTCAGGCTTTTAAAAGTTTTAAATCACCGTGTATTTCAGCGGCGTATTTTTTCACTGTAGCACAAATAAGTTACTACTGCAGTACATTTTAAAATGTGAATGAGATTTAAATATTCACAGCAAACAACAGAAATAATTCATGTTTTCTGTCCTCACCTTCATCGCCCCTTCTTCTGCTACCAGTTGCCAGTTGGCACCTCCACCCTCCTCCTGGATGGAGTAAGCCATGTGATTCTGCACAGTTTCCTCCACCTAAGAGTCAGATATTATAGTATTACAGTATTTATATGCCTGAGCGATCGTTACACCTTCTACCTGTGTATTTAGTTGTTTTTTTTTTTTAAACAGAGGTGTTGATAAAAATAAGAGAAGCCATGAATCCCAGAAATGTCTTAAGCAAATTTACTATCCAACTAAATAAATATTACACACTTGATATTGCTTGGGTGTGTTCAAAACCTCAACAACGCGTCACGGTCCCTGATTTCTCCCAGAATTTTGACTTCCTGTATAGTCAGGTGGTGCTATATACTGAGCGCAACCTGACTCTGATCCTCGGAGCACAGGAAACGTTTGTGAAATCCTGCAGGGAGTGGTTTAGCAGGCGTTTACGTGACGTTCCCAAACACAGCACTTGAGGGCTGAATCAGTGGATGTTATCTGAAGCAGATGACTGATTAGCTCGATCGAGGACGAGGAAGGAGAGTGGGTTTAGAGCTGTACATCGGAGAGAGATTTTAAAAAGAAGAAGGAATAAACTACAAAAACTGAAAAAGACCCCAAAAAAACCCCAAAAAACCCCCAAAAAACCCCAAAAAACTAGCATTTCATATGAATCTGTACTTTAATATTGCAAGTGAGCACAAAATGATGTGATTAAGATTAAGGTCAGGTATGTCAGCGTCATCAGCACCAAGAAGACTTTGATTTGTACAGGGATGATAAGACAAAGATAAGAGCAGCAACTTGTTACCTTAAATTTTAACAAAGGTGGACAGGAGGAGGGTGAATAGCACAAAGCAAACAAACATAAATATGGTTCGCACCTTGTTGGCAAATCTGTGTGTGCCGATGCTGGAATATTCATGACCGGAGGAAGCTGAAGGCAGTTGAACTTTCCAGACCGTCCTTGACTGGCTCTGAGGGAACGAGCAGATGAGTTAAGATGAGAAATGGGTTTATGGAGGCCATGAATGAGAACATTGAGACAGCAGTGAGGAGGGTGACAGATGGGTTCAAGGTGGTGTTGCTGGGCTCTGAGACCCTTCTCGTGATGGACAGACTGATATATGAGTTTAGAGAAGAGTCTCTGCAGACTATGAGTTCATTTAAGTTCAGTTTTATTTGTCATATGCAAGTTAGCACAGGGTCAACATTGCAATGAAATGTATGTGATGAGCAGAAGACAGTCACTCAGCAGTATAGTACAGTAAAAAAAAGAAAAACATTGTAAAAGAGCAAAATATTTATAAAATATAGTAAATATTTTGCTCTGACTATGATGTTCACATACAACAATGTGTTCTATAATGAGAGTAGGGAGCAGGTGGAAGAGAGCCTGGGGAGGTGGAGGTATCCTCTGGAGTGAAGAGACATGAAAGACAGTAGAAGAAAGACCTAATATGTGTGTGTGAATGAGAGGGAGACAGGTGTAACAGTGAAGATGCAAGGAGGAGGCAGCCTAATTTTGACCTAAAATGAACAGTAATTAATATAATATTATAGCTTGAGTGTTTAATCATAAGAAAGTTTTGCACAGGCCTCTATGCAGTCCCCCAAGAGCTACATTTCAGTCTAAAGGCCTCGGTTAGCATGTTAAATGTTAAAGTTCACAACAGTGCAAAAACACTGAAAGAGTGTGGCTTGTTTGGAAGGGTTGCCACAAGAAAGCTTCTTGTCTCTCTCTAAACAAAAAAGGAAGAACATGGCTGCACAGCTTATCTGAACAAATCACTAATAAGACCTTTGGACAGGCAAGACCAAAGTGGGAATGTTTGTCCATGAAGAACTGCACTGTGTGTGTTGAAAGCCAAACACAGCATATCAATAAAAACATCAACATAGTGGTGGTGGTGGTGTGATGATTTGGGGTTTGTTTTACAGCCACAGGATCTGGCCACGTTACAGCCAGCCAAGAACTCCTCTCTATAACAAAGTCTTCTTCAGTCAAATATGAAAGTATTTGTCCCACAGCTACTGTAAAGCTTTACCCGCATACAATTTGACAATTATCTGATGCAAAGCATCAAATCTACAGCAGAATGACTGGAAAAAAGAGAAGAAAAATCAAGGTGTTGCAATGGCTCAGTCAAAGTCCAGAATGAGCTGCGCATAAACAAATGCCCGCAAACCTCACTGAACTGAAGCAACGCTGTAAGGAAGCGTGGACCAAAGTTCCTCTATAATGATGTGAAAGGCTGATAAAGTCATACAGAAATCATTTTGGGACTTCAGGTTATTACTGCTAAAGGTACTTCTAGAAGCTATTGATTGGGGGATGCACTCAGTTTTCCACAGGACTTGACTTTCCTTTCCACGTGACTGTTTCTGTTCTACTTTGTATCTTTGGCCATTAATCCGTTTGGATCTTATCTCTCCTTGTCTACACGAAGAAATGCTGCCATTCCACATACACAGCTAATCAGCGAAGAAGTAAAATGGTTAGATTATATTCAATAGTTTATCCCAGTCCAATTAGTATTATTCAGATCTATGACTTAGAAGAAAGGAATTATAGCAAACTAGCTAAAGTATCTGGACTTTGTTTTTTTAATTGCTGTGTAGATAAACTAACAAATCAAGTGTGGCTACCGGTGAACTGTAATGCTAACAACAGAGTAATACTATTAAAGTCAGAGGAACCAAACACAAACACAAACAGGTATAAAGGGAGGTGTCGGCATTCCAGACAACACAAAATAAATAGAATGTGTCGTATAACCAGGACACAGAGACCTACTGTAACTGGATGGCTGCAGGTCTGCACAGGGATCCATCTTTGAGTCTCCTGCTTCAGCAGCTGTTTCTTCTTACTTTTCCGTGACTGCTTCGGTGAACTGTGCAACGAAGTCCCGGTACTCATTTTCTAACTTACTCTCTGAACAAGTGTGGGTAGGTGTGTCCCGCTCCTCGTGTGTTTGCTCTGTGACTGTTTCTATGTCTCTACCCCACACACCCGCAGTTAAACTTCACATACATAACCAAACACTGATAAGTTTGTGGTTGATTGACTCAGGTAGTCTAACTCACAGGAAATGCTTCCCGGCTTACCTTTACGCACAGAGAGAGAGCGAGAGAGAGCGAGAGAGAGAGAGAGAGGGAAGGAACTGGTTTGTCGAGATCAGCTGAGATCAGGACATACATGAGGAGCTCTTTTAAAGGCACAGGCCAATCAGTGTCAACATGAACAGAGAGTGTTACAGGACCTCAAACTGTCCACTTGTTTCATGTTTACTGAGCAGTGACTGTAGGAGTTGAATTTCATAACATGTTTACAGTAGCCGCTTTTATCCGGATAGTTGGATCATGGAAAGGACCGGGGAACTGACTTTTCCTGTTTTTCTTGCTGCCTGGACACAGGCTACAGTCTCCTTTTCCTTTGGATGCGATCTGATTTGCATTTTCAGCAGGCGGACCAACACCGGAGCTAACTTGCATTAAAGTGTATGTAGTGTAAAGTATTCACCGCTAGATGTCAGTAGTTATTCTTTCTAATGTTGCCATGATTGTGTTTAAGGACTGATGAATAAGTAAAATACAGACTACAGCTGAAAGTTAAAAAATAACTACCCTTTATAAAAAAGAAGAAAAAAAAAAAGAATATTTTCGAAATCTGTCAAAAAACAAACAAACAACCTGATTAAAATAAAAATGACTACATTAACTGAACTTAATTCAAGCTTTTTACCCACATTTGAAGCCACTGGACATCTCTGAGAAGTCAGAAATTAATCAAGTATCACATACAACCACTAAAATTAGTGTTGTTCAGGAATGCAGTAACAATATTCAAGCATATTCTGGTGGAATAACCATTGTAGAAACAAAAAATTCTGTAACAAGCAAAACTTAATTTAGGACTACTTTGGTAAACCTGACATTGGAAGGTGGTGTGAAAATGTAAACGCTCTACATAAATTACACAGATGTGATACAATGCAGCTGACAGTAAAAAACACAAAAATATTATATACACAGAGATATAGATTATACACAGACACACTTAAAGTGTTAATAAAATAGGTCCAAGAATGGATCCCTGTGGAACACCTACACTGATGGCAACGCTTTTAATCAAGTTCAAGATCTTTCGTGACACAATAAAGTGCATTTTTTCTGACTCCAGGTCTGTGTTTGTAATAACTTAAAAACTAAACTAAACCATAAAACACCAAAAACACCAAAAACACTTACAGTTTTTTGTATATTAATTTTAATTTACAGAACATTGTCAAATTGCAATACATTTAGTGCAAATAACACTTCTGATGTACAACTTAGAAATATACAAAGTGTGTAGATTACTGACAAAAATATCAAAATTAAAAAGACTAAATGCATTCTTCAGCTGACACCGCTCAGATTTAGCTCTTATCATTATCGGCAAAACAATTATCCAGATCCCTCCTAACCTCAAATCTCTTTTTTCAAACCATGCAGATCTACTGACTGCTAAACTCCCAACTATTGATGGCATTGAACACAGTCGAAATTGAAACCTTGAGGTAAGATGATGTGAAATGCTGACCCTCCCCCTCCCAACCCCACCCAGTTTGATTTCAGTGTTGATAAATGCACGTCTGGTGGCTGAACAGTAGAGAAAGCCAGAACTCCTGGCGTCTAAGGCATACTGGGGGTAGTTTATCAGTCAAAGTGCAGGAAACCACTGCACGGTAGTGTGGCATCTGAAATGTAAAATCATCTGACTGAGAACATAAGGAACACATTATAAAATGATAATCCTATTTAACATTTAGTAACAATTCCGCTTAAAAGCAGCAGGAGTAATTTATAAATCTGACACTCTTGAGTGAACAGAAAGATTTTCTTTTCCCTGCCTCACCAGGGTCTGAAAATAGAGATGAGAAAACCTAGAGGGTACAAAATGTATTCATTCAGCTCTCAAAGAAAGAGAGGAATCTTCAAACCAGACACTAGGGCCGGTCCTTTGCAAATATCTGTCAGCAACAGCATGCTGACTGACAAATACATGCAAATACCGCAACTTAGCATCTAACTAACGACATCATCTGGATAGTTGAAAATATTGTCCAACACAAGTCAATTAGACTTAGTAAGTGCTCCTCATCACTCTTGTTGTATCTAATCTGCCCATTTCTGTCATCAAATTCAAGCATTTAAGAGTCAATTCACATTTATCACAATTGATAATCTATTTGAAATCTTACCGTTTTATCTGTACAATACATTGTGTCCACGGTGTTCTCTGAAAGCTACTTTATAACAATCTAGAAATGTAAAGACTTCAAAGCTTTAGGCTCTGACCCCCCATCAAACTACAAAGAGTCGTCACAAGAGGATCAGCAAAAGGCAAGAAAGAGGAAATAGTGTACCACACCTCATCTGTGCTTTCACTGTAAGTATCTGTTCTCTTTCCTCTTTCATGGTAGTTACTTTAGCAGCAGCAAAACAAGTAGCTGTAATACTAGTGATTAGAGCAAACCCCCCAAAAGTTCAAGAAAAGTTTAATCATAGTAAATGTACAAAACAATTTACAAAAAAAAAAGAACCCTAACAAAAAAAACCAAATAAAAAACAAAAAGTTAATTATCGGTAACAATTTGAAGACTGTTTAGGAAATGTTTCAGCTTACGTACAAACGAACCCATGACCAACAGGTTACAATCTAAGATGATAACTACTGATCCATTAGGGCCAAAAGCAGTCTCATCTTCAAGCAGCACGTCCTGATGGTGCGGTGACACGTGAATGGTCATGTGATCTTCAACAGTCACTTCAACAACGCAGTCTCCCCAGCAGGTGAACTTGGCACCTCTGAAAGCTGAAATGAGCAGGATTAAAAGAATACAAAGAATAAATTGAAGTAAGTGTATGGATCTGCTGGCTGATTCAAAATAACAGATACGACATCAACCAGGAGATATCTCAAATAGTGTAATAAAGTCAGGATACAAAACAAAAGAATACAAATACAACTAAGTATAGAAGATCCCGCTGCTAATAACAGTGTTTCTGTGGTTACCTGTTTAAATTTAGAAAAGGATAGGCTTCCCAGCAGTTTTCTCCTGGACGTAGGAGGTGAAGCGTTTGAGGAACTTGGGATATTCTCTTTTGGCCACGGCTCTGAGTACTGATGCTGGAGCCCAGCCTCCGGGGTTTACTGCAGCCACACAGGAGTGAGGGAATAAAGACAAAGATGAAAACAAAAACCAATGTGTTCCTGCTGACTTATGATAAAACAATTAACAATAACTCAGTGATTCAGTGCACAGAGAGCTGTAACTGTTTAGAGGTGCCCTCTAGTGGGAGAAGGAAATGTAAGATTTATTAAATGAACATCCTTTGAACTGCTCAGCATCCCCGGCAATAAACTGGCTCAAGATTCCCCCTGCAGCGCTCCTTTATGTAACAGCCTCTTAGAGAAGAGGCAGCCTGGACTGAAATTTCAAAGAAACCCAGACTGTGTGATCCATGTGTCAGAGCAGCTGTACTAAGTGTAAAAATGCTGATATCAGATTGTTTCAAATGAGGATAAAGGTGTATATTCATTTGTAACTTGTGACACAAGATGTTACCAAGCTAAAGATTGTCACATTGGATCCAGATACACTGAAACTACTCGATACATAATTTTTCTTTTAAGGCCTTTTGTTGTCTCTATATGTAAATCAACAATAATTTCTTTGTCTGAACCATTTAAACTGAATCCGAGGATCAACCCAGCTGATATATGTATATGTGCCAGCTGGAACATTCCATGTGTGCTTTTCTCACTTATTGCCTAGTGTTTTTTCATATAAAGTGGGGCAATAATGAACTTGAGTTTGATTACTTACAAAGAAACAAACAATTTCTAACTTTTATGGTAGTTTCATTTTGAAGGAGAGAGACAAAATATCAAGCAAAAAAATCTAGAAAAACATGTTACATAAATGTTATAGATCATTTTGCACGTCATTGACTCCTAAGTATTTGATGCTCTACAATCCAGACAGATTTCTGTCTCCCACACTGATAACAATCAGTCAGTCATTTACAGAAAGCAGCTTGTTCGGTGTATAAAGCACACCTGTCCACAAAATCCATTCCAACCTCTCCATTACCGTGGGTGAGACCAAAGAGCTGCCAGAGGGTATCAAGGACCAGATCTTAGACCTGCAGACAGGCTGGAATTGTCTACAAGACCATCAGCAAGAAGCTCAGTGACTGATGGTTATACATTTCTCAATTTCTAAATAATCGCACCAACAGTCATCCTCAGGTTGGAGCTCCAAGATTATGCCTATGATGTGAAGATGATCACGCGAAAGGTGATGGATCAGCCCAAAACTAAACTGAAGGAGCTTATTAGTGATCTGAAGGCAGCTGGGACCACAGTCACCATCAGCAACACACTACACTGCAAAGGACTGAAATCTCACAGCACTAGAAATCCCCCTGCTCAAGAATGCACATTTACAATGATAATAATATAATAATAATACAATAATTATTTCCCACCACTGTATGTGTAGGGACACATGCAGACTGAGTAAAACTGAAAAACTGATTTGAGGTTTGGTTGGAGCCTCTGGCATTTACAGTAGGTTGCATTATAGCAGGATTGTTGTTGCTACACAGGTTTGGTTTTGCTGGCCGTTGATCTTGCCTCAGGCACATATGCTAAGATCAAAACTAGATGATCTTCAGAGGTACTTACCATTGGCAATGTAGTTGATCTTACACATGATGTTGCCTCTGCTTATTTCTTTGTCACCCTCTGGTGGGCTGACCAGCGTTTGGCAGATCATGGCAACATTGATTTTGGCACGAACACACCGGTTTGTGGGCTGAAAGTTAAAATAGACAAATAAATACAACAATAATAATAATCAAAAACAAAATACAAACAACCCCCCAAGCTAACACAACTCTTACTGTAGATGAACTGACAGGGTGAGTAAGATTAATGCTGTTCTTCTGTTTCGCCCCAAAAAAGTCTTGTTTAAAAATAAATAAATAAAAAATAAAAAAAATCACGATGTTTGTAAAAGCTTTAATGAACTAAACACAGTACTTTGATGTAAACAAATACAAACATGCTCAAAACAGTCTTTGTCTGACAAAAACACAGTTAATGCATTAAAGCTCAAATCCAGACCTAATTACTCTCTGACAACAATCTACTTGCTATTTACATTAGTGTGCATACTAACATAATATATGCAGAAGAGACTCATTAAGGCTGATTTGATAGGCGGACACAAAGTGTTGATTTCAGAATCTAACAGTGAAAATCTATTATCCCAATTTGCTTTCTGTTTTTAGATGGAAGTTTCTTATCATTGAAAACTAACCACAGTATATAATGCTGTAGATACTGTACTCCAGTGTTTTGCAGGCAGGCACAGACAGATTAACCATCTCAACATTTGCCAGGAAAGAGCGTGTTTATGACAGCAAATGGCTCCCCGAGATGGCAATTTATCCTGGAAACTTACTGTGTGTTTATAGCAGCAGAATTGAGGCAGTAACTGTGAGACTGTCTCACAAAGTCCTCACTTCTCTTGGCACTGCTAACTTAGTGTTATATTTGGACTGTTTCATCATTCAGAAGCATACCAAGATTTCAATGAGCCTGATATGTAATCACTCACTGCGCCAAAGTGTAGGCACAACAGCATGTTTAACACCACTCAGTCGCTGAATGGTATCAGAGAGTTGGGCGGTTATATGAACACGTGATGGAAAACAATGCAAGCCTCAGAGGGTTAATCTTACAGGGGCATCATCGTGGTCCACAGAGAAGTTGCAGACCAGCCACGTGTCGGGGTCGTTTTCATTTCTTGGTGGAATCATCCTGATGGCTGACAGATACAGCACATCTCTCTGAGAGGCAGGCCACACTCTCTAAAACATGAAAGACAAAATTCAGCAGGCAAATCAATCAAAAACAGGTGGTTTAATGCTACTGATGAAAAGGCACCATGTACTCAGTATACCTTGTGTGTCTGGTACACAATGATGGCATTATCAGAGAGCTTTTCCACAACGTGGAAATTTTCAATGGTGGCTGTGGGAG
>NW_005187407.1:5852608-5853918 GCF_000239375.1 Pundamilia nyererei
CTCTCTGATTGTCATGGAAAGCAGCAGGCTGCTCTTAGCTGACCAAGCACAGTACCTGAGGGCTGAATCTGTGAATGTCATCTGAAGCACTGATTAGCTCGATCGAGGACAAGGAAGAAGAGTGGCTATAGGGCTGTACAGCGGAGAGAGGGTTGAAAAAGAAAGGAATAAACAACAAAAACTGAAAAAGACACCACGGCAGCAGAGCAGAGGAGAACAACCACAACCTGCTAAAGTAGGATTTCATATGAAGCCATCATGTTAGCTCTTGAAAAACACTGCAGTGGGCACAAAATGATTGCCCCACAGTTAAGACGTTAAACAGTTAAGATGACACATGGCCACATCATGAGTAATTTTTCAGGAGTCAGCACCAAGTAGGCAGCTCACACCGGCTGTAAGCTGCCTTTGATTTTTACAGGAATGATTAGGCAAAGAAAAGAGCAGCAACTTGTAGCCTTAAATTACAACACAGTGGGATAGGAATAGGGTGAAAGGTATAGTGACAATAAAAATATGCTGCGCACCTTGTTGGCAAATCTGTGTGTACCGATGGTGGAGTAGGCATCACTAGGGGAAGCCATAGTTAGTCGAGGTTTTCTGACCTTCTCTGACTGGCACTGAGGGAAACAGTAAACAGAAATAGACACTTGTTTATAGATTAATTTATTGGAGATTCATGTTTTTGAAACATGTCCTGACTTTGCGAGGCCCATTTAGGTCTTCATCACACCTGCTCCTCTATCTTGTCTTGTCTGTCCAGTGCAGCTTCCACTGCATCAAAGAACTCCTCTTCATTGATCAGACTGTTGGGCCCCTCCTGTGAACAAACAATAACAAGCACACAATGTCAGAATTTGTGATTCCTGTGAGAAAAGCCTCACCCAAGATTAAAAACAACAGGGATGTGCAACATCAGGAAATCTTCCTACTGTCGTCATCTAGTTTTTATCTAATCCATTCAGCTTATCTGATTTCATTGTACCTCGTAGTCTGGGCCTCCATAGTGTGACTTTTTCTTTAGTTCATTCACAGCAGACTTGTAGGCATCTTCTACTTTCCTCCTCTTTTCCAGCTCCTACACACACACACACGCACGCACACGCACACACAGGATGCTGTTATGGTTAGTTCAGCTGTATTAAAACTTTGAATAAAAACGTAGAGCGTGTAAACACAGAAACCCATTGAACCAGCACTGTAGCCCTAGCCTTTTCTTGACGTCATCCAGCAGAAGGGCATGTGACAACACAACCGTCCACTGCAGTCCGATTCTACTTTAAACAGTTTTTAACCTGGTAAAAAAAAAA
>NW_005187407.1:5855026-5856753 GCF_000239375.1 Pundamilia nyererei
AGTACTCATCTTCTAATGTAAACTTCAAGTGTGAGGTGAGGTGTGTCCTGTTCCTCTGAGTGTATGCTAATATACATCAAAACACTGATAACTTTGAGGTAGTGTCACTCAGGTATTCTAACTGTAAAAGGCTTCCCGGCTTTGAGGGCTGGGCAGGAGCACACCTACCTTACACAGGGAAAAGAACTGGTTTGACGAAGTCGGATTATATGAGCTCTGAAGAGCATTCCTTTAAAGACACAGGCCACTCACTGAATATTAATGAATATGAGTGCGTTATAGGAAGTCTGACTTATCCATGTATTTACCAACCCATATTTGCCAATGATGCTTGGTAGCAAGTTCACATTAAACCTTTCAGTGGATAGTTGGATTATAAGGACGGCTGAAATGATTGTTCTTGCTGCCTGAGCATAGTCTCCAGTCTCCTTTTGTAATGAATGAGATTTGCTTTGCATTTACAGCAGGTGCTTGGATGAAGAATTGAACTGCAAAGCAGTTTATTTCATTAATATTTCCCATAGAATATAAAGTGCAAGAGCAGAATCCCAGAATAATGAGTCACATAATAGAAGTGAAGAAAAATAAAGACTGAAAGATTGAAGAAGCACATCTAAACTAATAACTCCAAAAGAGTCAAGTCTACACTATTTAGTCAAAGCTATATATTTAATACAGAATCACCTTGTAACCTTTCCAAAACAAAAACTGCACCTTTTTAATTATAAATGTTACAATACTGTAAGTATCAAGTCTAGACAACCGAGTGTTGCATCACAACCTCAGAGACAGAGCCCAAATGATAACATCGAGCTCTTTAAGGGAAATGGAAGCAACACTCAGCTCCTCAGTCAGCAGCAGTACCCACAGCGGTGGCTGCAGACACGCCCATTGGGGAAACTTTACTCTTTGTCCAAAGCCGTACCTTGTCCAGTCTTTTCTGCCAGCTGTCTTCTCGTTTCGTCATCAGCTCGATGCAGTGGGACAAAGTGGAGAGGATGCCTGCTGTGGTGGCTTTGAAAGTGATGGCTTCACCCTTAAAGTCTATCCCATTAATACCTTTAGGACTGGCAGGAGAAAACACTGGCACAGAGAGGAAGAGAGAAAGCAAGAACAAAAATAAACAATGGTGTTCACACTTACACTGAATTTGTTATAATCAAGCCAAGTAATGCAATGGAAAGTCAAAGAGTATTTACAGATAGACTCACATTTCTCTTTGCTGCCATTATTGTTGTGATTATATTCGCTGTCAGGTCTCGCAGAAGTGGGAAAGTCATCGTCATCATCCTCTACTAGTTAGAAAACAACAAGCAGTCATAGCTTCATCTCCCTGCCCTGCATAGTTATTAGTGTATAACTTATAATATTTTAAAACCTATTTCATGTTACTGAATAATCCACATCCACATAATTGCAGGTAACACATTAAATATCTTTGTGCAAATAAACAATTAGGGTTGTGTCTGCATTGTAATACAAATTCAATAAACATAGTACAAATAAAAAACCTGACAGCAAATTTAAACCCACATAATGTCTTGTTAAGTTATTGATCTCTGAATCCTTTCTCAATGAGCATTACCTACTCTCATACTGCATGAAACGGATAAAAAAAAGATCTCTGTTAATGTTCTGCTTTGCTGTGCCAGTAAACAACAAAGCCAACTCCCCCACACTGCTCCAGAGATCACTGTTTTACAAACAGAGGCAACTCAAAACAAATG
>NW_005187407.1:5857165-5883262 GCF_000239375.1 Pundamilia nyererei
CAGTTACTGATGACGATGATTTACCTTGAAGGAGGATGTAGATGTGGAAGACAAGGCACTAGCTGCTGAGGTGAGAGACAACATGGAACCATGACGCCTCAGACTCGTCTCTGAACCGTAACCAGACTCAGCCTGCAGGTGCGTGGGAATGTGGGAGGACAGCAAGAGAGACACGAAACAAAAAGGTGAAGAGACAAAGAGGAAGGAACAAAAGATCAGTAAAAAGGCACATTAAACATTAAACAAACTGCAATATAATAAGAAAACCTGGTGATCATCAAAGTTAGACATAGGGAGCTCAGTTCCTGACTAATGCTGAGCTGGACCCGAGCAGGACCCACACCTACACAGAAACATTCCCTCACAGTCTGCAGAGACTGGCCGAGGTTGACGAAGAGACATGCAGAAACCCAGCCTTTAGGCCCAATACGTGGTGGCTGAGTAACCATGGAAATAACTGTCAAGCTACTTTAGTAACTTCACAAGGGTTTCTTGTGACTATTGTGATGTGTGTGCTAACATGCAGTGTATCGTTTCATTTGAAATGACAAAATTGATTTATGACCAGGATTTAGGGAGTGGCAGTGATGACATCCGTTCTGCAACAGCAAACTGATGACTTCACGATTCCTGCATTACTGAGTCAGCAAAGTAAAAAGAGATCTATATAAATATGTAATATATATATATTTTAGTTTAGTAAGTGTTAATACCAAGCCAAAAATCTCTAAAGCTGTACATGCCACACACAGTTGTCAAAGTGTCCATACAGACAGCAACTTCATAACCCATATTATTAAAGCCTCTCATTTAAATGCGCATGTTTCCTTACATGGAATGTGTGTGTGAATGGGTGGATGACTGGATATGTAAAGCGCTTTGGGGTCCTTAGGGACTAGTAAAGCGCTATATAAATACAGGCCATTTACCATTTACACAGCATAAACGGAAACATTATTTTGCCATGGTGGTAATATGTTTTAAGACTCTCAGGTGATTTCCCAAGGTTTAGTCATGGCTTTATGTCCAATTTTCCACTTGATTTCAAAATTAAGACATGGTTGCAAGCTATTTCCATTGGCTAATTGGCATGCAGAAAAATTTCCTAACGACAGAGAGCAAACTGAAGAGGGATCAGGTGACAATCTTGACAGAGCGCCCACGTGAATTCCTCTGCTGTAATATCCCACAGTGAGAGACTGAGAAAACCGACATCAAACAGCGGCAACCAGGTAACGATCTAAGTGTTTAAAACCATAGCAACAGAAAACTCAATCACTCAATAAAGAGTTTGCTGTGATATTAATCATGGTTATTGCTTCACAGTTGCATGCCTTCTGCAAGCAGTCAAGCTGCAGTTTACATCTGTATCTGTCTGCACATGACCTCTTAGTTATCAAATGTCAATACTTCATGAATTTATTGCAGATATTTGTCTAAATTTTAGTCACAAATCTTTTTCCAGCAGCCATTCTCACATGAAATAGGTGATTAAAACACCACTGAAGGTTTGTACTGTTTAGGTACAATGCTTTAATTTATGTGATTCATGTGTGTTTATCTATCATTTCGTATTAAAATGGCTGCTGTAAAAACAGGCTGTTCACTTATGAATTCTTGAATTATGTCCAAAAACACTTCGTAAAGTTGTGGTGAATTGTTTCCGAGATGTAACATTAGTGAGAACGAGCTGGACAGGCAATCTCAAAACACGATAAAACTGACATATTAAAGCATGTATTTAGTACAAAGCAGTATATGCTTCTCTGTTTCAAAAGCTACACAAAGACAAGATTTAAGTAACAACCAGATTTACTCCTCCCCTCCACCACAGTGTTGTGATTAACCTTTTACAACATTTGTATTTTTCATACAAGACACACATTATCACCACACAAAAAACACCACAGAACGAATTTAAATTCAAAACAGTGACAATAAAGCACCTTCACTTAACTAACCACAGCAACATTCATTGAACTGTACTGACACAGACTACACACACAAATACACTGAGAGTCCAAAGTCAAAGCAACTGTTTGTTTTAAAACAATCTTCTGCTTTCGGGCTGGCTGTCACAGCAAAATGTAAACATAACAACTTAAAAAAAAAAAGAAAAAAAAAAGAGAAGATTTTCTAAATCTCTACCCACAGAGAGCAAAGCTTCAGCGTGTCAATGCCGAGCCACAAATATCAATATCCAGATAACTGCCATAGCAACTGTATTTGCTGATGGATGTCTTAGAGTAATAATGACTTTAACAAAACATGAAAATGTATTAATTCTTATTAAGAAAGCCAATGGATACACTTAAGAGCTACATGAGTTAATAAAGTCTTGGCAAAAAGTGTTAGATATCTTACAACAAAATAAAAAACAAATACATAAATGCAAAGATAAATAAATACTGTAAAAGCTGATTTAAACTGCTAATATAATAGTATCCCAACTAAAAATCCAGTTTTAAGTGAAATGCGACATCCTCAATGCTTTCTAAACACTAGAGCCTTCAATCTAAAATATATTTATTCTTTTCTGCATTTGTTGCTAATGCAGATTATTACATTTGATTGACAATATATAATTACCATTTTGTGCAGATGACAGATGTTATTTTTACAGTGTTGCTAATTTGGTACAAACAGAAAAAGCAGTAAAGTGCAATGAAGCAATGACGAGACCAACCTGTGACCAGAGACTGGCATTTTTATGTTGCATGACAACCATGCAAACTTAACTCCACTCATTCTCGACGAATGAAATGGCGTCCTGATCTGAAGGTTTTATAATGTTGATGCTGATGAAATGAGGGTAAATGTGATGTAAACTCCTCAGAGATTGTCGATACATCTGAGGTTAGCTATGAGCTATGCAGTTTCAGTCTAATTTCCTACTAATAGTGACTAAGGCTGGCATGCAGTGAAGTTCATTAAAGAGACTAGTTCTTCTTATATCTCAATTTAAAACACTACATGCAAGCACAATAAAATTTATGCAGTGGGGGCAACGGAAGAGATGGATCACATCATTTTTATTGCCATAAAACTAGAATCATAATTAAAGATTTTAGTGATGGGTGACAGGGAGCAAGCAGCATGCCAAAGTGCTAAAAGCCCACCATCCGGCCATTCCAACAGCCAAAGCAGAGCAGGACACTGCGGCAGTCCCGGCGGTTTGCTGGCCTCAACATGGCCAGCCACTTCCCCCAACACTCCCAATGTTGTGACAGTTCAGAAGCTTTAATCCGGTATTCCCGTTTCCCCGGACACACCTCACTATTAAACAAAAGGAAATAGGAGGAGGAGAAGAGAAGCCATGCAGGCTTTAGCTCAGCTCATCAAGTAAAAGAACAGAGCTACAAGAAAAGCAAAGGAAGAACAGAGAAAAGCAGTCATTCCCTCCGTAGCGAACAGAGACGAGGCAGACACTAGCTGCACCGTCTCAGTCAAAGGAAGGAGTCTTCTAAATTCCTTGGTAGTGAAACGGAGTCCCCTGTCAGTCAGTCCTTTACAGTCACGCACATGGGCTCAAAGACAAAAACACCAACATGCCCTCCACTCTCGCTGCACACAACCATCAACAGACCACACACCCTGATATGTGAAACCTTTTCCTCTTGTCCGTCCTTATGTCCGGCATCCATCACTGAGCAAGCAACCGTGACTGTGTGTGTTTGCATGGAAGAGTAAGAGCGAGAGAAGGGTGAAAATGAAGGGTGCATGCATGTATGCATTAGAGCGAAACGCAGGCTGTCTGGGGCTGTTTGTGTAATAAACCAATAAAGTATGGGTGGGCGAGTGAAGAAGCATACTGTATATTATAACAGAGAGAGAGAGAGCAGCAGAGAGTGGGAGGCAGGGGATAATACTTGTCTGGAGCTTTACTTCTATCTACTTCTTTCCTTTTATCTCTCCTTTACAAAGAGATGTGAAGGGACCAGTGAAGTTCAGACAGTCCTCAAAACCATCCCAAAGAAGTGGCAGCAAACCCACAAATAAAACAGTAAGTATTCCCCCCCGCTCCCTTATATGACCCCTTTGAATACTCCTAAATGGATCAGCCTTCTCTGTGCAAAGGAGTTTTATGTGTCCCTCTTGATTTTGTTGCTGTGAGAACAGGCGATTAAACAAATGTATTATTCATCGAGAGCAGCACTTAACGTCCCCACATTTAGCACGACTTTTCCCACCACCAACACAAACACACCCACACATAAAAACACAAATGGATTTGCACAAAAACTACCTCTGACCAGCTTAATTTTGCCACGGTGATATACATATAATAGCCATTTGCTTTTGGGGTGTTTAAAAGCTGGAATCATTAGTCACCCCACATTAAAGCAAATTAAGAGTTGTTAAATACTGATTATTAACTTGCCCTGTATGAATTTATAAAAGTGGCACACAAAAAAATAAAAAAATAAAAAAATAAAAAGAACGCCACAAAGTAGAAAAGGGTGACCTTCAAGGATTTACACTGAAATGCACTGCTATCACACTGATGCTGGAAAGATGCTGTTATGTGTGTGCTCTATTGTTGCGAAGAAGTGTTGAGGACTAGGACAGAAAAAGAACCTACAAATGAAATATTTATATTTATAGCACATGTTTTAGAGTTTCAGCAGAAACTTTAGTGTATGCTAGTTAGCCTGGAAACACAGACAACAATATTCCACATAGTGTACACTGCATGATGCAAGTCCTTCTTTTTCCAATTGGGAGCAGTACAAACACTACAGTAATGCTGAGGTGGTGCTTCATTAAGCTCACTGAGGTTGCTGTGGGTTACAGTTCAGACATAACTTTGAAATACTCTCACACCCTTGTTAATGGACTGCTGACCTCAGGTCACTCACACCCACACTAAAAACCATCCAGCAGGACTCACAAAGTGAACTGACAGCACTCTTCGGTGGAGAAGCACGGCTTATGAGAATTCATGAAAAAGTGAATGTTTTTTGAATGGTGCGTGTTCACTGCGCTACAATAAGAACCACTATAAAAACAAGTCTCTTACATCATTTTGGCATGGACCATGAAATGAATGTACCACCGATGTAATGCACTGCAGTTTAAAGAAAGGCAGTAGTAAGTTAACAACAAATCTCCATTCAACTTCAGGAATGTCAGTCTGTCCAGTTAGGAAGCATGCTGTTCAAGTCAAAGTATCAATAGATGCACCGGAGAGGCAACAACCCCCCCCCCCAAAAAATAGATTTCCAGCTGGTGGCCTCTTTCCTTGTCACTTCTGAGGAGACAAGATGGTACAACAAGAGATCTAGACAGGGCTGTAGAAGGTCATCAACTCTGCAGCAGGATCTGCTCCTTTATGCAATGACAAACAGATGGAGCAAGCCCTTAACATGACCTCTAGAGGATTACTCGTGTACATGTTTCTAACCAAACTGTCAGAAACAGACTCTATGAGGGTGGCATGAGGGTCCAGTGTCCTTTAGTGGGACCTGTGCACCATGCCGCTCATATGGCTTTTGCCAGAGAACATGAGAACTGGCAGCTCCACCATTGTCACCCCGTTCTCTTTACAGATGATATTGCAGGCATGTGCCTAACAACTATTATCACGCCATGTGGTATGGTGTCATGACATTGGTTATCGTCTTACACAGACCACACAGTTTTGGGGGAGGAAGCTGTGAACGTGTTTACATAAAAGAGACAGTGTTTTCTCCAGATGACCAATGAGGAATAGGGTTAGAAAAAAATGTATCGAATTTAAAATGTATAACCTGCTGTTACGCTTAAACTTTACTTGAAGTAAGTAAAGGACAAGTATAAAAAAACAAACAAACACTAACTTAAATGACTTACTTGAAAAAAATATTTTAAGGTCAACAAGTGCTTTAATCAGCCGAGACACTGAGTGAGACACACAATCAAATGAATACCTCCGGTAACTTTGTAACTTTTGCCCCAAAACTCAGAGTTAAACCTTAAGTTCCCTGGCTAACCCCACAATCCGCTTCCAAGTAGAGGCCTTTCGGGCAACTGTGTATCAACAGTCTGAAGTCATGTGATCCGAAGTTACACACAGTCTCAGCCTTATAAAATGAAGGTCCAAAATACCAACACACACACACATCTAAATACAACCTTTCAGACACGACCTGAACCATATCCAATTTGTTTTACAAACTTTATGCTCAGAGGTGATATACCATTAACCAGATGTCCTTGCAGAGAAAACAGCTGCCTACTATGTAACAACATCCCCACATCAACCCCTCACTCTTCAGATTCCTCACATTCCCAGGGTAAAGAGCTCTCAGTATGTGTGTATGGGTCTGATTCTTGCCCTGCCACACCCTGTTCACTAAGAAAGGAAACAGATAAAACTCAAAAAAGGGAAAAAAGAAAGAAACAAGCCTTGAACTCAAATTCAACTCCAATGCTGAAAAAAACAAAAAACAAAACCCAACAACACGGACAGCAAAACAATTTTTAAGTGATTACGTCAACAAAAAAGGAAGAAAAGCTAACACAATACTGCTTAAGAAACACTTTTCTGATTCTCAACAAGCTCCTGCTGTCTCTGATGACAACAGGAACTGAAATCATGTTAGCTAAAATTAATCTGTCAAGGTAATGCAGCTCGCAAGTTTATTTTAAAATATGCAGAAGAAAGAGAAAAATCACCAAACTGCTCACCTTATGTAGTTCTATCGACTCAATCCACTGGAGTCTGTGCTCGGGATCTTCGGCTCTGAGGTACCAAACGCTGTCGTTCACGCTGACATCAAAACGACACTCGTCAAACTCATGAGGCTGTGCAGAGAGAAGGCAGAGCGCATGGGTAGTTATTAGAGTGCATGAGTCAGAAAATAAAATAACCAGAAATTTGAATATCAAAATACAAATTTCAATAACATTTTCCCTTAATGAATAACATTTCTAAGGAAAGAGCAAAATCCCACTTTAGCACCTCTCTGTCTGTGGCAAAGGATTACTAACAATGACACATTCCAGACACATATGGACTTAATCAGCCACAGAAATGCATATGCCATGGAATAAAAACGGATTTTAATTAGAAGATGATGTCTTGAGCCTGCTGTCGTAGCCCTTAACAACCGTAGTGGAGCAGCGCTACATAAAACAGATTATTCCAGCACACTGTCACCTGACCCAAGGTCATCATAAGATTTCCGTCAATTTCTCAGCCAAGTCTTTCAACTATTGCACTTCCACATTCTACAACACACCCCACCCAGCTCCAGCTACTAACCGCCTCAGGCACCAAAACATGTGCAACAAAGAATTCCCTCCTTTCCTCTGAAACTGGAATTTGCTTACAGCTGAGAAGAGATCTGCAACAAGTAAGACACAGTGGGGTTCAATCTCTGTCCGTCCCCACCCCCATTTTCCCTATTCAGCAGTGTTCAGAATACAGCTGCTCTGTCAGCTGACAAAATCGTATGCTGCCAAAGTTTAATTAGATTTGCTGAATGTTGCTCATGTGCTGGCTTATTTGCAGCCACTGACAACAGCAACACACAACTCTGGACATCTATTGTCAGCCTGCAAAACTTTATGTAACATTGTAGTAATGCTTTAACGCTGGTATTGCATTTCACAGCTTGTATATTTAGAATGGGCACAAGCATGGGGTGGATTTTTATGACCCTTAAATGCTTTTTACTGAAGTTCCTAACAAAATCAGCGCTGCCGTATTCCCTTACCAGAAACAGTCGGATATGAAAAAAGTGCTCCTGTTTTAAATTTTCACTATAAAAGGTGTGTGCAACTTTGTGCCCATCCAGCCATGATTATAGCTTTGACAAATCCAGTTTATCTTGCACTGCTGCATCAGGCACAGACCATAAACCTTCCCTTTACAATGAAGTTTATAACACTTTCCCCATGACTGGAACGTTCTCTTCCCCTTTGCGTAAGCACAGCTGTATCTACACGGCATTAGCTTTTTTTTTTCTTTTCTCAAACGTGTACATTTCTTCACGAAAAGTCTTATCAGTCCACTGATAAGTCTTAGTCATTGTCAGATCCTAACTTTTCCTTCTTGTGACATTTTACAACGCATCTGTGTGCATCAGATTAATTTAATAGTATTTAATACAAGATATACAAATATTAAGTATTACTTATACTAGATTAACTCTTAAAACTGATAAATGGTGGGAAAATGCAATGACATGTACAATCAATGGGAGCTTCTGGTGTCGGTCTTTACTTACAAGTTGTGTATCAGTGTGTAGCTGTTACATGGGAGCTAAGAAGCAAAGATTTGTTTGTGCATTCCTGAGTCCTTAGACCCCGCTTTAGTGGAAAAAAAAATAGAGGCAGGGAAAAGTTTGGGTCATGTTGCTCCAATTACTTGTGAGCATGTGTAATAAAACTGTGTACATTCTTGGTTTGGCTACTATAGCGCAATTACAAAACAACCGTGCTCCATTCAGGTCTGCACAAGCATAGGAACTGATATTATGTTCACACCAACAAGCAGCAGGACCTCACTGTGACCTTCTTAAGTTGTACTTTTAAAAATCGTGTAATCCTATTGAACACAGCTGCGCAAATTACAGTAAAACCAATTGTTTGGCTTCTGTACTTGTATGATCAGAGAGAGGGAGAGCAGTGAATATTTAACCAGGGTGGTAGGTCTCAGTTTATCTGACTAACAGGAGGCCAGAATAGGAAGAATGTAGGTCCAACCTCTACAGTGTGTGGTCAAAGCTTACATCTGAAACCCTGGGCAAACGCTAATTTATAGTAGATAACAAGGGCCACAAACAATTGATAGCGCTATGATCACTGAAGCAATGTTCCCTTGGTATGCTCAAATATCTATCTGTAATCTCAACACAGCCTCAATATAAGTTAATGTTCACCTTTCTGTCTTAGAGGAAAATGGAGAGCGTGTGCTAAGAATAAGAAGAGATGGGATCAAAACAGGGAGACCTACTAGAGAAACAACTATCCTCTTATGAGCCCTCACTTACTGAAATGCTGAACAGGTGCTAAGCTCGCTGTGATGTTGGCCAGTTTAAATACTTACTGTGATGACTGCCTTGCTGAGGCACAAAGAGCCCCTGCAGCCGTACTCCCGTTCATCCTCCGACTTGTAGTAACTCAAAGTATTGTTTTTCAACACAACCCATCGGTCCTGCCACCCGTGTATGTAATTTGTCCACTGTAAACACACAAGACGTGAAGTACACAGTTACAAAGCTGCAACACGCGCTCAGCAGGTGATCTAGTGCAGCAACACTTGCACACCGATTAAATTAAAGTTACCTTGCTTAGGACGCCTCCAAGCTCATGGGGCTGCCCGGATTCCGGGTCCACATCCTCATCCGAACTGGACGATGAACTCTTCTCGGACATTTAACTCCAAGTTTACAAGAAAAGTTGAATCTGATCGTATCAGTGCAACCACGTAGCTCGACGCTAGTTGCTGGATTCGTTGAGTTAAAATACGGTTGCAGAAACCTTCTTCAACTTAAGGTCTGCAAAATAACGTTAATTGGCCATTAATGGAGAGTACAAAACAGCGTCTAGGTGGCGTAATATACCTTAGGTCACTGACAGACTTCAACCGAGTTAGCTTGTCTGGCCACCACCTACTCTGGAGGTGACAGCTGGATCTGATTTTCTCCGTTTTGCGTGCTTTGTTTTGAAACTGACGTCGTATACCACTGAGACTAGCTAACTAAGTTAGCGGTGGCTATCAAATGACGCAACTAGCTAGTATTACATTAACTAACAACTTGTGGTTGCGCTCGTTAGCTATCTTAGCTGCAGTCCATAAGCTCCTGCTCGACATGGAGGCCTTCGGGGAAACCACTACACATCAACTTCCATCTGAAAATCGACGAGCAGCGGACTGAGTCTCTGCTGTGGTTCCGCAGTTCAGTTAGCAGCCGCGGAGGACTTTCGGGTCGAGGGGGGAGGAGCCGCAGCCACGCTTTACTGTGTACGACCGCCGGTCACCCCCAGACCGGAAGTTATATGTGTTTGAATAAAATTAAAAGCTGGATTTTTTTTTAAATCAAAAGTTTCAAACATTGTATCACAAATAAATAGGTATTATAAGTATTTCAAACGGGTTTATAAGATTTACTGTTAACGTGTGTGCTTGCTTCAAGTTATCTCACTAGAACTTGTTAGTGATATAATTAGTATATACTCTAAGATAAGAAGAAAGAATAAATAAGAAAAACTATTAATAAAGTTGCCAAAATGGGAAATGACATTTCTCTAGTTAAAAGTAGTTACGTGTTAAGCATTTTTAACACCAAAATCAATCAGCTGATCCAGGCTTTGATCATCCAGGCTCTGCCCAATAGGATGATCTGTAGTGGGACGATAGATCAGATCAAAAATATGAAAAATAGAAATAACAAAAAATAGAACAGTAGATATTGTCCACTGTTGGGTGTATAGAACAAAAATCCGTAATAATGGATAAATGTCTGGTTAACTCTAATAAATAGGTTGCATTGTTCCTTACTTGTATAATATATATATATATATATATACAGTTGCTGCATAGTCTCCAATGACTACAACTGTATGTATAAAACAATGTTGTATATAGCCTAACTTTTTGTGTAGACAAACATGATTCTTCTACCTCACATACAAGCCACAGGAGGAGATTTTTTGTTACCCACAGCAAGAATCAGTCCAATCAAAAGAAGCGGTTTACATTTAACACAAGAAACCAGTAAAACTGGAATAAAGAAAAATCAATTTGGCATGACTTCTGATCACAGGTAGGAATAGTTAACACGAATATGTTTTGTGTGTGTGCTATAGCACTCATGTTTCATGTAAATGTGACGCCACATAAATATTTACCTTGATATTCGTGTTGTGAGGATCTGTTTCGTTGTTTGCAACGAAACTACATTTCATCAATTAATGTCTTAATTTACTTGACCAGCAGATCCATTTTTAATTCCTCGTGTGAAATATGCCAAAGGGTTTCATAACATATTTGTTGGCAATCAGAAGTATCCAGTGTACTTTAAACGGACCGATAACAATCTAAGGTTAACTCATATCAGCAGAAACACTGCACAATCCCAAGTCATAAACTGTAAAAGCAAACTTTGAAGGGAAGGTACGTACAATCCTGAAATGACGCTCTTGGTCTTTTAGTTCCGCCCATTTGGCTGATGACGTATGGACGCGGAAGTGCCGCCAAAAAAACCGCCGCCGTAGCTGTTTTCAACACTTGTAGAGACATGTTTGTCAGAAAGCTCAGTGACTTAATTTACAGTCACCGTGGCTCTTATTTGTCATTGAGAAACTCGGATCTGATCCAGCCCGGAAAGCCGCACATATGTGGGGATGCACAGCTCTGAGTTCTTCAGAAAACAGCCCAGTTCGTTATAACCTGAAGTGTACCTGCACTAAGTAAGTCATTAGGATGGAGAATGGGGTGGCATCCACCAAAGAAGAGGGCTTCCTCTCCAGAATGGCTCTCAATGACAACAAAGCTGGTATGGAAGGTCTTGACAGAGACAAGATCAATAAGATCATCATGGAAACCTCCAAGGTAAGTGCTCACAAATCAAAGACACGCGCATGACACACCTGAGGTCACATACCCGATAGTCATCTACACAACTGTCTCCGAGAGGATGCAAATAACCGAATGATTAGTTTTTAGAACACAAGCATGGATAATTTGTTGACGTGCCGTTCTGTATGTCTTTATGTTTTGCTAGGATGGATGGAAAATAAGGGCAGCAATATATTGAAACACGCACAAAAAATACATAGAAGTACTACCGTACATATAAGGCAATTCTAACAAGCATGAAATGTTTGACACCTTTATTCTCCAACAAAGCCTGAACTCTCTTAGCTAAGCTTTCTTGTCATTTCTTTAAGCAGTCTTCAGGAATAGTTCTCCAGGCTTCCTGGAAGACATTTAAAGCTCTTCTATGGATGTTGGCTCCTTTTAGATGATGCCACACTGTTCCATGCTCTCCATGACCGATAGTGTTGCATTGTGTGCTTTTTGTACCCAAGTTTTTACTGCACCGGCAGTGTGTTTGGACACAAGCCTTAATTCAGATGGTGTGAAAAATGAAGTTGTTGCTAATCACACGCTTTCCAGATGTTATTGTACGATGATACTTTTCTGTGTTCATAATTTAATCAGTTTTAACAAGAAACCACGACAAAGCCTCCACCGTGCTCCACAGATGGCTGCACACATCCACTATTTAACCTTTCTCTTGACCACCTGCATACATACTGATGACAATTTGAACAAAAAATTTAAAATGTGGACTCAGCACTCCACAAGACCTGTTGCTGCTGATTTTCAGTCCACTTCTTGTGTAATTTGACACACATGAGCCTTTTCTTCTAGTTTGCCTTCCTTAAGAATGGCTTCTCGACAGGCACCCTTCAACTGACATTATTTCTGATGATGCATTTTTTTGTAGAATTCTTATATCACCATATAAGTGTCATAATTCATTCCTTACAGTAATATGAATCACTTTTGTATAATGGTGTTCTAAAATGTTATTTTGAAATATGTAGATGAGGCATTACATTGTTAAGTATGTTTCAGTTTGCAGTATTATAAAAGCTTACATGTGTATGTGGACAGTTTCTCGCTGCTATAGTCATTGTGGACTTTGTGGGAGCAAAATCTAAATATTGACTCTTTTTTTTTTTCTTCCTTTCCCCGGTTTACTTGGATGTATCTAGCTTTAACCAATAAAAGGCACAAATGACACTGTGGACAATATGAACCTCCATCCACTTTTGTAGATTGTATCCTGTTCCCCTTTGCGTCCACTATCCTCTGTGTAATGACATCCAGTCCTAAAAATAAATGAGCTACAGTAGCTTTTTATTAAAGCTGTAAAACAGAGTTGTTATAACTCCCCATTGTCCTTGTCCTTCCTGGGCAGGGATCTAAGTTTTACGAGAATGAGCTGAAGAGAGATCAGCAGGTGAACCAGCGCATTACGAAAATGATGCTACAGAAGGCACGGATCACAGAGCAGCAGTTAAACAAAGCACAAGCTCAGGTAAGATGTAAGGGATTGACATGGCCAAAGCTCACTTCTTTTTCCAGAGGTGACCCGAAAATCACACAGACACAACTCAGGTGAGCTTCAAGCAACTGGCTTCTTTTCATTTTATTCTCTCTGTGTAGGTGGAAAAGGTTTCCACAGCGCTGGAGAAGAGTCGTGATCTAAGCCGTGTGATTGTACATGTGGACATGGATGCTTTCTACGCTGCTGTTGAAATGAGAGACTGTCCTGAACTGAAGGACAAGCCCATGGCCGTAGGATCCATGAGCATGCTGGTGGGTTAAAAACATTGCTATTGTGGCTAATGGACACGCCACAGATACTGACTATGAATTATGTCTGAACTCTGAAACAAGATATTAAAGGTTTATTTCAAATATAAACCACACTGCACTGAAATATAGTATACACATGCTCTCACTACTTTACAAACTACACGGAGATTAAGTATTGAAATCATGGCCATTTAAGATCCAGAACAGCCACTCTCTCTGTTTCATTCATATCGCCTCTTTTCCTTTCACAGTCGACCTCTAACTATCACGCCAGGAAATATGGGGTTCGAGCTGCCATGCCTGGCTTCATTGCAAAGAAACTCTGCCCCAGTTTAGTCATTGTTCCACTTAACTTTGATAAGTACAGAGCTGTGAGCAATGAGGTAAGCGCAATACCTAAAAACACACATGCAAACAAATTCTTTCAGTGGCTTGTTGCTCAACAGATGCCCATCTGTCTGTGCTTCTGTTAGATCCGGGAGATCTTTGCAGACTATGACCCGAACTTTCAGCCAATGAGCCTGGATGAAGCTTATCTAGATTTCACAGACCACCTGGAGCAGAGGCAGCACTGGCCAGAGTCCACACATACACATCACTTCCGTGTCAGAGACATGACCACAGGTAGGGATTTGTTTTTCTTTAATATATACACACAAACACATTGATATTAAGTTTTATATATCAGGAATCCATTTAATTGTTGTGTGATTTTATTTATTTTTTCTTGTAAAGATGAGAAAAAAGCTGAGCCTTCCCAGGAAGCTGTGACAGAGGTGAGAGAGCTCTCCCCAGTACTGTTTGAGGACAGCCCAGGCTCCTCTCCCAGCCCAGTGGGCCCTGAAGGTGTGCATGCTCCTGCAGGTGATTTCGAGGTGTTTGGGACATCTGTTGAAGAGGCTGTGCGAGAGATGCGCTTCCGCATTGAGCAGAAGACGATGCTGACTGCCAGTGCAGGTGAGCGAGAAACCAGTTTTAATTTAAAACACGCTCATTTTAACTGCATAACAGGGATATACAGTAATAAATCTCAGATCCTGAGCTCTAAGCAGTCACTGAACATCGCTGATCCCTGTGCCATTGTTGAAGCTGCTGTCATTACGAATATCTATTTATTTATTGCTCTATTTATGATAGTTTACAACATATTTTGATACTACATTTTTATTACTTTTGTTTGACTGTACACCAAGTTCATCAGTTCATTCTAATCTAATGCAACCCTGACAAGTCTAGTATGCATATTTTGGGAATTATTGTGCATGCTTTACCAGCTGTTTGGGGAAAAAAATAGCCAATGATATTTTCCAATCTTCCAGGAATTGCGCCAAACATGATGCTGGCTAAGGTGTGCAGTGACAAAAACAAACCCAATGGACAATACAGACTCCCATCCACCAGAGAGGCAGTGATGGACTTCATCCAGAACCTTCCAGTTCGCAAAGTACAGTACCCATTGCTCAAATTAAAGCACTAGCAGAGCTGTGTGCTTGTAGTATATTGCTTGACAATGTAAGATTTTTAGTATTTTTCTTTTTCTTTTACTGCAAAAGTGCAAATAACGTTTGAGTTTGGACTCGCTTGTTTGCAAACCTCACTCCTCTGGGTTAGAGCTGAGACAACCCACTGCAGTATGAGGCTCATGGTTCACTTGATAACAGAACAAAGTTAAAACTGCAGTTGTCACATATTTGTGTCTGTGAGCAGACATGATGGAGTCCATTTGGTAAAAGATACATCAGCTGGATGTTTTTCAAGGGTTTAATAGTAAACAGAAGATGGTTTTTAGAAGTAGAAAAACAAACATAGAAGTTTGTTTTTGGGCTCTTACATGTGTAATCCTGCTCTGTGAAAAAGCATTGGATGTGTTAAATAACCATCTGAAATAAGGTTTGTTAGCTTGATGCTAGAAGAGTGGCTTTTTAAAAAAAACAAAATTGATTTGTGATCTCAAACAAGAAACACAATTGCTACAATTTTTTCCTTTTTATCTTCTGTTTGGACTTTCTCCGGTGATTTAGTTATTGCTTTCTCCAGTTTATTTGTAGCATGTTTACTTTCAGTTGCTCCCTTATTCACAACGGGTCTCCGCAGCGGGTATCTCTGAATATTTAGTTTTTACTCCAGAAATCCACGTGTCTCACGTTCAAAGGATCTGTGTCTCCTCCCAGAATCGAACCAGGGATCTTTTGCTTGTTACCTGAATGTGTTTGTTTTTTTCCTCCTAATTGTCTTCATTGATTTCTTTAAATAAATGTTAATTGTGAAGTTCTGAGTAGAATGCAGTATAAAGGTTTACAGACATGTTGTGGAGTCACTGTGAAACATGGCTGAAAGGCTAAAAACATGTTTATGTGCTTTTCTAGGTTTGTGGCATAGGAAAGGTGAGTGAGAAGATGCTGAACGCTTTGGGTATAAGTACCTGCTCCCATCTTGGCCAGCAGATGGCGTTGCTGTCATTGCTGTTCTCGGAGACAGCCTGGCATCATTTCCTGGAGGTTTCTCTGGGACTGGGCTCCACATATATACCCAGGTACTGTCTGCTTGCTTCATAACACTCAAGTACAACTGATCTCCAGAAGAAGGAGATAAAGCTGACTGTCTCTACTGTCACACAGGCATGAAGAAAGAAAAAGCATGAGCACAGAGAGGTTTTTTAACAATTTTAATTAATATTTGATAGTTTAAAAAAATGGTTTCCTTCTTTCGGCTCTCTTCTAATTTCTCTGTCATACTCTCAATATTTACAGGACCTTTAAAGAACTGAGTAAAGTTGAGGAGCAGTTGTCTTTGTGCAGGGAGCTCTGTGAAGATCTAGCAGAAGACATGAAGAAAGAAGGTCTGAAGGTATTGATCAGTGTTATTGTAACCTTTAAACCCATATCTGTGCATATCCGCTGTATAAGAAGATTTTCTTTAACATCTTTTCAGCTACCTTGCTTTCATACATCAACTTTTTTCAGACAAGAGGCAAGTTAAAGGAAAAGCTAAACCCCTGACCCCTTCATTACAGCTGTGTCATCCCCCTGTCATCTTCTTTCTAGATCGCAGTGCCTCCTTCCATAGGGCACGAGCGATCACTGAATGATTTGATGGCTTAAAAGTTGTGTAAAGTTGAACACCTACACATTGTGGACCGACATGTTAGACGCCGCTCTCTATCACCATCATCGAAATAGCAAAAGAGGGAAAGAAAAATCAATTTCTTTTGAAAGTATGATGCTCTGTCGCTCCGATACATTTGCAGAAACAGGAAGAAGCTATTTTGGCAGCACATGGAGGCTCGACACCTTCCTAACACACAATTCTTATACTTGGCCTTCTTAGATTTACTGTGTCTCCAAACAGAATCTCGTACAGTTACTCTAACATGTTCATTCCCTTTTGAATCGATACAGTAAGGACTGGATGGCTTAGCACAACTATTACCCCCCCTACCTGGGTCCTGATGTGGCTTTGATAGCTGCAGGAAATGGAGGACCATTAAAGAGACCGAAGGGGGCTACTATCAGCTTTGAACATATCACCATAAAAACTCACAAAATGGATTCTGACAAGTCAATCACTGATATGATTATACAGATTTCCATCTCTTTCCTGGTACTATTATTTACGTCTAATTAGAGTGCAGGCTGAAATGGCCATGACTGTTTGCCTAATATGAATTTAAAGGCGTATATATATATATATTTTTGTCTTCCTGGAAGGGTAAAACGGTAACACTGAAGCTCAAGAATGTGAACTTCGAGGTGAAAACCAGGGCAATGACGCTGCCGTGTGCTGTTGCCACAGTGGATGAGATCTTCGCTGTTGCTAAGGACCTCCTGAAAACGGAAATAGAAAATGAGAGTCCTCAGCCACTCAGACTGAGGCTCATGGGTAATTAGATATAACAATAAAACTGACATATCAATTAATATAACTAGCTTGAAATGAACCTAAATGATGTGTGACAAGCTTCATGTGGAAATAATAACACAGCTGGCATTCGTTTAGAGGTTTTCTCCGGATGATTTGTTTTTGTGCTTGTAGGTGTTCGAATTTCTGCCTTCGCTAGTTTGGATGATAAAAAGCCCTTGCAGAAGAGCATCGTCGGCTTTCTGCAGAGCGGCAAGGCAGACTGCTCTAGTTCTTCCCAAGGGATGCTTCAAAAACTGGGGAATGAGCATCTCTCCGATGCTTACTCCTTCCACACCTCGCCACTTATGTGCCCCCTAGTGGAACAGAAACACCAGAGACAAGAAGACCTTCCCTGGCGGAGTAAGCAGAGGCAGACAGAAGGAAGCCAGGCGACTGTGGGACTCCAGCAGTCTTTCTTTCAAAGGGCTCATGTTAGAAGACTGCAACTCGAGGCAGCTAATGCAGCCACAAAAAATGAGGGGAGCGGGGAAAACGCTCCAGTGATTGCTAACACAGGGACTCCGGCCACAGCAAGCGAAAACAACCATTTACCGCCCGATCTCTCAGAAAGTCCCAGTCCTGTACAGGCACATGCATCCACATCAGCCTGTGAAGAATCAGAAACCCTCACATGTCCCGTGTGCTTCAGAAAGGTGGAAACAACCGACCTGAATGTCTTCAACACACATATAGACCAATGTCTCAGCAACGCCTCTCAAAAAACAAACAATGGCACCGAGTCAGACACAGAGTCAGAGTCAGGTCTAAAGAAGGACCACGAAGAACGTGCAGCAGTGAACAAACTGAGGAGGCGGCACGAGGCTCAAGAGAAGAAGTCAAAAGTCAACCCTCAGAAAGGCCAGAGCAGCGTAAAAAAAGATTCTGTTCAAAAGGTTTCGTTGATTAAAGACGACAACAAAACTGCGACCTCGCAAGAGCCTCAGCCATCTAATAGCAAAGGGCCAGTCTTCGTCTGCCCAGTGTGTCAGCTGACCCAGGAGACTCATGACCTCGCTGTCTTCAACCACCACGTTGACCTCTGCCTGAACCAGGAGGTCTTACATGAGCTGGGGAGACAGACATCATCCTCCATAAATCCATCTCCAGTTAAAAATAGCAAGAGCACAGGTAAGTGCGTGTATTAAACAAAGGGAACCTTGTTGTGTGTGTATTCTGAAAAAAAATGTTTTTCATTACGATGCATGCAGTCACTACATGCTTCGGCTACATGAAGGTACTAACAGCAACCCTCTCTTCTGACAGAAACTATTCTGTCCTGATGACAGGAGCGATGCTGTTAGCCGAGTCTATAAGCTGTATGACAGCGGAGTTAACAGAAGGAATGTGTATTTGGGAAGGGGTCGGTGGCCTATGACCTTGTTATTTACAGACAGTGACACTATGTGAGACGTTTGTATCGATTCAGACCAGGAAAAGACATCTCATTTCACCCCATGGGGCTCCCTTTGCCCCGGGCTTGGAAATTGCTAAATCACTTTCTCACCTATTCATTTCCTACAATGAACTGCACCCCGGTTTCCTCTTAAACAAGCCTGCCTCAGAAATTGCACTCTTTATATCCCTGGTGCTGCGATTGTGCACCTCCTCAATGGAAGTCATTTTTATGTCAGAGAAAAGACAGCGGGGGATACATTATTTTTTCTGTCCACGCCAATAAGTGTCCCTTTCTGTTTGTAGACGGAGGACATCTTCTGCTAAAGCAAGCAAGCAAAGGCAAAAGCAAAAGGTGAGACGGCTTGTTTACAAATCGCTTCACTGAATGCTGACACGCGATCTCTTCTTGTTCCATTTAGTGTGACTGAAGTAGCATTGAAATTTTATATGTATAAATAAAAGTATTCATTGTTGTGTGTTCTTTTTATGATTTAGACGGGACACGCCTTCGTCTCCTCCGTCTAAAAAGGTTAAAAGCCTCGGTCCTTGCAACACCATCGACAAGTTCTTCAGGTGACAGTCATTCAGGGGCAAACTCCAGCCTAGTGTGGATGAACTGAGGAAGTAAAAACGCAGCTCTTCTATTCCCTCGGCTTCCCTGCGCGGTTTTTATTCATCCTGCGGTCACTGCGCACAAAGCTTGTTAAGTTTGCACATAGAAGATGCTCCTAAAACACCTGGCTTGTCTGCTCTAAGCGATATTCAAAATGAAAGATGAAGACAAGTCCAATAATTCCTTTTAATGCATTTTTATTTAATGGTCAGGCTAGATATATATTTTTTATTTATCTTCATTAAGTTATTTTATTATGACATTGTCACATTTGTGTTTTTGTGTAGTGTATACCTTTAATAATGACGAAAAGAGATTTTTTTTTTATCATTTAAATTGTTGCAATAAATTATTCTGCTGAAATCTCACTTTTAGGGACATTTTTTTTGTTTACACTCAACACTTATCACCTCTCCAACAGCCTGAACTGTAACCAAACAATGAGTGCTTCAAAGTAGTGAGGAAAAAAAACGGGTTCTTGCTGTCAGCCGTGAAACTACCACTTCAAGTTGTGTAAATGTGTAAATGTGACTCGCCGCTTCCTTACACATACAGTACGTTTGTTTCCTTAGACAAACATGTACTACTACTGAACTCCAACTCCTTTGTTAATCTTTTAACCAGCGTTACATAATAGAAATTTAAGTTAGACTATTGGTATAAATTCCTCATGTTACTCGAGCCATAATATAGCCACAGCTGTGCCACTGACTAGTCAAAGTGAAATGTGTCATGTTAAATAAACCTGTTACTATCACCGGGGATCTCTAGGGTGTGAGCTAGTAAAGTAAATACGGATCAGCCCTGCGGCACTAAAGTAAGGAGTACACTACCATACACTTCCTCGCTCTTGGCTCTATGAAGATCAGAACTTTGTGAAATTGGATAACACTGGCTTTCTTTACGGGTGTGCGATCTTTTTCCTCTGGAACTAAGGTAGACTGTTTTCAGGATATAACCTATACTGTTTAATACACAAAGTGTGGCTTTGTTGTAAGAGCCTCCAAATGGAAAAAAAAGCTATGGCTCTGAAGAGGATGATTGAGAAACATTCTCCTAAAAAGGAGAATCTGGACCCTCGAAAGTGGATAAGACCAGAGACTGTGAGGGGATTCAGTGACTTTGCTCTGAACAAGCATTCAAACAAAGAGACGGACAACAGTTTTGATGACGTAGAGATGTGTGAGTATCCAAGAGAAAAAAAAAACGTAAAAAGAATAAACAAGCTTTTTGTGCTTTATATGACAGAAAAGACATAGAAAGTGTAGTAAATGTAGCAGATTCAAGAACCGAGCACTTGAGTTTCTAACGTTTGTCACTGAAGTGAGGTGTGACAGTTTCCTTCCAAGGAAAAACACTGTATTTGCTATGTGGGTGTGTAGGTAGTAATGTTGAAAATCTCACCATCTTAGTTCACTTTACTCTATGTTGTGATATAATCCTGCTGTCTAATATGTATTAACACAATTAATTATGTATGAAAAAAGCCATGTATTAAGGCTTGTCTACTGTGTTATGTAGTGCTTGAGGCTGAGAAGGAGTTTATCGAAGCAGCTAAGAGGAACGATGTGGAGACCATGACGGATCTTGGAAAAGGGTTAAATGCCAACGTAAAGAATGTGGTGCGTCTGAAAAGATAAAGTATCTGCATTAGCCAAACAGACCCAATCACTGAATAAACTTTCATTAAACTGATAACATGTTGATTATTTTGTCTTCCTCAGCAAAATAGGACTGCCCTTCACTTTGCAGTAGCTTGCACAAACAAAGAAGCTGTTAAGCTGCTGTTACAGCGAAGGGTCAAAGTGGACCAAAAGGACAAGGTGGGAGGATTTTAAGATGTTAGATGCGAGGATTTGAGCAAAGGACAATACGTTATGTAATGTCTCTAAGTCGGCTACTACCATTTTGTGTTCTGTGTCTGACAGTACGGCGTAGCACCCATTCATTTGGCTGCCTGGTTTGGCAGTTTGGACATCCTGAAATTATTAGTGCAGGCTGGAGCAGAACAGAAGGCTGAGAACGAGGTGAAGTAGAAGGAAGAATTCTCCTCTATTGCTTCTCACTAACCAACAGAGATGAAATACCCTTAAACTGAGAAATGAATCCCATTGGGGGGTTTTTTGTTTTCCTTTTAGATTTTGCACAAACACCCTCTCAAAACAACACACTGCGATTCAGATATTTTATTATCTATACTATTTAAACTTTTAATTTTCAGTAACACTTAATAATATAGCCTGCAACATCTCCTGTAATACCCCTTAAAGTACTATATACTTTTTCTGAGTTTACTGTGCAACTATACTGTAAATATTTGAAAGCAGTTGGTCAATTCAGAGCGTTTTAAAAAGACAGGACAAAATGTATCCTCTAAGCAATTTTAAATAGTAACGTCTAAAGTTACATTCCAGTTCTGTATTGGCTAAAATGTTTATTTTGCATTTGTTTCAGGAAAATCAGTACAGGTATTACAATAAAAACAACAAAAGAATTTTGAAAGCAGTTGACTCAGTAGTTAGCGCCCCCCCCCCATCTAGTTTTGTAATATGTTTATAATAACCTTGGTAATGTCAAACAATATTATTGAATAGCCTAACATCCTAATATTGCCCCGACTGCTTGAAGAGTTTGTGTGAGAATCTATGGTCGGCTGCCCTTCCTCAGAAACCCTGATGCTTCTCCCAGAAAACTGAATTTGAATTGCAAAAACTGAGTTTGAGTTATGAGAACTGGATTTTAGTTCTGAGAAACGAAAAGTAATAAAAGTAATATGGTGTGAAGTTTTGATTGATTTTAATTTTGTAAAGTTTCGAAATTCAGTTTCACAAATACATTTAAGCTTAATCTGTGTAATTCACATCCATATGTAATTATATGAGTTGAAAAATTCACATCAAATTATAAATAACTAAAATGTAATGTTTAGTGGCACATATTTCTGACAATGCTATAACCACAAAGTATTTCGACGTTCGAATTTAAGTATAATTTGTTTAATTTTAAATATACCCTCTTGTTCTCTCGCACCTGTTTGTAAGTTTTCAAGTGCGCTAAATTTCAAGGAAATTAAACCACAAGCTACACGTTGTAGTTTGTCCATTTTTGCTTTCGTTATACTGTATCTTTTACACTGTGGCTTTCCATTTTCAAATACGGTTCAAGATGAATTTGGTTTGCATTGTAAATTCTCAAACAGTGCCCTTCCTGATTTAACAGAAAAAGTTATTTCTTTGTTTCAGGAAGGACTCAATATTTTGCACTGTGCTGCCATCAACAACCATACTGAAATCATAGACTACATTGTAAATGACCTGCAGATGAAAGAACTTGACAAGGATGACCTGGTATGCAACTTGCACAAAACAATTGTGTGGCAAATTTCCTTTTGCATGCACTACATGTGATTACCTGAGCCTCTTTTCTTGTGTTTCAGTCAGGACACCGAGCATTTGCACTGGCAGCAGAGCACGGGTGTGTTAAGATGTTACAGGTGCTCATGGAGCCATACAACATGGCCACCATGAAGCCCAACAAGGTGTGCACGAGGACTTATTTGTGCGATTTTGCTGCATCTATTTCCGAGTATATGGCTGTTTATGCTCACATGTGCCTTGAGTGCACATTTCAGTGTCACACCTGCAAGAAAGCTCAAAGTCAAACACTCTTTGATGCAAGCTGTTTCCCTCCCTCCCTTCTGCCAGAGAGGGGACACGCCCCTGCACTTAGCTGCCAGGAACGGCCACTTGGATGTCGTCCAACTGCTGCTGCAGAGCTTTGATACTCGGGATGAAGTCAATATGGTAGACAATCAGTGCAAACATCCTCTCTATCACGGTTTGGTTTGTGACAGTGTGAGCTCAGCGGCTAATCCACTGCTGGATGCTGGCTCCACTTGGGATCAATTGAGATGAATCAAACATCTACCAGTTAGTATAATGACACATTTAGCTTTCTGGATCGAACTTTGGCAGGTAACAGGTAAACTGAACATGATAAATGTGTTCCTTTGTATTAGTACTGATGTGGCTTAATGATGCATTAAAGTAAGAGATAATTACAAAACCTTACCCCCCAAAAGATCTGCAGTAACTAATTTATTTGCTGGCATTTAATTGAATGATCCAAGCCAACGTTCCCTTAGTGTAAAGAAATTCTACTTTGTTATAACTAATAATAATAATAATAATAATAACTTAAAATGTTAATTATGTTAGAAGAATTTTCCATTTGCATCATTGCTGACGGATGTTCTGTGCTGCAGGATGGTGAGACTGCTCTGTACCAGGCTGCAGACCACGGTCAGGAAGAATGTGCTCAGGTCCTGCTGGAGGCCGGTTGTGACCCTAACATACTCACAGTGGTACGTTCAGGCAGTATACCCGGCCAAGTTTTACTGAACCAGTGCAAGCTAAGAGAAAAATACACACATCAAATACTTACAGTAATCAATGTTCATAACATGCAAGTTCAGAAAATCATGTGTTTTCTTTGGTAACTTTTGTTTGTGTACCGGTGTATTTTCTTGGCGTTTTTTGGTACTGTGTAGATTCAAATGACTAAATACCTTTTCTACTGTTCTGCTTTTAACCGTACTACTAATATAATATGCATTATGGTGTTTATCCTGAAAAATGTTATAAACAAAATCAATTTTTAAAGATTCTTCTAGACATAGTACAACTGTACTCACTTTGTACTCTTTGTAGGCCAAATGCAGCGCTCTCCATACAGTTGCAGAAAAAGGAGACGCGGCTCTTGTTCAAGTTCTCTTACAGTACAATGCCCAGGCGGACTTTCAAAACCAGGTAAGTAAACAACCAGATAGGAGGCAGTGGCAGAGTAATCCATCTTTTATGAAGCATAATATTATTGCTCTCAGGATCTAGAGACACCTCTCCACCTGGCAGTGAAGAACAGTCACATCCCTGTTATCTACTACCTATTGGAGGCTGGCTGCAATATCAATGCCACAGATAAGGTACAAGCTCCTGCCTAAGACAGTAAAATAAAGCATCCATGAACATAATGTAGACAAACTAATTCCTGCGTATCGTTATGTCGTGTCATGCTCTGGACTGTTAGAGGTCCCAGACAGCTATGCACATTGCTGCTGAGACTGCCAAAGCTGAGGTTGTGGAAATGCTTCTTAAAGCTGGGCCTGATCTAACAGTCAAGGACCGGGTAAGATGCATTTGTCATATTAATAAAATTAAACTGTATCCTAATGCTATCCAAACAGCAAAAAAATGATAATTAATGTAAGCCTTTGTCGCAGCATGATAGATTGAAAATACAAGAAAAATCAAACTAAATGCAATCTCTTGCGGTTCTAATTGAATTTGTTTTTCACTGTACATGCTGGATTCGGAGTAGCAGGGTAAGACTGCTCTGGGTGTTGCAGCCAGAGCAGATGAGGTAAACATTGTGGACATGATCATCAAAGCAGAACGATACTATGACCAGAAAAAGGTGAGGGGATAATCAAATGATACTTGTAACTTTCACGAGCATAATCCATTCGCGATGCTTTGAAATCAATAATTACTTTCACCATGAATGATTCAGTGTCACATCCTCGATTAGCTGAATCCCCTCTAATTCTATTAAAGCATTCACTGTAAAAGTGATTCGGAGCCCAGAAACATTCGACATACGATTTATCATCAGTTTAATTAAGAATATGCCTTATTCTCCTCCATTATTGATTTTCAAAATGTTTCACTCTGACATTTATATTGCTAATCATACGTGTTAGTGTCTTGCCAAAATTTTCTTCCTGTGCCCCTCTGTTGTCTGGAGAGTGTGGCCTTTATCAGCCTGCTGACATGATTTAATTGCCCTTTCAGGCTAACCCTGAGCTTAATGAGATTGTTCGCACCGAGCATGCACTGACGTTCAAATTTGACCGCCGCAGTGAGAACAAGGAGCTGTATTCGATGGCCTGGCGTCTGGCGTACAAGCTGCTGAAACCAGGAGACTGGAAAAGACTGGCAACACACTGGGACTTTACTCAGGACCAAGTGTCTGCCATCGAGGAGCAGTGGACAGGTGCCATAACTCACACACTGACAGGGCAGGTTTCTGCTGTGCATTTGGCAACCCTCTGAAAATCTAACTTAACCTTCTTGAGTCAAACACATTAATTAAATACCCTGAAATCTTAGGTAAAAAAAAGAATATCCCAGTATGACATTGAAATTTTTACAGCTTATTTTCCAAGTTGTAATTTGGTATCTTTAGGGTATTTTTTGCAAGTTGACTTTTTTTCTGAACTTAAAGGGTTGTGCGTTTACCTGCAGGTCAGCACAGCTATCAAGAGCATGGGAACAGAATGCTGCTGATCTGGCTTCATGGGGAGGAGCTGGCTCTGAAGGCCCCTGCTAAAGACCTCTACCAGGGCCTCATCTGCACTGGGAACACGAAAGCTGCAGGTACACTCTGTTAACAAGTACGCGATAAACAGAAATTTATGTCTTCTGCACCGCCTGTTCCAAAGTTTTACTTCATCAAATGTTCGTCTTTCAGATAAGATTCGACTGGAGGCAGAGCAAGTCAGCAGTAAAAGATGTACCATTTCATGAAGAGGAACAGTGCAGTATTTACACTGTTCGCATCACTGTCAACGAAGCATCTCTACATGACTACTGCAGTGAAATAATTTATTTTAAAAATAACGTTGTGCGTCACACAATTAGCATATAGCTTTGGTTTCGTCAAGTAAACAACATGTGCTGTTGGATGGTCGCCTTGCAGTACACTTCAGTACGCAGTTATCTGTGCACAATTTAAAGCAAAGTAATAAATGTTCATTTTGGAATTCTCTGAACTTTTGTTCCATCTGTAATAATTACAAATGAAACACATT
>NW_005187407.1:5883375-5909638 GCF_000239375.1 Pundamilia nyererei
AAATGGCCTTCATATCAAGACAGAAAATTCCATCAATTTGGATTTTTGCATAGCTGGTCTTAAGGAAGATCTTTGACATATGTGCGTGTCATCAGTCAACTACTTTGATGGAGTGTGTGTGACAGGTGCTGCTGTGCGTTCTGGAGGAGGCTCTGCCTGCAGTGGACAAGTGGCCCTTTTGGGAGGAGCTTGGAAATTTAGCAGCTGTGGCTTGCCCAATGGTGAGCTAAAAGAAAGCAAATAACAAACAAACAAACAAAAAAAAAGTTTAAATTGCTTTTCTAATTTACATAAACAAAGTTGCATTTGAACAACGTGAAAAATAAAAGGGTACCTTTATAAAGTTAAGTGATTTTGCTTATAGAAAAACAAAAATCAAACAACACAAAAAAGTCTGTTGTTTTAATTCCTATGATGTAGGCATCTTCTCATGCACCCCTGGACTGCTTCCAGCATACCTGATTTTATTTTTTTAAGATCAGTCCGATTATCACCATTTGCAGTGGGAACTGAGATTTCCCCACTGACCAAAAAACCCCCCCAAAACATCAACTTTTGTTTCAAGGTGACAGAATTTTTATTGGTGATGAGAGTTTGGGCTTGGGCTAAAACCCAAAGACCAAACTGCAGTTTCCAGTATAAAACTTTGGTGCTCTGGTGAGTCCTCGAGAGTCAGATTATCAATGCAGACATCAACTATAAGGTCCTGGAGAAACCAGCTGATGTGAAAAATAATGCAAATTTAAGTGTAGGGTTTAAGTGCAAAGTCACTTGAAAACCCTAGAGGGAGCAGTCTAAAAGCAAGAGCTGTGCTAGATGTGGTCCGAGATACGCAACAACATGACCTTGAAGCTAAAACTGTGCAAAGATTCATAAGTATATGACTGCAAGACTCGTAAAGGAACAGTATCGATGCATCACATCACATACCTGCGTAACAGGATGATGCCGTTCGACTACCACAGAGCTCATGGGTGGAGCCACTCCCATCACCTGCAGGCTGCTACGTCCCACCTTACTGATCTCATGGCGCGCAGTGACACGAGCCGTTACAGTCTTTGAGGATTTTTGTTGACTTGCTGTGACGACACGAGTACCTACCTAAAACAAGCAATATTTTTAGTGTTATATACAAATGTGATTTTTGATGAAGAGCTTTAGATGGCACAGTACAGACAACAAAGCAGGACATAGATTCAGCTGCTGTTAGTAGTTTGTCTCTATATGTCTGACACTAACCTTTTTGTGGGAACTTGCAATTCCCCCAAGAGGGAGTGAGCTGTGCACCACTGTAGTGGGAGGGAGTGCTTCTTCTTGGGACATGGGGGCACCAGAGTCCATCTACAAATAAAGGCAACAAGTGAACACAGGATCAGGATTTGGGATTTAGAGGAAGTTAGTCATAGTGCATCTAATTTAAACAAAAAGTATAACAAGGTAAATTCAAGACTGCTCTACAAATTTTTCATTTTTAGGGCAATCACATGATTTATATGTGAAGCCAGAATTGTCTGCGACATAAAGTAATAAATAATCAAAAGAACAAAATGATCCACGTGAAAGGACATGCTTAACATTCAATAAATACATTTCAAGAACCACGAGTGATTTGGAAAGACACTGTACTATGGTGTGTTTTCATTATAAATTAACAGTGACTTGCCACATCATCTGCTTCACTGTGCGACGGGCCTGGGTGGTCAAAATGGACTGGACTGAACTGTGTGGAAGAGGTGGCATATGGCTGGAGCTGAGCCATGGCCGAGGAGCCACGCTCATCCTCACGAGGCAGAGGAACTATGACACAAAAAAGAAACCTTCATTGAGTGATTAGGACTCAGTAATAACTCATTTTTATTGTAGTTACACAAAAATCCCCCTTTAAACTGGAAATCCTGAGTTTGTATTTGAATGGGAATATTTCAATGATCTCTTGCTTGTCAGATGACACATAAAGTACCCATTTTAAACCACAGGTGTAGCAGGAGCTGGGGATTCATAACTTCTGCAAAAGTCCTATAAAGTATAAAATATATAAATATGTGCAGTTTTAAAAAAATCCAAAGGAAAAAAAAAAGTGCTCATTTTTAAAGCAACAGGAAAGGGTAATCAATTAACCGCCCTGGCTGACAGCATCGTATTAACATACATTTCAGTTTGGAAGACTCATTAAACCTGAAAGCAGATGGATGAGCAGATGCCCATGCTAGGCTTCATTTCTACATGCTAAAGATAGTAAGATCCAAGTCCAGCAGCCATGGTATCAACAAAAAAAAAAAAAAAAAAAAAACAGATTCAGACAACAAATCTGACGACAGGTGGTGTAAATATAATGATGAGATATTTTTCCCAACTCATGCCAGTGGGACATCTTGGTGATAATCATATGATGCTAGTATTTTAAACACCGCTGGTCCGAGTTTAAGGTTTTCTACTGAAGTGTCAGGTAATAGTCCAAAGCTCTTAATCCAATCTTCCCAGCATTTACATACAACTAACTAACATTCATTACATGATTCATAACATGGTTCAAAAGGGTTTTAAATTTTATCAACCAATTTTTAATTGCCACATTAAACTTGCCAACCTGTGCAAAGTACCTTTTGCGCAGTGCTGAGCATATTCACAGATTTAACTTCATTAAATGAGGCTTTCAAGTAAAGTGCAAAGACCCCATTCCCTCCTCTCAATCATAAATCTTAACAAACGTCAATAGCACATGGCTGCACTCTATTGGAAAAATGCTGTTTCCATCTTGTCTTTTTGTTTCAATCTCCAAAACTGCGCTAAATCAATACACCGCAGAGGCAAGGCCCACGATGCAACCATGGTACATTGTATAGAGCATCAGTCTATATATCATCCTAGCAGTACATGCTTTAGTGTGCTACATTTCTACGAAGATAAATGTTTTTCTCCACAGGCCACAAATTTACTACAAACCATGCTGATCATGAGCTGGAGGTTGTTCTGCTCGTCCTTCTGTAGAGTGAAACATGCTGAGCGCCTCCATGTTGAGAGCACATACACCCCTCATGAAGGCTTTCTTCATGGATTCTTCATATCGCTCTCGCTCTAATCGTAGTCTCTGAATCTCCGCCTGTGCCCGCTCTATAGCCTCACAGTGCTGTGCACACAGGTAGCAAAGGATAGAAAGAATTGTCGAATTATCTTTTTATATAATTATTTTTTAAAAAGAAGAAAAACACAAGATGTGCATTAAAAAAAAACAAAGACCATTTGATTATTATGTTACAGCCTAATAAAAACACGAAAATATGAAGCCCTATGTAGGATGTATTTTTGGTTTCTCCATCGGCACGGGCTCTACAGTGATTTGGAGAGAACACAGAAGTAATTCACAGTAATTAAGGTGGTAGAGTGGGTTCAGTGTTGGGGAGTAATGGAATACATGCACCAGCGTTATGTATTTAAAATACAAAACATGAGTAACTGTAATCCATTATAGTTACCGTTTAAAAAGGTGATATTGAAATAAATGGATTACACGGCAGTCTTTTCCTGTTTCATATGTTAGCCTATGCTCTCTATTTTTGGTAATTCCACACCGGTGGAAACCCAAAGAAAACACGCATTAAGAGGCTCCAATGCCTGTGTCTCAATCTCGTGGCCCATGTCACCTCTACTTGTGGCCCGCATAACGAGGTGAAGAAATATTTTTAAAAATTATTCACAAAAATGATTTAATATGAAGGCAATAGGCAGAGTGTTACAGGCATCGCCCTAAAGAATGTAGCCTCATGGGCAGTGTAGTCCGTGCTGCAGGGAGAATGGACCGCCATACCCGTTATGTGTCTGTGAGCGCGAGGAGGGAGAAAAAGAGTCGAAAAGTACGAGTTGCAACAGACCAGAAACCGGAGATGGAAGCATGCAAATATAATAATAACCACTGCAGCCAAAAAGAGTGCCTGACGAGCCCAGTTGTGAGCTATTAAGACTCGACTGTACACTGTGTTCGTGTTTTCCTCCGAAACAATAAGTTCCGTTGGAGCAGCCTTTCAACGCCTCTCTCTGTCTCTCGCTAGAAACGTTGACCCAGACAACAAAGTAAAGCTAGTTTTCGGCTACAAGCCCGACACGGAACCCGACATATTAGCCAGAGGTCCCTTTACTACGGTTCGGAGCCGCAGACCTGTTTTATATACACACAAAATAGTTTTCTATACGAGATCGCTGCAAAAAGTGCAGCCTTACCTACTGTCCACCCTACTGTTACTCATTTTATAATAAGATTTAAAAATCTAGCTGGTATTGGTATTTCAGTAACAGTAATAAATCACACAGTAATAGTACATTCATGTAGTTGTAAAAAGCATGATAATATTATTAAGTTATCCAAAGTATTCAGAATACGTTCCTGTCATTGAGTAACGTAACAGAATACATTACAAAATACGCTTTTGGGGCATGTATTCTGTAATCTGTAGTGGAATACATTTTAAAAGTAACCTTCCCAACACTGAGTGGGTTATATAATGATCTGAAAGTTGATGGTTCAATCCCCTACTCAGCAGAACCTGATGCATCCGTGTAAGTGTTTGAATGTCAGGACGAAAGTGTTTAGGCATAGAAAAAACTGCTTGTATGAATCTGTCTGTAAGAGTGTGGCTTGTAGTAAGATAGCACTCAGTGCTCAAACAGAGCTGAAAACCAGTCCATTTACCATGATATACTAACAAAAGTGGGATGCTCATTTACTTAAATGCAGAGAGTTTCAGTTTGAAGTGAGCATTATAGCCTCATCTTAGACACACTGTCCCACATGTACTGACCTCTGCTAGCTTAGCCTCATACTCCACAGACATCTGGGAGCAGACCTCTTCAGCCCTTGAACGGCAAGCTCTCTCCACCTTGACTTTCCAGTGTTTCTGGATCAGAGACTGCCAGGCAAACCACACCTTCTTCTTCAGCTGCAAATTGTAGTGCTGCTGTGCCACCTGAGAAGAACGAGCCTGGCGGGGAACCACAGGGCTGTGATTTGTAATATTTACAAGGCAATAATTACGTCTATAAGTCACTCCTGTGCAGCTGCATTCGTTCTCGTCATGAATTTTATGTCGTGGTTTATACAAAAATATGAATTGGTCATTTTTAAGGAATGGCATTACCCGATGAGTTAAGTAAATCACCAACACTTGTATGAAAGTTCACATTGAAAAAACAGCAACAGAGGGGGGGGAAAAAAAAAAGCACAAAATTTAGTAAACCAGTAGTTTGGACGTAGCAAAAATCTCTGACAATTTAAAGGTAGAGACGGGTTTTACTATTTGATGAGCATTTCTAATGTCACAAGCAACTTCTAAAATATCATGTCAAAAGGTTTTGAAATCTTCTTAAACACCATACCTCTTCTTTGGCCTCGATGTGCTGGAGTCTCCAGTGGGTGAAGGCCCTCATCTTCTCAAGCTTTTCTTTCTGTCTGTCCAGTACTTGGCTCAGGTTCCCGATCACCTGAAAGAGTCCACAAAACAAGCCCATTGGTCTAAAAAAAAAAAAAAAAAGGAAGGAAGTAGAGTGCTTCTTGAATTTTTAATTTATTTTTTTTAATTTTTGTTTGTTTTTACACAGGCATGCAAGGCATAATGTGCAAATTAATTAATAAAGACGTATATAGGGGCCTAACAAAACACTGATACGAGGACCTTAAATGTAAAAGTCTTTTTTTAGCCTTTCATTGCACTAAATATAATATTTTTGCACTCTAGTCTCCTAGAGACACGAGACATTAGTTGATGTCAGCTTGGAGTCCATGATTTTGTAATGGGTGTTTTTACAGTTTTTTCGTGTTTTGTTGACAAAAAACAAACAAACAAACAAACAAAAAACAACAGGTGATTAAATAAATGACAAATTATTCTGCAAATTACCTGATAACAAACAGCTAAATGATTTACTAGATAAAGCAAATAAACAGACGTGTAGTCACCTCATCTTTCCTTTGGTTGGAGGTTTCATAGGTTTGTAATAGCTGTTTAAGGCTATCTAGCTCTGACTTCAGGCCAGCTGTCTGGGCTGCATGCCTCTCCCTCTCCTTCATCATCTCCAGCTTGTGTTGCTCAACGAAGGCCAACTTCCACTTCCGTAGCTCCGTCAGCACATTTGACTAATTAGGGAATAGAGGGTTGGGCTGTCACAATGTGTTCATTACTCTACTTTAGCAAACATGAGCATCTGTACAAATATCTGTAGTTGCTTTTAAATTACATGAACAGGTGTGCCAGACAGATGCAACTGCACAACACAGAAATCTTGAAGAATTCATCTCTAAGTTTTCTTTTGCTGGACTCAGTTCTTGACATCTGAAGTCCAGCAAACTTAAGCCAGATTTATGCTACTGCACAGAGTGTAAGAGTTTTCCACCAGAGATGTATTATTTTACAGTTCTGATGTGTAGTTCCAGGTTTGGAAGAACTTTCAAACCCCTCCCTCAACACACGAGTATACTATTTAACCCACATCTCCTTCTCCTTCTGGCTGGTACTGCTTTTTTCTTAGATTAAGCTTTGCACAGCTTAGCAGGTGATTGGCTGTCATCTGCTCTCCATGAATGAGCTGTACAAAATCAGAGGAAAAGGGCAGGATGGACACCCACATGGAGACACCCATTTCCTTTAGAATAATGTCTCCAGGAAACACAGTTAAAAGGTCAACGGTTCCATGAAGAGCAGCGAGGTGTCATCCTTTTCAAAAAGTCATCCTGAGGCTCAGACACATTCCCTCTATATAATCTCTAATCTGACCACAGGCATAGTATAACTTTCTAATGACAATGGCAGAGAAAGAAGAGTGTGAAAAATATCATTATGATCAAAAATGCCAGAAACTATCTATGCATCAATGCTGTTTGCTGCTATGTAAAAGCCCACAGGAGAAACCGAGCGGCTGTGAAGGACAGTTGTACACTGTGTGGAAGCAGACTAACCTTCAGGTTGTTGCTCCACGTGTCCAGAATGTTCTCCATCTTGTTTATGTTCTCCTCTGAAATAAACATCTCTGTCACAACAAACTCAAAGGGTTCTGGGGTATCTGGCCTGGACCTCTCAGATGCCACCTGTAACCTCTCTGAGGGATTATCTGAGAGCAGTGACGCCCTGCTAGACAAATGACCTGCCATCTTCTCAGCTGGAGTGGGGAAAAAAAAGCACAACCGCAGACAGACAGGCAGACTATGGCTGAGAATATGAAACAGTATTATGACAGTTACACATAATAAGTATTTTGTTTCTCTGAAATTTTACAATTATTTTACCACGAGAGGCTCTTGAGTGTGTCGAGTGTGGCTCAACAATCAAGGGGGAGGCCTGTGACGATCTCAGGCTCCTGCTAGAGTGCCGCCCATCCTTAGCTTCAATGGCAGAATCTGAAAGAAGATACAGGAGTTACAGTGAGCAGGTAGAGGAATAGATAAATGTGGCTAAAGATAGATTAAAATGATTGATTTAAAAAATGTAATCCAAAAAAGTCAGAAAACAAAAAACAGCTTAAGAGCAGAAAATGTGAAGGTGAGAGTGGTAAATAAGATGAGTGTGGCTCCTTGTCCAAGAAAGCATTTATGTCAATATCTTAATTAAATTCTGCAGGGAGGGAGAAGAGAAAGCCTGCACTCTAAAGAGCAGTACGGGCAGAGTGCCAGGAGATCATTACCAATTGGCCCGTCTGCTTTCTACATCCTCGTGCACGACTCCGTGACAGTTAAAGCACTAAACCTCAGATGAGAGTCACAACAGGGGAGGAAACTGATGGAGTGTTTAAGATGTGGGTATTGCAGGGGAAAGAGATAGGGGGTACAATGTGACAGACTGATATCTAGCCTTTTACACTGGTTTAAAAGATGAAAATATAAAGCTGATGAATACACACACACATATTTTCTCCATATTTTGATGCCAAATCCTTTCTGACAGACGATCATTTGATGCAAACAGTGTCTGGAAGGGCTCATATTCAGTTTCAGTCAGCCAGTCCCGGTGAACTGTGTGTCTGTTTTGTTTTGTTGCCTCTTTTTCTAAGCTCTCTAGACTAAGATGACCTAGATGACTGTGAACCTACACAGACATGTGTATGAAAGTGTTCTTCATACAGGAGGAAGCCACCATACCTGGTACAGGTTGAAACTTTGTGCCATCTTTATTTCCACCCGCTGCAGACAGATGCGAGGTGCTCTGCTGCTTCAACTGAACGCCAAGCGCGTCAAATTTAGGGGTGATAACAGCATAACGGAGGAGCTCCTCATACTCATCCTGTTAATTGATAAACAATAACAAAGAACAAGGTGGTCAAATATCAATTGAAGCATATTACAGTTTGTATTTTTCTGTGTATTGTTTCAAGTCAGTTTATTTTGGTTACAACATTTTAGTGTGACTCTTCTATTTTGACACCTAGTGATGCTAAGACCATGTTATGTAAAGCTTTGCTCAACCTAACAGAGTCCATTTGGACTTGCAACACAGCAAAACTACTTTCACACAAGGTTCTAGTTCAAGCAACCTGATATCACACACGATTTTGGTTGGCAGACTAATTCAAATGGTTGGACTCAGACAACAGCAAACTGAATCACCAATCGTGTAAAATGTTGAATTTAATATCCAAACTTTTTCAGAGCAGCTTCTAGACAATCTGTCCTTTTACCATTTAATACAAAAACAAAATAGATGAGTATTTCCTTTTAATAAATAATAGTTTTCCAGTGGTGGAAACATGGTTCCATAGAATTATGAGTGTAAATAAAAGCACATTTTCACCTGAAGCTCAGAGGACACGGAGCTGCCCCGGTCCGAGTCTTTGGGGAGAACAGGACTGGTTGGTTCTTCTTCGTCTGAGGACATCTAAACACAGAGATATACAGTGTCATAGTGCTAGTTTAATAACACAGCATGAGCTATCAATAACTGGCCATACGGACGGGACCTACTTTGGTATGTTACTATATAGTATTTATTTTAATTTCAGCTATGGCCACCACCGTTATCTTTGGCAGCTATTGATAGTCGTTGGTACTCTTTTGTTTGTTTTGCAAACCGTGCATGGACATAAAACATATTCGGATGCGTTTGATTTATAAAAGAAACTTTAATACTTATTTCAAGCTACAGCTGAAGCCTTCTGTTTAAGTTTCTTTAGCCCAAACGCTAGTTTCTACATTACAAACTAATGAAGGTACACACAGAGTAAACAGAAAACTTCCTCATGCACAAAGAAATCCACGAATATGCTTATCTGTACGCTTAAAAAACTTTACATTTTTCTATATTTTACTCATTTACAGGCGCATTAATTGATCGAGTTAAACAAACATCGTTAGCTAAATAAATCAGAGCTAAAGCTAAAACAGAAATGGAGAAGTGGAGACAGAAATACAGCTGCTCATGAAAAAAAACTAAACTACTTGAAGTGAGTATATCTACCTCTGTAAGTAGCGCCGCTTTTCGGAAACTTAACTATTTTATATTACCATAAAAAGTACCACGCTTGCCCGTTTCACAAGTCGTCAGTTGAAAGGTGCTTGCTTTGCCGTTTCAAACAGCCTGGCTCTTAAACAACAGACTCTCTGATTGGCTACTCTTTCTAACTGGCCCTACTATGTCGCCTCTGATTGGTTAAACTATTCCTATGGCAACGATAAGCGGAACGAAGCTACTTGTCTTGTGTTTTAAATATGAAAGGTGTGCAAAACCTTTTACTGTGATTTTGGAAAATATTTTTTATTTACTTCACACTTATTTTAGCCTCCAGTGTCACAGTGCCGTAAGTATCAGGGTTTTAAACTAAAGGAATCATGGTGATAGAGGCAAATAGGACCTCTTCTTTTATAACAGGTTGAAAATTAATACTTGAAAGACCTACTTTAATTGCCCCTAGAAAGTTTCGGGTTTGTTCACTTTGCTAAAGTTACAAAAATGATTGGCTCATTTAAAGAGCAACATGGTTTCCATATTGTATTTCAAATGCAGTCTGATGTTAGCTGAGATTATCTGATTAAGTTCATTTTCATGAGGAAGTAAACTCACCTGTCTTAGGAAGGTGTAGGCCATTGGGGAATACCACCACCCAGTGAACCTCCCTGTGGTCATTTCTCTATTGTTCATAAGCCCAAATGCAGATACAGACAAGGGTTCACAATCTGAATTGCAGCAGTGCCTTAACCACTTGAGGACTTATTAGTACTTAACAGTATTATGGCACATATGTGGGATAGGCCTTAACGGCTTGGCAATAGTAGCCTGGGACGGACTCCTGAGAGAGGAGACATATGGTACCTCTCAGCCATGGCAGAGCTGAAAGCAGCACTGTTGGACTAGAGCCTCCTCACCAGCTGGCTCAGAGTACTTCACTGTCCGAAGGTGTCCAGTCAGCATTGTTATAAGACCCGCAGCCTGACATTAAAAAAAAAAGAAAGAAGTAGTGACTTTGGTAATCTTCCCCTAAAACAACAGACTTAGAGGAATTGCACAGTTTTGGATGTAATACATTTTCAAATCAAATATACTGTACTTACTGGAAGCAAGACCTGGCACAGGCAACCCTCAGCACACACAGACACACACATTTTATTACATGTCTTGACAGCTGACGCAGGCTGTGAATTTGAACCAGAACTGTGAGGCGCAGAGGATAATCCTAGCTGCTCGGTGGGGAGTGGAGGTTTCCTGTTGAATGACAGGAAGCTGTAACTCCCCACAGATTACTTATTTCCATTTCGGAGCAGATGATTCACATGTTTTGAAAGGTTTCAGTGATGCGTTCATCGCAGTTTCTCTTTCGAGGTGATTTTTTTTTTTGTCATTCCAGCATGGTGTTGCTTTGCTTCTCTGGTTTTCTGTCATGCTGTGGTATATTCCTAATTTTCTGCACTTGTTTTTCTCTGTAGGAAAGTTAAAATGACAAGGACTGGCTAAGACTAGAAAATGACAGGATTTGCATAGAAAAAGCAAAAGAAGAAAGAAAGAAAAAAAAAAGCAAAAAATCAAGGAGTTTTAGACCCTTGTGCCATCTTTTTGCAATGCACAATACAACACATGGCAGATAACTGTAGATGTGTTTAATACTGCCCAGGCTCTTCTTGCCTGCTACACGATTTCTTTGCCTTGAATGCCCGTAAATTGTATCTTGCATAAGATTAAATAAAGTTAAGTGTAGGTCTGACATCTAAATTAATCTAACTAACACAGAGCAGCAGTTAAAATCTAGGCAACTTATTTGAAACCATCTCTGTTCTTTGCAAAATGTTTTTCTTTTGCTGCAGAAAAAAAAGTGATAAACTACTGTTGATAAGTGGTTAGATTACACCCGGTATTACCACCTAAATGCTTTCTTTAGATCCCTTTTGTGAGTTTCACCTTCCTCTCAGTAAAAGAAATGCACCTGGGCTTGTGTGTTGAAATGGGATTCAGCTCACATTCTTCTCCCACAGCCTGTTCAATCTGTTCCAGGACAATAATCACAATCCATTTGACTTTCTTCCCTCTGGTATTTTAGCTCAGCTGCGTTAGACTATCCAGGACATTGCAAAGGTAGACAGAAAAGAAATGAGAAAATAATGTTTTGAGCTTTTGCATGTTTACCTTGTTACCAAGCCTTTCCTTGCTCAACTTTTATTTTTTCCCCCAGAGAATTTAAATTTAAGAGATTGCAGAAATGTATGGTATTACAGCCCCTTTCTTTTCTTTGTCCAGCACGCATCATTTCATCTGTTGCATCTGATGGTGGAACGGTGGATTACAAACTTGGTGTAAAATTGTTTCTGCCCTTGATCGATTTTCAGTCAGACCTACTTACAGACAGCCATAACTCCTGAAGACAACAACTAATGTTCTATCATCAATCGTAATGTTATCAACCAATTTTTCCCATATATGAGACAATAATGACCTCTCACTGAAGACAATGTTACCAGAACTCATCTTAGAGTTATTCATCGCTGCCTGCTGTTTTCAAATTAGTTTTCATTACATGTTGATGGAGCGGGACTTCCCCCTTGGGCCACTCTAATCCATCACATCTCTCTATCAATGACATCCGTGTCTTTTTGTTTTGCTCTCTAGGTAGCAAATTCACCGGCACTTCTAAACACATACCTACACACAGATGAGATGCAACAAGTCAACAGATTTTCTTATATCAAATTCGAAACGTATCCGTGCAGTATGACTAAAGCTGAATCTTGTATAAAGTGGTCAGCAGTATGAATGTAGATGAGCGGTGGAGGTGGACAGCAAAAGATGGAGGCTAAATCAGTTAACCAGTGCTTCTATCTCCACAAGACATAAGCAATTACCATCAGTGTCCACATCTGTTATAATCTGGATGAAGATAAGCAGCAGACAGTTGTTCCAGTGTAATTTATCAAGGAAAGCTGATGCAGCAGGTACCACATCCATATATCAGACTTATATATGGGACAATATAACTGGCTCATCTTGCTTTGCAAATAAAAAGTTGCTGGTTCAATTCTACAAATTCCCATTGAGGCTGAGTTAGGAAGAACATCTAGTGTAAAATTCAATTTAATGAGCGGCCCCTTGTGGCAAGAGAGCAGCTGGAAGTAGCTTTTTGATGCTGTCCTCTCACAGATTTAGCCGAGTAAATTTTTTAACAGAACTAATGAGGACGTAATTTAACAGTTGTGTCATCGCATAGTTCTTCAAACGGTCTCAGGATCTCGGTCTGCAGCACATGTAGCAGAGCAGCAGTACAGCTGAGGAGGTGGAGTCAAGCCGTGTGTCCTTGTTAAGTAGTCACTAAACAATGACCCTGTTGTTTTACCTTCCCTTCTTTGTGTGGCTTCTCTCCAGGTTGTCCGACTTCCTCCCACAGTCCAAAAACATGCTTGCTAACTGGCGGTTCTAAATTGGCTCTAGCTATGAACATGAGTATGAATGCTTGTCTGCCTCCTTGTGTTAGTCCTGTGATGGATAGAGCTGTCTAAGTCACCTGCCTCTTACCCAGTAACAGCTGGGATAGGCTCCAGCCCCCCTCATGTTCCTGAATTGGGCAAGCAGAAAATGAATGGATGGATGAAGTTCATAACTTAGTGTTGGGTGTTTTTACCAATATTTGTCAATATCAGTGTGGGCAGTCAAGAACCCATTGCTTAGTCAAGCCAAGTATGGCAATGGCCATGTTTTTGGGGCACCCTCCTGTTTCAAATGGTAGTCATTGTTTACAAATGCAGATTATTTCTGAAACCTAATAAAAAGTCAGTGTTTGACACACTCATTTCAGCAAATGTAAGCACTCTTTTGTTGTCCACACACACTGCTTACCTTCCTGCAACGAAAGCCTGATCAAACGTGATTGGTCAGTGGAAATCAGACTACAAGCAGAGTGGTACAAAAATCCCTTACCTTGCCTATAGACTCTACATACAGGCCAGGCAAAGGCAAGACAAAGTCCAACACTGACACTATTCTAATAACTACCACGAATAGTAGGCTGTATTTACATGTAGCATGGGATCTTATTAAATTCACATCTATTGTGTGTACATGTAAATGTCCAAAGCTCAGGGAAAACCCCATCTTTATCATGCTTTCTGTAATAAAAGATACTGAAATCCATGAGGATCCGCATGTGTGTGTGTGTGTGTGTGTGTGTGTGTGTGTGTGTGTGTGTGTGTGTGTGTGTGTGTGTGTGTGTGTGTGTGTCATTCTACTGTCCCGTACATTAAGCTAAGTGCTCCTCAGCTCTACAGCAGTAGTAAATGGAGTCTTATGGCTCGGGGCTTGGAGGGGGCTTCTCAAGTCCAAATCAAAAGCAGAGTGTGTCCCAAACCCCAGGTCACTGCTTCTGTGAATCATCAAGTTCAGAGGAAAAGGATAGAGGCTTTTCTTTTTGTTTGTGTGTCTGAGCGTGTGCGTATGTGTTCCCCTTCACGTTTTTGTGTTGTGCATGTTTTAGTACACAGTGTGTGGATCATTTAAAATCTTACTCTCTGTCATTTGTCCTGAACATGATGCATAGCCAGCGTTACAAACATGTCACGGTGCACAACCAGGCTGTCCTATTCACTGCACGTCCTTCGTATTAACAGGAAAAGCGATTGATTTAAAAAAAAAAAGTTTTTGAATAATGAAAGTAAAGAATTAGATGCACTGGATGTAACACATCAAAGAGCTTGCTTGTAGATGTTTTCTGCAGTGGACGGTGTTCTGGTGTCTCACTGGTTTTGCTGGTGTAATTTGCAGCTGCAAACGATGTGAATACTGAAAAGCTGAATATCCCTGTGCTTGCATCACTCTGTATTTTCCTTCTTTCCCCCCCTTGCCTCATTTTCTCCAGGAGTCACTTGCGGGTAGTATCTGACATAGCAGCGAACTGTCAGTTGCTATATCATGCTTAATCTAAAGATCCTCGGTATCTCTTAACAGCCTGTGATCGGTTATGTAATTATTATAACGGGACTGCACACCCTTTGTGTGGTGTTCATCAATACTATTATTCCCTCTGTGGTCTTTAGTGAGATGAAAGAAATTAGCATTTCTCTTGCTCAAACTGCATTGGGAATTCAAAGGCTTTACTCACTGCTCAGGTTACTTCACACTGTCAAATTAAGCTTAGCAGCTTGCAAATGAAGTAAGAACCAGCAATGGGATGCTGAAATGAAAATAAATGTGAAACCTGAATATTAAGCAAAATTGTGTACAGCAGTTAAGAGTGTATTTAGATATGGGATCGATGCTAAAGTGTGAAACCCTTTTCCCATTTGTGTCGTCTTTTCCAGAGTAACCTGTTCATGAAGCAGTAGTTTGACAGAGAATGTGACAGAACAAGAGAGACAATCAGAAATTATGACCTGCACTAGTATGAGCATCTCTGGCTCCCGGTGCATGGCTGCAGGTGATCAGATTTCAGTGTTGTATCATGTGTCCGCTGAGTTCATTATGCTGGAGTTGTGCCTCTGCACTCCTTTAAGGAACTTCACTCTTACAGGAAAACACAGTACTCCTGGCAACTGAAAATCCGCTGCAATTAACATACGATTTATCTGCTGTGCTCTTATTGGTGATCATCAGGAAAGCATGAAGATTTTGGTAAGGTACCCTTAAGGAATCCATTGAGTATCACTCACAGGGGAATCACTTTGATCAGATCCCCTGACCCCATCGTTGTTGCCCTATTAGTGATCCAAGTGAAGACTGGTCAAGAGCTGAAAATCAGTTTTACACAATACAGGCAATTTGTCACAGCACTTCTTTTTATTTTAATGCACCTTATTTTGTAAGGTAAAGTTCATGGTTTGAAGATCATTTATGATTCATTTTCTTGATTTAAACCCTTTCATAAAGCTCTCCCTTGCCTGATTAAATCCAAAATCAAATCAAATTGGGTAAGATAATATGGTGACAGTTGATGCCAGTAAGACAACAGTGTGTTAGTGCAATAAAAAGGGTTGAATAAAAAAATGTATTGGTGATGTGGACTGTGTGCGTATTTGTGTGTCTGTTTGGCTTCATTCTCAGTGCCGTTTGTTTGTTGAACTGGCAAATATACACATAAACTACTTCACCAAAGTTCATGAAACCTGGTGGAGAGGTGGGGTATTGGACAAGGATTAAGTTAATTATGGTTCAGATCTGTTAAAACTGACAGACAAGCCTCTGGCGGGGGTCCCCAGTACTCCGGCTGTATGTGTGAGTCGCTGAATTGCCTCCCAACAAGAATAATCAGTAGTTCCCAACATTTGTAGAACTTCAGATTATTTTATTGTTAATCTATGTTATTATTCAGTGGGCGCTGATTGTTTTCCCTCATAATATCACAAACATCAACTACACAGTTTAAAAACAAATATGAAGATATCATTTCTACCAAGTGTAGGGACGTGGAGGAGTGTTAATCTCAGGGTGTGCAGTTAGTGGACTGTTGTTTTGGTTTGTGAATTGCCTCTACTGGATGCAGACTTGTGTATGTTTATGTATGGATATAAGTACTGATAATGATCAAACAGCATAAAAGGTGTGGGATTGGAAAAAACCCACCTGATACTTCGTGTTTACAATGCACTTTTTTGCAGTCAATCATAATTTTGCACCAGTTGTACTGACTATATAAACTACAGATTTTCTTCCACAGCTTCCGCATGTCCTGAAAGCGACAGACTATAAAAGTACTTTAGCGACGATGTTTGCGAATAACTTTCAGAGAGATGTGTGGCTCACAGTACGATTGTGCTTGCAACATATCGACCATTTTCTGAGAAGTTATCTGAGGTAAACCGGGCGCTGAGGAGTCGGTCGGTCAGCACCACGGACAGAGGCGAGATTTCGTTAAAATGCGTTGCGCGGCTTCAGGATCCACTCTGCATAACCAAGGTGAGCTCCCACACAGCTCCACTTTTATGAAAATGGTTAACTCTGAGAACAGACGGAGGGGAGCTGAGTTGCAAGAATCTCTGCTGTTCACAGAATTTAGATGTCGGGGTATTTTTGCAACTTGTCTTTCGAAAGAAGTGGGAAACTTTCCCTTAAACATATCTTTTCGGCTCAAATGGGCAGGCGTCAACTCCCACAAGTCCTACAGTCTGTGTCTTGTAACTATCCCCCAAGACTGAGCAAGTAGTTCGCATACACACGAACATACTGGGCTGCCCTACAGTGAATGTGCGCAAACCTTTCTCATCTGTTTAGCATTCATGCGCTGCAGTGCTGCGCGTCAGTCACCTAACTAGATTGTTCCATCAGACGGAATTACCCGCATCACTCAATGAAATACAATTATTGATTACACCGGCCCTCCCTCTCCCCAACCACCACCTCTGTTTTTCGCTCTCTGCTTTCCCTGAAGTGCTGCAGCGAGAGAGGACCGCATCGAAAAAGAAAGAGAGAGGGAGAGAGAGAGGGAAAAAAAAGAAAAACAGTCGTGCGCCGGCAGTTTCCTCTGATCCTATTCTACAGTAAAAAGCCCACAAGATTTTTTTTCCTTCTTCTTTTTTCTTTTTCCCGAGAGCAAAAGCAGAGTCCGGTGCAATGGCTCACAATCAGCTCGGTCCAATTTTCTCGCCATAAATGACGGTAAGTAATGACTTTTTTTCCCACCCTAAAAACATGCTGAGTGTAAGACTTCCGAGTTAGACAATTCTCTTTTCGCCTTTTGTATCTAATATGGGGACACACAAACACACACACGTACACACACACAGACACGTGCGACTATCAATTTATTAGCACATTTTCAGTGATATTTCTGACTAAAATGAAAGCTGCGACTCAGGGACAGGTTATTTTGTATTCGCGAGTTCATGATTGAATGGTTAAAAGTTGGGATTATTTCCCTGACTTCACATTTGCCTCATATAAGAGTAAAGGCAAATTATCCTGAAGTAGGCTGCGAGCATAATTAACTAATGGGATGTAGTGGGGATTCATCCCCGGTTTCAGTGTGTCTTAGATTGTGAGATTTAGTCAAATCTATGTCAGATATACTCGAATAAAGTCTGTTTAGTTTTCCTTTCGGCTCATGAGCTGGTGTGCCCATCTTTGTGCTATCATAAAATAGTTGTCCTTGGCATGAGCCGAGCTTTTTTGGGGTTTGTTGACTGTGGACTGTTCACGCTGTACTGCAATCCAGCCACCTGCCCTGGGGCAGTTAAAGCACTCTGCACTGCCGCCAAAAAGAGGAGAGGACGCGGGAGTAGGCAACTGACTCATCCATGAATTGTACCTCAAGAGGCAGCGAGCGATTGACAGGCGCACAGCCGGTGAACTGGAAATCTGTGGCAGAGTGCTTTGTTTGCAGTCCTAACGCCGCTTGTAGTAGTCCTGCTGGGTTAACACTGAAGGGCTCCATCAGTGAAAACACGCTGGATGGAAGTGATTGCAAGCTGCAAAATTCAGTCGTTTGGCCCACTTGTCATTGTTTCTAAAAATCGATATATACCTGATAAACAAAAGTCTCTCTGGGATTCATAACATCCTCTTCCCTGTGTCTCCACTACAAGCACCCATTGATTCCTAATTTTGTTCCTATTCTGAAGTTCAACAGCAATGAAAAGATGTTTTGAGGTGGAGATAGTTTCTGTTGCACTGTTTTGCTGTATGCTGCAAAGAAGAAAGGACTCCAAAGTGTGTCTGATAATGCATGTCACAGTGTAGAAGAGAGAAGAAGGTCTGTCAGAACATTTTGTTGACTAACGTGAAAGTAGATATCCACCACATTCATCATTATTTTAGTTTAAACCAGCAGTTTTGCTCTGAAGAATCCTCTTTTTCACTCTCATGTTAGCCTAAATGTGCGTGTGATTGTGGCTTCATTTATCTTTTTGTAAGCACACATATGCACCATGCAAAGGTAAAACGTCACCAGTAACTGTGTAACATATTGCATCCCTTACCTAATCTGAATTGTTGCATCATTACGACCCAGCAGACAGGGTTTGGACTAGACAGGAGTGGCATGTGATATTTCATAAAGAAGATCAAACACGTATCAAGTTGAAAGAGAAAAGCAAACGAGACGACACACTTTGCTGTGTGTAGATCAGTCAGGGGTTTCTTTCTGTCTTTAGGTTTTAGATTTTCGATGCTTGTACACTCCTGAATGCATTTCTGGAGACATTAATTGTTTCAGTCTAAGTAAGAAGAGTCAAAAGAATATAAATTATGTAAGAATATAAACAAGGAATGACACTTTTTTATAATCTCCAGGCTTGAGATAACAGTGACTGAAGTCATTCTAAATAATAACAATGGCAGCTCTTCATGTTTGAGAAGGAAATAATCAGCTTGCTGCAGACCCATTTTTGTGTATTTGTATTGATATATTTTTTATTCATCATCTGTGATCTGTGGTGGATCTTTGAGTGCTTCTAAGCTGCTGTTTTTTTACACTCCACGAGGAACAATTTCTCCTATACAGTACAGCCATTGTCCTCTGTCTTCCCCTTCGCTTGCTCAGTAATGGAATCAGTGTTTGATGAAATCTCCTAAGACGTCACGGGCCGGTTGGGTTTCTGCCTTCCAGATGAGGTCATGGACTCTCCGTTTTTATGGGATTACATGATGTGGCTCTGCCCACTTTAGCGATTGGACCTGCTTTTCTCTTTCCTCCTTTTGGTAATGGAGCAAACCACCGGTCACACCATCACAGTGCTTACGCACGTCTTTGAAAGGGAAGGTCGCTTTCTCCGTCAAGTCATACTTGAGAGATGGGAGGTCTTTATGATTGTGCTTCAACAGTACAAAAACCCACTAAATCTTCAAAATATTTTACAAAATGTGGGAAAAAAGTTCTTCTGAGTTAAGGGGCCCAAATACGTCCACTTCATGTGAACAAAATACACAGGTCAAAAAGGTGAAGTGCCAGTATTGTGCCCTCATAGCTGTGCCACTTTTCCCCCTCTTTTTATTTTCTAAACATTTTTGGAATATATTTCTGCCTCCTGCACTCTATAAAACCGATTCTTATAAAATCAGATTTAAGAATGAGAAGGAGACCACAGCCCTCGTTGTTTTGCGTAATTCTACTTACTCATTGTACTGTGAAAGAGACAAAGTCTGTACTAAATAAGCACACATATCCAAAAAGGTCACTATTGATTTTATTTCAAGTACATTAAGTGTTTGCCTCCACAAGATGTTGTGGGTCAGGGAACCTGAAATCCAGGGACAGAAATTGATCCTTTTATTTTGTACTAACAACCTGCTTGCACCTGCTCAGTCTGTTTGTCGGCCGCTGGACTCGCGGTTGATTCGTTCCAACACTCACATCAATCCTTTTGACAAAGTGCAATGTGAGTAGGAAGCCCTCACTGTGCTGATAATTGGTTCATTATGTTTTAGGTTGTTTTCACTGAGGCTGTTTATTACTATTGTCATCATTACTGTGTAATCTCGTGTAATTAATATCTTTTTGTTTTCTGTCAAAATTCACATTGCTTGGGTTAATCACTGTGCCACTTATGACGAATGTTTCACGGTAAGCAACAGCAGTATGTTTAAATGCATTAAGCTTATCAAACACACAAACTCTGGATAATAACACTAATCCCCCCCTCCTTCTGAGATTAGCTGTCCTCAGTTGGACGCATGGATAAATCTCTTGAAGCACTAATCTCTCAGTTTGTCTTTATGTCCATGGCAGATGAAATTCAAAGGCCAAGTGATACTTGACCTAGCGATTTTTCTATTTTCTTTTACTATTTTAAAGAGGTCTAAGAAAAGCAAGGCCACCATCCATCATGCAGACAAGAGGTATCGCCAGAGCCAGGCCTAATTTCAGCCACCCTCTCATGGTTCAGAGCAGCACAGTATATTAGCTCTTTTTATTTTAATAGCAGGGAACAGTTTCCCATGTGACACTGTATGGATACTGTTCCATTCATTTTCAGGACATTTCATTAACATTACAGTGGCTCCTTATAAGTATAAATATTCAGCTGCAGCTTTAAAACCACCTATCATTGCACAGAACCTCTGGGGGTCCCATGTGCTGTCTGGCACTTGGCCGTTGCCATTGGGGAGTGCCATAGCCATCCAAAGTATCCAACCCCATGAATGTCTGGACAAAAGTTTTCCCAGCAGACCACTGCACTACAATAAAACGATCAAAAATATTCACTTCACCTGTCAGTGGTTTTGATGTTGTGGCTGTTGAGATGGCCAAGTGTTATGAGGAAATCAACATGCCTAAAATATAAACCTACATAAAATATCAGAGGAACTGCAAAAAATAAAGAAGATCGCGTAGAAATAAAATAAAACAGAAAACTTAGGTTAGGCACAGTTGGTGGTTTCCCCAGCTAGAATGCGATTGCTCTTGCTGTCTCCGGTATCGGGGTCTCTTCAGCTGCGGTCAGGTGAGGTCGGTTGCCTCTGTGCTCGGGTGTCTTCTGAGCCTCATCACCACTGACAGCGTGTCTCACCATACACTCCATTGATTCTCTGACAGGCAGCCTCGTGCAGCGCCTGCGTGTGCCCGTTTTAGGTAAGAGCCTGTGTGATGGCTGACACGACTCAGTCCTGAAAGAAATAAATAGTTCTCTGACACCTGTGAACTTTGACTTGCTCCTTGCAAGGTGTTAGCCTTCTGAGGAATTCACAATTCATTTTTACTTTTTGATGTTTTCATGCATAAATGCTCAAGGAGAGCCGTTTGGGGGAAACTAGGAAACTGATGCCACAACCTCAGCCCTTTGTATGTTATTTTTTGACAAAGGAGACAGATTGATTATGCGCGTCCTTATCTGAGGAAGCACCAGTGTCAATGGAGGCATTAAAAATTATCAGAAAAGGGAGCACGCTCGTAACCACAGAAGTTATCGTATGCGCCAAAAGGGATTAGTAGAGTCACCTTGAAACTGCGGTGTCATTTTGCCCAGTAAAATTGCATTATAGGAGCTGGAACCGGCCCTGTGATTTGTGTCCTCCTGACAAGGCTTCAGTGTTCATTAGAGGCTGTGGCGAGCCACTCGTAGTCACATGGAAACCCCACACACTGGACAGCTCTGACCATCCCCACCCTGCTCATAAATATGCACTCCATAGCATCTGCAAATGTTTCATAATAAAAAAAAAAGAGCAATTCAGGGTTTTGTAATTTAAGAGAAATTTAGAAATTCTTTGATTTGTTTAACCTGGCTGATGATGAGAGCGGAGCACTCACATGAAATCATGATACATCATTTTAGCGTTTAAGCTGGGGTCTCCCTCCCATCACTAGTCTGCAGAGATGGGAAGTGGCTTCCCCGCGCCCATGTGTGTTCACACTCACTTATGTGCACGACATGTTTAGGAGTGAGAGATCTTCTTTCTAGGGATGTGTGCCTTTTGCAGGTACATATATATTTGTGCAGCTTTTCAGGCACTTTATTTGAGAATAGTTCTCGTCTGTGATTGTTTCTACACTGTGTCTGTCTGTGCATCCACTCACGGTCATTCCTCCTATCCTCCCGTCTTTACTTGGATTAAAAATGACAGTGCCGTTCCAGTTGGATCGTCGCTCCCGTTTTAATGAACCGGGTCTTTATTGGGGACAAATTGATTTTTGGGCAGAGTGCTTGTTTATTAGCTCCTGCTTTACAGAGCTGATCATGAGTCAGCAGGTTCAGCATCTCTGTTTCAAATAATCATCTCTTCAAAAACTGAGGGCAACTCATGAGATGTAGAACAAACAGCCCGCCTTTGGAGAATGAATTTTTATTTTGAATGGAAATTTGGGGCAATGCAGAAAAGCCAACGATTAACGGGTTAGTTAATGATAGTGGGCGGACATGATGAGCATCTCTTGTGTCTGATTTTATTTCTCTTTAAACTCTGATGCTTCTCGACTCTTCTTTTTTAAAAATCTGTCTGTTGCTTCCCCTCCCCCCCTGTCTTTCAGACTGGTCCATGATTGCCACAGCCATTGTGGTTAATCTCCTGTGGTGACTGCAGACTCAAGAGTTTCCTTCCCACATCCCAAGACCCACTGATCTCACCATTCCTCTAACTCGCCTTTACATTTGCCCCTTTTCCCCTCTCTTCCCTCTTTCTTCTACTTCTTGCCACCATCAGCACCCCTGCAAAGGCCTACTTTTGGAGCCAAAATGGAGGACACTTACAATAATAGGACTTCCCTAGTTAAGGGGGCCAAGGACATTGTCAAGGAGGCCAAAAAGCACGCAACAAAGAAAGTCAACAAGGCGGTAGACCGTGCTACAGATGAGTACTCTTCTCACCGCAACTACACTCGATTCCAGGACGAGGTGGATGAAGATGAGGATTTCTACCAGAACCCGCCGAGGCAGGACGGCGAGAGCTACCCCGACAATGAGGAGGGCTCAAGTGATGCTACAGAGGGCCACGACGACGAGGACGAGATCTATGAGGGCGAGTACCAGGGCATCCCCTCATCCGCAGGAGACAAGAAGCAGGGCCAGGTGGCACTGGGGAAGCCGATGTCTGATGGCACAAAGGACCGTGGCGAGCTGGAACAGGAGAGGCAGGCGGATGAGGAGGAGCTGGCCCAGCAATATGAGCTGATCATCCAGGAGTGTGGCCACGGCAGGTTCCAGTGGCAGCTGTTCCTGGTGCTCGGGCTGGCACTCATGTCGGATGGGGTGGAGGTGTTTGTGGTGGGCTTTGTGCTGCCCAGTGCAGAGACAGACATGTGTGTGCCCAACTCCAGCTCGGGATGGCTAGGTAAGGCCCTTCTTTGTATTTGTTTTGGATATTAATGCACTCGCTTCATTATTAATTCAGCAAGGCCTTTTCTTAGTGTGTATTTTATTCTGTTTAATTAGTTATTATAAGTCTGAAAGGCCTTTTTCTCACCTTTGAATAGAGTTTAAATAGCACCCTACGATGTACAGCTGCATCCTTTCCAGGATCATTATAAAATTAACAACTGTGCACATGTTTGAAATGAGTACACAGCATGCAAAAATAGCCTCAAAACAGCCTTGAAAAACAGGTCCAGATGTATGTGTTTGTGCTATACACAGTATGTCACTCTTATCCTATAGCAGTGTTTCACATAGATGAGGCGTTTCGGTCCAATGGTCTCCGTGTCAGGATTAAGAGGGTAGCTAATATTCCCTGTGTGCTCTGTGGGTTGAGGTGGAGTCTCAGCAGTACCAGTAGCTGCAGGTGCATAATCCATCACCACAGAGCTGTGTACAGGGGCTGACTCACTGTGTCAGTACCAGAGTGGAGAGGACATTCAATCAGGCACACAGCCCTTAGATACTAACTGCCACGGTGAGACGTGACAATACATCAACTTCACAGCAACACCTGATGGAAAACTGATACGCGCTTTGAAAATGGAGGTTGTGACGGAAAGTTTGACAAATACTATTGTACTGCTGCTTTATTTAAGAAAAATGTACTGTTGGTTGTACTTGCAGCAGAGTCATCTTATCAACAAAAACACTACTTTGTTAAAGCCTCACAAGATGTTGTGTACGCTGCACCTTCATTTTTCTGTCTCTTTCCTTGGTATCAGTGTAAACTCTTTGCTTCCTTTCTTGCCAAGCAAAGTCCTGCAGGCATTTTTGCTCTATGCTCTGCTTCTCCTTGTTCGTGACTCCATCCCTCACCCCTGTCCCTCCCCCTCACCCCCCATTCTCTGTGCTTTTCCTTTCTTCTCCCATCCTCCTCTTCCTCATCCTGCTGATTAGCCCGAGGCTCCTCCCTGTTGATTGGTGTGTGTGTGTGCATGCGTGTGTGTGTGAGTGTTTGAGCATAGCCTACATAATTACCATGACCTTGTTGGTATCCATTCGGAGTTTAACACACTAATTACACTTAATTAGAGGTAACAAAATGGTGTCAACTGATGTTTTACAGGTGCCACAGCTTTTTTTTTTACTTCCTTTAAGTGCAGAAATTCAAAAATGAACTTTAATCTGCAGATGAACGAGAAGAAATTCTGTTTTTTTAAGTTCACTGGGTAACGAGGATCTCATCTTACAGTGACAGCCTTAGATGGACTGACATCGTCTTTCAGAGCACTTTTACACCACAGCCCACATTCACTACTTTATTTTTCACACACTCACGCTCCAGTGGATGGACGTTTCTGGGGCATTTTTGGTTACCTTCTTTTGGCCAGTTACACTTTAACATGCAGACCAGGAGAGCAGGGATCTAATCAAGGACCTTCTAACTGGCCACAGTTGTCTTACCATGAAATAGCCTCTTTTTGGTGGTCTGCGGGTAAGGACTGAGGATCAGTTTAACCTGTGGTCCATACAGCTTGGTCTGTAGGTTCAGTTATCACACTTGGCAGATTTATCAGCATGTGAAGCTACTTAGGTTTCATTTAGATGAGGCTGGTTATGGTTGCATCTGCATTATACCCTCAAGGTCACTCTTCTGGAATGGTGGATGTGCACTCTCACTACACTCAGTCTTCTCAGTATGTGTTTCATCTCTGTCACAGTTAAAGTAAGTACATATTGCTTCCAAAATAAGGTCAACAGTACAAAAATGAACCTAATCACTGATCTACTATGAATGTAGTTGGTGATTTATGTTTTTCAATTAAATTAAATTCAAATTTATTTATACAGCTCCAAATCACAACAACAGTTGCCTCAAGGTGTTTTATACTGTAAGGTAGACCCTACAATAATACATACAGAGAAAATCCCAAGAATCATATGACCCCCTATGAGCAAGCACTTTGGCAACAGTGGGAAGGAAAAACTCCCTTTTAACAGGAAGAAACCTCCAGCAGAACCAGGCTCAGGGAGGGGTGGGGCCATCTGCCATGGCCGTTTGTGGTTTGAGAAAGAAGACAGGATAAAAGACATCCTGTGGAAGAGAGCCTGAGATTAATAACAAGTATGATTCAATGCAGAGAGGTCTATTAACACAGAAATGTTACTGAAGAAAAAAACCCAAGTTTTAATTGGGTTATTACAATAAATGCACATTCTGCTATTTATGTGCTTTCTGATTTTTGTTTATATGCGGTTAAGTGTTTCAGAGGAGGCATTTGGACAATAGTAGAGTTAAAGTGGAGGCTGACATCCTCAGGATTAAGAAACTAAAAATTACCCAAAAATATATGAAAAATTAAGAAATTCTAAAGATTTGAAAAACCAGTTTGGTGTTTGGTTCGCTCTACCAGACTTCATCACAGTTTGAGTGCAGCTTCATTGACTCCATAGAAGGCAGAGGCAGGAGCATGCTGTAAAGACCGCTGAATATAATGGGATAATGCAGCATGAAAAAAACAGAAAATCCCAAATAGGATGGATGAGTAAGATGCTGATTCCATTACTGAGTTGAATTTGGTCCAGCCGGTTTTCCGATCTCACAGGAATCTTTTAATGTTACTTCAGTGTGAAAGATGAAGTACTGGGCTATAGGAGGGGGTGAAATACTGTAAATACCTCAAACAAGAGTGGAGGGTGTGGGAAGTGGGAAGCAGGAGGGAAGACACGCACGCTGAGATGCAATATGTGGGATAAACGGGGGACGACGAGAGGAGGAGAGATGGCTTTGAAGCAGCGAGATGACCAAGTTACATGGGAGTAATAGGAAGAGTGCTGTGGGTGGACGGGTGCAGAGAGGTGGAGGATGGTAGTATTTAGTACACCAACAGTCAAAGTCAGTGAGAGGCTTAGATATCATCTCAGACACATCAGACAAAGGGAACAGATCACCCTCTTATTACTTATTTGTTTTCTTAGACTGTCTCTCCACAGCTACAACTCCCCTCATTTTTCTCTTTGACTCATCTCGTTTTCATCTAATAGCCACCTCTCCACCTCTGCTGTCTCTACCTCCCTCCTACTTTCTTGTCTTTTGCT
>NW_005187407.1:5909712-5918745 GCF_000239375.1 Pundamilia nyererei
CTCTACAGCGCTCCTCCCTTGTTGTCTCCTCTCATTTCCTATCGTTCCCTTTCTTTCTCCCTGTCGGTCTGAGCCAGCTGGCAGGCTGTGTGGGGCTGCGCGGTCCTGGGGCAGCTGAGCATGGCTAAACTGCAGTAAGATAGCAGCGTCATTGCGGAGATTACACTGCTCGAATAGCCCAGCTAGCTCCACGTTGTGTGGGAGAATGTGTGTGGTGGACTGAGGGAGGGGAGATGCTCGATGGGACTGAATATCTGTGCGTGGACCAAACCTGCTGTCACCATGTCCAACTGCTCGCCTTTATCAGGGTTTCACAACATCACTATTTTATGTGAATTATCACAATCTGTACTGTTAATGAAGGTTGGATCATTACTGATTGGGACTGAGTCATTTTTAAACCCTGCGCTCTAAGCCCTACAATAGGTTATTTCCATAGAAATCCTGCCCCCACTGATACGACTTAAATATGACACAAAGCTTCAATCTCATCTTCTGCGGAGGTGGCAGAAGAAGGAGACACGAATCCGGTCAAACTGACACGATGTAGTACAAATGTGATTACACGCTGCTCAGTGTAAAGGAGCTGTTGACAGAGGCGCTAGGATGAAGCTAAAGTAAATACTGTAAATAGGAAGGAAAGCACAGAAGACAGGAGAGAGGAAACTGGAAAGCAAAGGAGGGTGCAAAGCTGGGGGAAAGACAAATAGGGGGGAATGGTAGTAATGCAGGGACTCACAGCAGGAGGGGGGGATGGTACAGAAAGGTGCCACAGCTGAGCCGCAGCATGCACCAGGCGTGCTGATGCACGATAGCATCATCATTATGAATAAAGCAGGATGGGTGTTTTTGCGCGACGCCGAAACAGTTTGCACCGCTAAGAGCGAAGAGCATCAAAGCGTGAAATCAGAGAAGAGGTCGTGATGCAGCTAAGCGCTCCCACGGCTCTCAGGGGGCTCCTTGGTGTGTGACAGGGCAGAAAACACTCCACCAGGGCCTTCCCCATTCTCTCCTCCTCCTCACGCTCTTTTTCTCTCACCATATCTGGAAGTGACTGAACTCTCCTCCTGCGTTACATATCTCCCCCCTCATTACTTTTGGACGTATATTGGTGCTCGATCCTCAATTCCCTCTTATTTTGTGTTTTCTTTTCTTAATCTAGCTTCCTCTTGGCTATTTTAACAACAACAAAGGCAAATAAATGAATTTTTAACAATTTAACGAGCATCTCAGATTTACTCCTCAATTATCTGTGTTTGTGTGTGCAGCTTTGCTTTACTCTGTATGTGTGTGTGTATGTGTGAGGGTGCCTGAGATTTTGATGAATATTTATTATTCTTGGAGATGTGTTTTGACATCTCAACATACTGTCACAGGGCAAAACCTTTTGCTTCTGTGTGAGAGGTCTCCTGACACACTGTCATCTTCTGATGGTGCTCAGAGTCTATACGGGTCTTCACTTCTAAATTTAGCTGTATTTCACAGTGTTATGCATATACAGCAGGGCTTCACAGCTTTAGATACACTGTAAAGACCAAACCATTCAAATAGTTAAACATGAGTTTTTATTGAATCTTCTGAAACATTACAAAAAATACATATAAGTATCAGTTTTAATTTGTATTTTTTTTTTTTTGCCGGATTTGGCTTGTAGAGCTCTCAAAAACTCACTAAAACCCATGTATCCAATATGATACACTTGGCATTTGGGTTAGGTATATATTAGATATATAGCCTAAATGCATCTCAGCAAAAAGATGCAAATCTGCATCTAATGCATTGTGCCCGAATTAAAATGTAATGTCTGGCAAGTAAAGCCCACCATTTCTGGGCTTTCATAGCGATCAAAATTATCTTTAATAGATCCTTTTTGGAACATGTGTAGAAAAGAAAAAAAAATCTAAATTTGTTACCTTGGAGCAAAGAGTTCTTCGTGTCTGACTTTCTGAACTGCATAAAGTGTGTGTGACTCACTAAGAAGATGGATGTTGCACTACTGTCCATGAACAACTCACAGGCTACTCTATTTAATTTAAATTTTGCAGTACTGCACTATTGTATATTCTTAAGTCTTCTTTTCAGTTGTTCTGTATGGTAGTCCCTAGAGACAAAGCACGTACAAACTCCAAAACATGCACAAACTCCAAAACACAACAGAAGTGCTCCAGGACGCTAGGGGCAGTGTTGAGGTTCTCTCTGAGCAAAGCACACTGACTGCTAGCTAACGCCAGATTTGACTCCACCGTAAACTAGGTTGACCAACCGTCCTCTTTTCCCCGGACATGTCCAGTTTTCACGTTCAGTCCGGGGCATCCGGGTGGAATTTCGAGTTTGATAAAAATGTCCAGGTTTTCCTATCCGGTTGTTCAGTGATGACGCGACGAATCCTACTTCCGGGTCTAAAGTAGTCTGCGTTTAATATGGCTTCTGTGTTGTTAACATGTTTAATGTTATGTATTTTCTTCTATTTGATCTCAAAAAGCTCCTAAAACAGTCAGTGATCACTGTTGACCTCCCTCGGCTTTTATTACCACTAATCATTTATTTAAGCTCAGTTTTTAAAACCTTAGGATGTAACTACAGCCCAGCCCATGCAGCAGTATATGAATGACTAACCTCGTATTGTGGATGGATTATCTCAGTTGTTCTCCTGGCTGAAGTTTGGTCCTTTTACAGCATCCTGCCATGCGATTACATTTGTTTCTGACCACCGAGAATACTCACGTTAACTTTTATCGAGTGGGGAAAAAAGTTAGCTTGTTTATATTATGCTAACATAGCTGTGTCGCTAGTGGTCACGTAGCACATCATTATATACCAGCTAGCCCAACTTAAGTAACCCTACAAACGTCACTGCTGTTTAGTTTTCTGTCTTCATTTATGCTGGAAGTGATAGCAGAGCTGTACGTTTTAATTTTGTTTCCAAAACCCCGCAGTCAGGACATGCTATATTGTATTTAGATAGAAGCTAGCGAGCTAACATCCTGCTAACTTCTAACTCTGTTAAATGTCATAAATTCCGTTTTCATGGATGCCTGGATGTTAAACTCAATTGTTACACCTGGTAGAGCAGAACGCTGATCATTTTATTAACGATGAAAGACTTTAGACAGTTTTTCAACTCTCAGTAATGCCATAGTGATCGTTTGATATATGGACCCGCAGCGGAGTTTAGACCCAGACACTGCTAGTGACGTCCGTCTGAACAACCGGATAGGCCGACAGAGGACCCATGTGTGTAACGTCATTTCTGAACTGCTGCTTTGCGCTTGTTCTGCGCTCACAGACGTGACAGACAGCGCGCAGCAAAGTGCCTATTATATTATCATTATAATGATGTTTAAAAGATCCCAAAGCGCAAGTGCATCTTTTCAGAAGAACTGCAAAAGACATTTCTCTTGCACCGACCCAGTACTGGTAATTTTTCTTATGCAGATGAGGTATTATTTCTGTACCATTATTTCATTTCCGAGGCTTTTAATTTTTAATTTTTTTTGCTCTTGTTGACTTGTAAAAGCCTACATGACATATTGTATTTCACAATTCATTAACTGCACAGACAAGGCATCGTTTTAATATGGTAAATATGTTTCTTTAAGCAAGTTTTTCATGACTGAGCCAAGTGTCCTCTTTTTTGGAAATTAAAATATGGTCACCCTACCGTAAACTAAGTATTCATAGTAATTAAAAACAAATCAAACAACAGTTTGCACATTACCTTTCTTATAAAGCATTGTTGCTCTGTCCTTGCAGGTGTTTTCCGCTGGCATCCAACTCCATGTGTTTGCAACAAACTTGTTTATTTTGCAAATCGAGCTCAACACTGCCCCTAGCGTCCTGGAGCACTTCCACTGTGTTTTGGAGTTTGCATGTGCTTTGGAATTTGTATGTGCTTTGTCTCTAGGGGCCACCGTAGTTCTGTACATGTAGCAAACTGACAATAAAAAACAAAAATAAATATTTGAATTAAAATGACTTATTTAATGATTAATTTAAAAATCACAGTATTATGGATGCAGCACACATTTAGAACATGATAAGTGTCATTTACAGTCAGAACATGTCTGTGCTACTTTTGCATTATGTTACACTTCAGTGCACTGCAGTCCCAACCGCTGGTGTGAGCGCTGCTGACGCCGTGCAGTAGAATACAGCGGAGCAAGCCGGACAGAACATCAATAAAGTCATTACGTAATTGACTGTCCTGTGAGAGATGTACTCATTTGTTAGCAGTTTTATTGCTTTTATTTATTTATTTATTTAAACTGACTTTAAGGCAGAACGAATGATTGATTATTTTCCCTTGTTTCCTTGCATCTCTAAAAAAACCCAAAAAGTGTATTGTTTGTGTGAAAGGTTTAATGCTGGGAAACATAAAAAGGCCTCTGGATGTTTGGATGCATGACATTTAAATGGGAGGCCAATGGGTGTTTGCCTGTGCATTGCATATCTAGCCTCCCCTTAATGAAGTAAATGTGAACTGTGCATAGACTGAGGACTTCCGTTAAATTTAGAATTGAATTTATGATACCTTGAGGCGAGTATCTAGATGGCTGCCAAATGTGACAGATAGCTGCGTTTTGACCCCTGAAGTGAAAGAGTCAAACAGATATCTGCTCACAGCAGAGGAGAAGAGACCTGACTGGAGACATTACAGAAAGGAAATGAATCTTGCTATTAACATTATTGTAATGGGATGAACAAAGTGCCCCGCGGCAGAGTTGTATCTCTTTGTATGTGACTGCAACGGATAAAAATAACCTCCCTAAACCAGGTTTATGATTATGTGTCTGAAAATACCTGGATATTGATAAAGCTTCAATATAATCTGTTAGTAAACTCTGCTATTTTTCCAGCCTGGGACGGAAACATCAATGAAAGAAATTTCAGCAGACGCTACATGTCCATGAACTAACCATTCCACTGCCAATTACAGTGCAGACTAAAACAGTAATAACAGGCTCCACTCTTCCGGGCAGATTCATGATGATTAGTGAAAAAAATCAATGCTGTTTTGTTGGAGCATTGATCTCATCTGTGATGAGAGAGATTAAAAGAGGGCAGAGGACCTTTTTGTAAAGTCATCCTGCATTACCGTTCACATTTGTCTCATTGTTCGGAGCCTGTTTTCTGTTTTTCTTTCTTGTTTTTTACACACTGTATTTACAGTTTTACAGTTATTTAAGTGTGTTACAGGGGCAGAGGCTTTTCAGACGGGGTTTAGGGTTTAGTATCTGCACTTGGAGCTCTAACTTTAGGATGCAGTCTAGCTTTTCATTCATTTTCTGCAGCTTATTCAGCTTCAGGTTGCAGGGGCATAATCTAAACTGAAAAGTCCAGACCTCCCTCCCCTCATGCAGAGGGGACACTGAGGTGTGATCTTGCCAGCCTGTTCTGGGTCTGCCCCTCCTGGTTGGACATGCCATAAACGCCTGGCCCAGGTGACGGTCAGATGGCCAGACCACCTAAACTGGTTCCTTTCGATAGGGAGGAATAGCAGCTCCACTCTGTGTACTTCCAAAATGACCAAGCTATTTATCCTGGTTCTAAGGGAGAGCCCAGCCAAACTTCAGAGGAAGTTAATTTCAGCCACTGCTATCTGTGATCTCTTTTTTAAAAACTCTATCCAGAGTTTACACTCAGCTCTCTCTTTACCACATCAGATTCCCATGATGTCCGCCTCACTGTCTCCCCTCTCTTATGAACCTCAACATACTTATGAACAGTTATGCTTAAACATGTTGCTTGTTATGGATAAACCGTGATTGGCAGAGAAATCCAGTAACAGAACACAACCCAGGAGTTTGTGGAGAGAAGTAGTAGTATAGTTTTTTTTTTTACTCATTTAATGAATTAACAAATACTCTGGTCTAGTAACTGAAGAAATTACACAGCAAACCAACACAATCATACACTGCAGTGCACATACACAATGTAGAGATGTGAGGTAATCGACTATATTTTAACAAAAAAATAAAAATATGGCCACTCTCTCTTCCTTCCAGGCAGTGTTGTGTACTTGGGAATGATGGTCGGAGCGTTCTTCTGGGGAGGAATGTCTGACAAAGTGGGCCGTAGACAATGCCTCCTCATCTGCATGTCCACGAATGGCTTCTTTGCCTTCCTGTCATCTTTCGTCCAGGGATATGGCTTCTTCCTCGTTTGCCGTCTCGTCGCGGGTTTCGGGTGAGTCTGATAAACCGGAGGTTGCACAATGCCACCACAGTGGGAGGGTAACACAGCAAGTCCAACAATCAAAGACAAATCCCTGTTTTTCCTGATTGTTCCCATCCTCTGAAAAGTGATGAAAAAAATCAGGCTAATTATAATTATTAATAAAATAGTAATAGCTGTAATAAAAATTATTACTTTTTTACCAGAACTATGGCCAATGTAATTCTTCACTCTGTCAGCAAACTTTTATACTAACTGTGAATTTAGGGATTCCTGCAATGCATTAAAATGAGCAGAGCGTGCTTGAAAATGACAGACAGCATGTACTCTTTTTATAGCATAGACATATGACTGTGATTTATTGCGTTCTTTTCTTTGGCAGTATAACCAGTCCTTTAAGGCCTAATTCAGCAAATGCATTGACATCATTCTCGAGAGTAATTGAAAAGGCTCTCCAATAGCTGTGCTATTTTCTGCTTACTCATTCACTTTACAGGTCTTTGCAAAGAGCCCTCAATTTAACTGATTACTAACTGACAGTTTTTCAAGTCATTTTGGGGTTTTTTTGTACAGGTGAATTGAAACAACAAAGGACGGTACAAACTGTGGGATAAACGTGAAACTATGCGAATGATGCAAAAAACAAAATGCATCTGCCTTAGTCTCATTAATCTTCCTGTTTTCTGGTTCTTGCAGGATAGGAGGTGCTGTGCCCATCGTCTTTTCCTTCTTTGCCGAGGTGCTGTCCAGGGAGAAAAGAGGAGAGCACCTCAGCTGGCTGTGTATGTTCTGGATGATTGGTGAGATCTATGCATCTGCTATGGCATGGGCCATCATACCACACTATGGTGAGTGTACTTGCAAAAATGTTAACATTCACACCATCACCCATCAGTTTATATAATGCTAAGTGAGGCGGAACCACAAGGAAAAAATTAAGCGTTGTTTTTTCCTTTTGAAATTAAAGGTCGCATTGTTAGAAGGAAGAAGAAAGCATGAATCACTCAACTCCGTGTTTGAAATATAGCCCAATAACAAGCTATATATGGTGATACCCTTAACACAATTAAGTTAAGCGGCGCTCTTAGGATGCTTACAATGTGACTTTATGCTGAGCTCCTGAATAGAGTTACTAAACTGTACAGTCTCCACATGACCATGGGTTAAGGTGCCAGTTTTCCCTGCCATGGGAATTAATCACTTAATAGCTCTGAGTGGCTGCAGGCTGGGAGAGGCTGAGGTCAAAAGATTAATGTATGCACAGATACCACATAGCAAGTATGGGTGAGGGTGGAAGGCGGAAAATGTGATTTATGACAAAACTGTCTGTCGACTGCACTCGTCATGAGAAAAAACAGCACAAAGAGAATTGGCTTTCTTCCTCTCGCCAGATCCTTTTCATTTTCTCCTTGCTTGCATTTTTTTTTAAACCTGCTGTTCCCTTCCTTTTACTGCCTCCCCTCACCTCCTGTTTTATACTCTCCCCATCTCTCTAACTCTGTCCTTCCTTTTATTACCTCGCCTCTCTCTCCACTCTCTGTCTCTGCAGAGTGTTCTTCTTGATCAAGCATAATTAGGTTTTTCTCCTTGCTCTAATAGGACAAAGCTACATCTAGAGTTGATTTATGGCCAGACCATGCTTTAGCCAGCCTGTGACGTCAGAGAGAGAGCGAGAGCGTGTGCGTGCGTGTGTGTTGCTGCAAGTTGCATGGATGATGTTTTACTACGACTGCAGATGCATACAGGTGAAATTGAATGTAATAACATCTGACACTGGGAGAGGTCGTTTGAGTGAACACAGGCACACAAAGAGGTGCTTTTATGGTGTTTCTGATAAGGGACTTCCCAGTTTTATTACATGATGCTTAAACAGGGGCACGCACACATGCACAAATGCTGTGGATCCACTCACATGGATGTACAGAAACACACTGGTAAGAGATTTCTGAAACCGGAATGAGGCTTCATTAGAGAACCTGGCTGTCAGATCAGTGGATATCATATTGAACAGATACTTTGCTTTTATTCTCTTTGAGACTCACTACCACTGCGCCTCTCTATCTGAGAGGGAACGACGTGTCTTGCATGCTTACTCCAAAGCTCACGAATATTTTTTTTAACAGTTTCCCTAAAGTGCTGCAGTGCCTTCGACCAATCCCACAATGACGTTTAAGAAAAAAAACAACTCCTGCAGACATACCTTTTTGCCTTGCAGTAAAACAAAGCTGCATGACTTATGGGTTATGATACAAGTTCCTTAACACTGGTGTTTAATGTGCCATTAGAGCTCTTATCTGTCTTTACCACTTGCTGACTCATAATGTCTCCTGAAATCCCCCTGGCAGCTGGAGATCCACAAGGAGGTCTACTTGGCAAAAATCCACTGACAGGAAAGCTGGATGAGTTGTTAAGTTAGTTGTTAAGCAAGATCACCACTTGAGTAACCTCATTAGGCAATGCTAAGACCTATAGATTAAAGCTTAAACATCAAGAGTGGACTACACACCATATTTTCTATGAGCCAGCATCTAGTATATATTATCCGTCTCTCTGTATGTGTCTGTCTGACCGTCTACAGTAGGCCTGGGATGGCTGACTCAGTCATCCATAGACTTAGCCAATTATGTACATAATCCCTGTAATGAGATTTTCAGTGGCATCGGTGAAACACTAACCCTGCGGGGCAGGAAGTCATGCTACATTTCTGTAGAAAAGGCAATCACTGCTGAACAACCCTTTCTCTCATTGCTCCTCTCTTTATTTCTCTTTCTCACCAGATTTTACTCTAGACTCAAACACACACACACACACACACACACACACACACACACACACACACACACACACACACACACACAC
>NW_005187407.1:5918765-5933541 GCF_000239375.1 Pundamilia nyererei
ACACACACACACACACACACACACACACACACACACTCGTTTTCATATCTTAGTGAAAACATCTCATTGACATAATGCTTTCCCTATAGCTGCTAACCCTAACCATCAAAAATGAATGCCTAACCCTCAGCCTAAACCTAACCATAACCTAATTGTATCACTGACACTAAAACCACACTTTGAGCCTCAAAAATGCCTTCAAACTTGTGGGCATGGACATTTTGTCTCCATAAGTAACTGTTGGTCCCCACAGTTATAGTGGCATGCCAGTCTTCTGTCCTCACAAAGATCTTTAAACATGTACACACACCAAAAGGCAAGGAAATAAACAAAGGGACTTTTACTGCCCAATGGAAACCATTATAGACTCACTGGTAATCCGTGTTGCATCACAAAAAGTCATTGTCTGTGTTCTTTACATTAGATAATTAATACATTAGCAATTTAGATTATCATACAAAGACAAAGTAATTAGTTTCTACCTTTATTTATGTTTTAGTCACTCGTAACAAGACATTTCCTCTTTCTTGTCTCTTTTGGGACGTATTAGCACCACTTATGATCGTCTCCCACACCCTTTAAAAACAGTTGTTTAAGTGGTTCATATGCACAGCTATCAATGATGAATTTTAATATGCTGTGAGATTAATCCCAAGCAGTCGTTTTCTGGCATAACCATTAGCATTAACCCCCTCCCCACCCTCCGACTCCCCTCCTACGCCTGTTGATGGATAATGGTGCTATTCCGTTAGGAGCAGTATCTCCATGAGGCATGTTCCACGGAGAGACGTGGGAGGTCACAACTGATGCAACAATCCCTTTCCGTGCTTCCTGCCCAATAACATTGCAGAAAAAAAGACTAAATCATTAAGAACACAAAGAAAAGTGTGCATATACAGTACATTAAACATTTGTGATGGCTGGTCTTTTCACTTCTCTTTATATACTTCAGGTTTTTCCATCAGAATCCTGCTGTGCCAAAAAGTAAACTTCAGTTTATGCAGCACACCCAAAAAAACTGAAGACACAAAACTCATCCAAAAAATACAATTTAATTTGAAACTCTGCTGTATTTTCTTCCTGTTTTGTTTTGTTAAACAGTTTCCCTGTGTGTCATGTTTTTTTTTTTTGCTTCTTTACCTTCGCTGCCTGTCTTACTTGACTTTTGACTCTGAACTGTGTAAATGTTAAAATGTCAAGTGTTTTTTTTTCTAGCAAGTCATGATGTTAACTGTAAAAGAATTACAAAAAACTGGTGCGTACATTTTTACAGGTACATAAGTAACTAGGTTGACAGATGACAAGTGTCTTGGTCAGAAGTGCTCTATTCCATCATTAAACCATTAGAAATGAAATCACTGAAACTCATAATACGCAGTCCATAGACGCCATCATTAGGGCAAGAAAACCCCCACAAAAGCCCACTAAAATGGGTGAGAGGATATTTTTTTGAATGCAAATAAACCTTCCTTCACAAATCAGCTAAGACTGCTTCAAAGCAGGTGCTGGAGTGTAGATGACCTATATGTGCCTATAAGGCCAGTTAACAGACCTGGGTTTGATTGTGTCCTGGACCATTTCCTGCATTTCGTTCCCTTTCACTGTTCTGTCCAGCAATAAAGACTAAACTGTCCAAAAACATATCTTAAAAAGAAACTCTTAAGTAAGTAGAGCCAAACTCAACGTCTTCAATGTAAATACAGATGATTGACCTCAAGAAGAAAACCACTGAAGGGCACTCAAAATCAGAAAGGCCACATTAAACTTTGTTAGAAAGGACAACTCCATGGAGAGATGAAAAGTTTGGAGATGGAAAGGAAGGCCTCATGATCTCAAGCACACAGGATCATCTGTCAAATATGCTGGAGATATTTTTTATGCAGGTAAGGGCATGGCTGGCAATAGAAAGGAAAAAGGAAAATGCATAATGTTTAATTTCATATGTGTTTATGCGTGGGTGGGTATGACATGGCATTATGTGGTGTCGCTGCACATGATTATTCATGTTTATTTCTGTGCCGTTTCTCCATATACTCAGCTTATTGCATGTGTGAATATATGTGTGCGTCTCCCCTCTTTGTGTGTTTCTGTATGCGTGAATGTTAGAAATGATTAATGAGTCTGGAAGAGTGCCTGTGGGCTGAGATCAGGTGCAACAAGATTTAACTTAGCAGAAAAAGCTCAGTTGTATTCGTACCCATTCAATTAACCTGTCCCTGTGCACTCTCAGGCTTCCTCTGCAGAGCCATTCATCTCTACGTTTTACACATCACTCTCCTGCGGCTGTCAAGAGCTCCCATTTAAACGCCGTCTTTTATTTGTAGCCCTTTTGTGTTTGCAGTGTAAGACTCGCACGCAACACTCACAATCAGCCTTTTTAGTCTCATCTGGTTAAGAATATGCAATAGAAGTACCTATGCTGTATCATCTAGAGTTAAATAAATGTTGAATGCCATCTGTGTTATTTAGCTATTGATTCTATGCTACCACGAAAGCACAGTTGCATTTTCTTTTATTATGCCCCTATGAGTGCAGACTTACCTAAAGAGCCACCTGCTGTAAGCTGAGAATTACTTAACAATTCATCCGTGAACTGTTTGTTACTCTTTCATGAATTTAAACCAGACATATCTGCTTGTGTGGCGCTCTTTCCATTGTTATAGTAAAAAAAAAAAAATGCACCCACCAGACACTTTATTAGGTACACCTGTTTAACACAAATATCTAATCAGTGAAGCACATGGCAGAAACCCTAATAAGACTTTGGTACTGTCCCTTTATGACCATAATGTATCCATCTTCTAATGGCTGCTTCCAGCTCAATAATGAACATAACGATGAGTTCACTGTACTCAAATCAGGTCCAGACTCACCAGATTGCATTCCAATAGAGAACCTTTGAGATATGATAGAATAGGCGATTCACATCTTCAAGGTGTAGCTGGTAAATCTGCAGCGTCTGTGTGATTCTATCATGTTAATAAGGTGTCAAAAGTGCAATGATTAATGTTTTATGTTTGCTACTATTGTAGCTTATTTTCTTCCAATTCAACCCCCAAACTCTGTTATGCTGTGTTTCTCACTTTCTGCATTAGTCACATGCAATTTTCTAAACAGATTTGGTTGCTGCATAATCATGATTGTTGTCATGATGTCATGATCATTATAGATTTTCTAAACTATGTTAGGTTTGGTTTATTTACCTCACCAGGCATGTGCATAGCTTAATATCTTAATACGTTTGCTACTTTTTGCAGGTTGGAGCTTCAGCATGGGTTCAGCATACCAGTTTCACAGTTGGAGGGTGTTTGTCGTCGTCTGCGCCCTACCCTGTGTGTGCGCTGTGGTGGCACTTACCTTTATGCCTGAAAGTCCCAGGTTTTACCTCGAGGTAACGAGACCTTCTGATTTTTAGCAGACTAAACCTATTTTAGTCTGCGCCTCCTGAATGTGCTGCATCAGTTCGTATCCCAGAGAATGCCTTGTCATGGTGCTGTGTTGTCCTCAACTGTCATCAGTTTTACATTCAGCATCTTTCAGACAAATTGAGATTACTTGGACATTTCCCAGCAGATGTTTAATCAGACAAAAACAGTGTGAGTCATTCAGTGCTGTTGGAGGCCTGTGTATGTGGAAAATAGAAGCTCAGAGATCTGTGACAGTAGGTTTGCCGCTCCAGCATAATTATCCTTTGAAGTGAAATGAGTCACCATTGTCGTGACTGTCATCATTTTGCCCTATCTTGGAGAAATCAAAGGCTTGTATTTATGCACCTGAGCAGCCTGCTGCTGCTGATCCCATGAGTTTATCTTGTCGTCTCTCTTCCTTACTTTCCTTGCTTGACAGGTGGGGAAGCATGATGAAGCCTGGATGATCCTTAAACAGATTCACGACACCAACATGAGAGCGCGTGGGCAACCTGAGAAAGTCTTCACTGTGAGTGTTTGTTTCTGCAGTGCTGGGTTTCCTGACGCTTAAAGAAGTAAAGAGGCTTATATTCTGCCACCACTGGGACAGATTTTAACGCTTTCACCGTGCAGGATCACATCTGAATTATGATGGTTCTGAAAGCTGTTTTGTGTCATTCAGGCTTATTTGCAGCATGAGCTCCACTTTGGGAAAGCCGCTTAGTCAACATGTTTCCTGAATTGATCCTATGCTATTGAACACACCGTTTATATTCACCCTTTTTATACTGGTTTGATTATTTTTTCCATAATTCTGTTCATTAAATTTTTAAAGATAAACAAACAAGCAAAATGCAAAAACCAAACAGAATGAATCCAATGCATGTACTTTAGGTCCAGAAATGTGTCAGTTTCCCATGTCAAAGTTCCAGTCAGCTCTCCCTTCCATTCATGCAACGTACAAGTTCTCCCAAATTTACAATTAGAGAGTTCCACATGGAAATAGAACGAGGATCATCTCCGACCCCCTTCACCATTATGGCTTTCCTCACTAGCATTAAAAGAGACTCAATCACAGCCTCTTTTAAGAGAGGTGGGAATCTTCTCAAGCAGACAGAGTAGCAGGTTTGTTGAAATCTGCTGACCTATTGCTGTACTGTCACAGCTGTTCAGAAGCTGATTTGATTTTTAATGCTGTGTAGGTGTAATTTTATTCTAGAAATAAATGAAAGGCTATGATATTGCACAACAATGTCAGTAATTCAATGTCAACTTATTGTAAAGTAATACAGACGTTATTCTTATACTGTTTTCCAATATTCCAGGTAAACAGGATCAAAACTCCACGGCAGTTGGATGAATTTGTTGAAATGGAATCAGAATCTGGCAACCCAGTTTCCAAGGCTTTCTTCAGGATAAAGGCTGAAGTTCGTGGGGTAAATATTTGTCTTTTTATTTGATTATAGTTAATTTTTAACTATAATTAATTTTATTGTAAATTCCTGCTTTTATAAATAACTTAAACCTTCCTAAATTCACTAATGCTAATTTCAGCTGCTAAGCAAATGTGTAAACCGGAAAACTATAGAGCCACCTTAAACCTTCCTCAATAAATTAAAACTGTTGTTTGAGTGTGACGACATAACCTTTTTGACTCCTTGTCAAAAGTGTCTAAGATTTGAGTAACAGAAATATCAAATCAAGTAGGGCGGGGCTACAGTTTATGTAATACCAATTCAAACCACAAGACGGTGCAACAATTCAGTGCGACTTTTCTTTAACTAGGCAAGTCGCCGATAACAAAACCTTATTTATAAACAGCTGCCTGGTGGAAATGGAAATAGGGCTAAAAAGAAGTATCGAAAGTCAAAAGCAGCAGCACATATCAGAGAACATCTCAACACCCTCTCTGGTAGCACACTGCCCCCTGGTGGAGAAGATTTCAGTTAAGTTGTGTACTAGGCCATTACAAAAAGTACCTTTAATTATATTTGTTTTCCTTATTATTCCACTGTACCAAATCCTGATGCCTATTCTAATAGAGCTCTTGTCTCTTTTTAGATCTATCTGAACCTTATGAAGTGTTTCAACTACCCAATGCGAGAAAACATGTTGCGACTGGCCATAGTGTGGTTCACGCTGTCATTCGGGTGAGATTTGTCAGTTTTGTCATAGAAAAATCAGACAAGTTTCTGTGGTCAGATAATAGCTCTAGGCAGTCTGTTTTGTTGGCACATTGCATTTCTGTCATCTTGAGCGCTGCTGTGTAGAAGTTGCACAGTCTCAAAATCAATCACTGTCTCCCTGCCCCACGGATCAATACAGTTTCATTGGTGTCTCTGTGGATACAGAGGTGGACCTGCGTGCATGTGTGGAGGAGACAAGACAGGAGGCAGCCAGTTGATTTTTTAAAGCACAAGTATCTTCTGGATTTCTAATGTGTCTGTCTATCTATTTATTGTTTTGTCAGGTCTCACTCTAACACGAACAACCTCTCGTTGATGAACCGATCAGCTGATTTTTTAGATCCAACTATCAACATGTCCCTCTGATTGCAGATATTATGGCCTGTCAGTCTGGTTCCCTGATGTCATCAAACACCTGCAGGCTGATGAGTATGCCTCTAAAGTGAAGATCCATAACAATGAACGCATCGAAGGCATCACCTTCAACTTCACCCTGGAGAACCAGATACACAAAAATATTCTCTTCATTAACGACCAGTAAGACAATTCAGTTTCATCATCATCATCATCATCATCATCATCATCATCATAATAATAATAATAATAATAATAATAATAATAATGATGATGATGATGGAGGCAAATTTGTTATGCACAACTGATAAAATGTTACATGCTGCAATTAAAGTGATAAAGTGCATAAAATATCACCACTAGACATCAGCAGATTGCAGTCAACTGAATTCTGTTTTACTCCTTTACTTACTCCTCATAGTTCAAGTGCTAAATCCTAGCTACAGTAGCTGCTGTTGGACAAACATTTTAGTCAGAAAGAGTTCAAAAACAGCTTCTTTGCCACTGCTGCTGTTAGTCAGTGTTAGCTGCTGTTAGGTTTGGAGTCAGTCAAACTTTCTTTGAAATGGATTCAACATTGCTGGACTCAAACACTTAGTTTGATTAGATTCTCACACTGTTTGAGAGTTTGCTCGCTGTTTATCTGACAGGAAGTGTCATTTTTAGGACACTCGAGCGTTGGCATAACGTTAGCTTATAACCAGATGTTGTTGCATAACTTTCTCTTTGTGAGCTGTCAGCGCCGTTCACATGTATTTTTCATGAATTAATTGTAACATTTATAAGAACCCATCCATTTGTTGGAAGACTTAATTGCACATAAATATAATATTCTTGTTTTCTATTAAATAACTTAAAAAAATGACTGATTGTACCTTTAAAGTTAACATATTTCTGTTACTTCAGCTTTGTCAATATGAAGCTGAAGTCTGTCACCTTCATTGACTCCACCTTTCGTAACTGCTACTTTGATGATGTGACATCAGTGGGCTCCTTCTTCAGGAACTGTACCTTCATTGACACGTTCTTCTTTAACACAGGTGAGGCATGACTACACAGGTAAACTCTTATGTTTTGTCATTTCTAATACACCATCTATAATCTTAACATGGGAAAGTTTTTGGTTTTTTTGCTTCTCTGGGCAGATATCGATGAATCTAAATTAATTGATGGCACAGAGGTGATCAACAGTACATTTACCCACAACAAGACAGGGTGCCAGATGACTTTTGATGATGACTACAGCGCCTACTGGGTTTACTTCATCAACTTTCTGGGGACCCTGGCTGTTCTTCCTGGCAACATCGTGTCTGCTCTCCTTATGGATAAAATTGGGCGTCTCTCTATGTTAGGTAGGAAAGTAAGACCTGGCTCTTTGGTAACACTATGGATGTGTCAACTTTTACTCTTCTTTTGAATATGTGTGTATGTCCTCAGGTGGCTCCATGATCCTATCAGGCATCAGCTGTTTTTTCCTGTGGTTCGGCACCAGTGAATCCATGATGATTTTCATGTTGTGCCTTTATAATGGCCTCAGCATCTCTGCCTGGAACTCCCTGGATGTTGTCACCACCGAGTCCTTCCCTACTGTCAGGAGGTAACAGGACAAACGTGTTTTTTTTCTTATAGATAACATTGTTTTATAGACTTGTGTATAAAATAGGGCCTAATTCATCCAATTTATGAGAGTAACATGTTTCTGTTTTCGTTTTTTGATTTTCTCTCCCAGGGGAACAGGCTTTGGGTTCTGTAATGCTCTGTGTAAGCTGGCAGCAGTTCTAGGGAACCTGATTTTTGGCTCTCTTGTTGGCATTACCAAGGCCATTCCTATCCTCATGGCGTCATCAGTGCTTGTTGGGGGGGGCCTGGTTGGACTACGGCTGCCTGACACTCGGGCGAATGTCCTCATGTAACACTAGTGTAGCAGTGCTCACCTGGGCTAAAATCTGGATGTGAGAGTCCTAGAGAAACCCCGGTATGCGTTTTGAGGAAGCAGTGCAGCTGGCTTGGTTTTTTATACATATCTTAACACACATCTCAAAGCTCGCTGATGTATAAATGGTGAAGCAAAACCGCAAACACACCTTTTCACAATGTGTCTGATGCAAACCTTGTGAGGTGATAAGTTCAACATTTTGTGAATCATTCACCTACAGAGTTCTCGTTAGAGTTTGGTTTGTTGAGGTTGCACCTTCTAGCTGCAGTCATTGCTTATGTGGTAAAACTGCACGGTTAAAATCTGAAGGCTTTTAATATTGATACAGTCTTATTAAGCCAATCCAGATGGATAGAAAAGTGCAAAAACAAGCTGTAATGAGCACAGCCAACCTGCTGTGTGACAACGCAGGGACTAGATGATCAGACAGTTCATACTCGTGACACAGCTGTATGACAGCTGGCTTGCCCACAGAACCAACTATCAGTACACAGACCATGTGTGCCGATAGTCATCATACAGAAATAAATATAAAGAAAAACATGCAGCAGGTACCTCATTTGCAAAGGTGAGATACATATATCTAATTATTTTCACTCGCTTGCATCTAACATCAGTCTGCTGTATTTAGATCAGTGTCATATTTGCTCCTATATCAGCAACCTTCACAAAGAAGCCCATTTACATCAGAGACCAAGCCCTTTGCACTACTTACCCAACCAAGAATCAAAAAGGCCATATAGAAACACTTTTCCTGTATCAATAATTGTATGTCACGTTGAATATGAACATGGAAATTTTTATTTTCTGCTGTGTGTTTGTGAAAGCCAAAAACAATGATTTGTTCCTTTTGTCCAAATCTCTATGTGGTATTATTATTATTAGTAGTATTATTTAAAAAAAGCTCTAAGAGGAGCTATCCTTCTGATTTAGCTTTGTGTTGGATCCTGCTTGTGGCAGTAACATGTCATGCTGCTTCCTTTCAAAAATACTGAATGGCCTTTTTTAATGTGCCTCTCCTTGACTGGAGCAGATGCCCGTAGTCATGTGCTGTCCAAAGGTTTTAAGGAACAGACAGAAACTGAACAGGCATTAGATTAAAAAAAAAAGAATAAGTAATTTTATGTACATATGTAAAATATGTCACAGATATTGATTCATTTTTGGTCTTAATGTCATGTTTTTTGTTAGACCTACGTATTTTGCTAAAACTTTTGTTTCCTTCTCTCCTGCAAAAATGTCACTGCTATACCAATCGTATCATCAAGATATGACCTGTGGTGTTAGTTACCATGCAAGACGGCAAAATAATAATGTAGATAACAACCACCTCGTTATGACGGCGGATTGGTGCAGCCCATAACGTGTTTTTAAATGCATCTTAATTTAATCAAAATTAACCCCATTTTTGTTGGTTATAGTCGTTATATTCACAGTTGTACAAAACTGAAACTTCTAGGGAACATTAATCTTTTACCTCTCATTAGACTTGATCTCACTGGCCACTTGGTTAGATACACCTATTTAGCTTTAGTCAAGATGACCTGATCAAGCACACACTGATTATCAGAAGGAAGATGAAAGACGATCCAAGTGACTTTGAACATGGCATGGTTGTTGGTACCAGAAAGGCTGGTCTTAGTATTTTAAAAAACTGCTGACCTACTGGGATTTTCCCCACACAACCCTCTCTAGGGTTTACAAAGAATGGCCCGAAAAAAAAGAAGAGAAAATACCTTGTTGATGTTGAGTTCAAGGAGAAGGGCACGGCTGCTTTGAGCTGATGATGAAGCAGATGAGACTATAGCAGCAGAAGACTGCATGTGGTGTCACTCTTGTCAACTAACAACAGGAAACTAAGATTACAATTCACATGAGCTCACCAAAATTGGACAACAGAAAATTGCCTGGTCTAATGAGTCTCGAATTTGGCATAAACAACATGGAAGCATGGATCCATCCTTCATTACATCAGTGTGTCAGGCTGGTGGTGGTGTAATAGTGTGATGAAATTTTCATAGTACCAACTGAGCATCAGTCTACCTGAGTATTGTTGCTGATCATGTCCGTCCCTTTATGACCACAATGTACCCATCTACTGATGGCTGTTTTCAGCTCATATCATCTCAAACCAATTTGAGGTGATATGAGTTATTGTACAGCATGTCTTTGACCTCAATGCACATCATGATGAAGATAATAAAATAAAGATATCAGGAAAAAAATTTGATGCCGTCCCTCCCCCCAGATTCAGTTGCTCTCAGTTTTGAATAATAAACGTGTGTATTGTATTTTCTGTGGTGTTAGCTAACCTTAACCTGCATTTCTCTGTATTTGTGGCATCTGTAACTTCAGTGTGGACCTGGTTTGTGTCTGTGCTGCAGGTGGCTCTCTCTCAGCTACTCAAAAAAACAAAAACTGTACTGTACTTGTGCACATCATTGCCAGAATATGTAAAATAAGTTGGAAAGTGAAGTCTGCTGCTATTGTGCAACATATTTTTTGAGCACATATATATAATTTAAATATTTTTAAAACAAAAGTATGACATACAGAATCTAAATTACAAAAAAACAAAACAAAACAAAAAAACTTGCCCAGCAATATTGACCTATGTCAGTAGCAAAGAATATCAGAAGGAGTCATCAGTATGAATGAAAAACCTGCATTGTTGTACCGGAGAAGTAATATTACCTAACATGTTGGTGTATTTAGGGATTTTGATTATATGTACTGTATTTGTGTGTATGCAAAAGACAGCGAGTCTGAGAGGGAGAGTGTGTGTGGGCTTGTGTATGTAACCATGAATGTAAATATTATGTACATATCAAAGCTGATGTTAGTGAAGTTTCTGGGTTAAATGTTTCAGCTCCTTGAGGGGACACGTGTGTCTCCGGCTTCGTCCAAGCGATAAGTCCATATACTGTATCTCTGTTGTACATCCGCTGGTCCTCAGCTTTCACCTGCTACTCTGTGCGTGCGTGGTTGTGTACGCGTTACACTTGCATGTATGTAAGAAAACTTGCGTTCTTTTATGCTCAACTTTTTTTTATTATTATAAATTCTTCTGGGAGAAAATGATGACAATATTAAGATTTTTGTTGAGGAAAACGTGAATGTATCACTCGTATGTTTTGTTCATCTATTTTTGAGGGGAGGGGGGATAGCCAGATGTGTGTCAACAATAAAGTTGTGAGTACTAATTGTGAAGGGCCTGAGGGGTGACTGAGCTTGATGTTCAGTGGTCAGCAAGTGTGAGAAAATGTGAAGATGTATTTGCCAAATATTCAATTCCCTGTGATTGATGTTAGAAACTGGAAAAGCAGGGATTGCAGACTGTGCTGCTTTTGAACATATATAATAAAACTTATGTTCTCTAGCAAGTTACTCTTCTGTGTCATGCTTGTGCTAAACCTCAGATTAATATTAATACTGATGCTCCTATAAACATCATTTATGTGCATAAGACAACATAAGCCTTAAATTTATGTGTATGCAGTAAGTTTAACTAAACAGTAATAGTTTACAAAGGCTATAAAGTTCAGTTTTTGGAGAAACTCTTTGAGAGAGTTCAGCATTTACACTCATTTTTGACGCAATAGTGGGCGGGTGTGTTTATGGACAGTGCTAGAGCCAAAGAGTGGACAGGCCACTCCAAACTCATGGGATGTTTGGGGACACCTACACAATCGCTCCAAAGTCCATGAGCGGGTGAAGCACATACTTAGAAAACTGAAGTTACAACCACTAGCTACTATGTCTGCAGGTCTTTTGCTGAACGACTGCTTTACTGTCCCTTTTGCCATGTGGAGACATTAAAGCAGCACAAGCATCCATTAAATTCTAATAATATCACAGTTTTCAGCAGTTATATAACACTACATGACAGTTCAGCCCACAGAAGAAAATAACAAGAGGATATACAAAAACAAAAATAATAAAAGATGATGCCACAGAGAAAAAAAGAATACACAAATAGAAAAATGTAACAGTTGTTGTGCCAACCCAGTAAAAGATATGCTTTTAATGTGGCCTCCACATCAAAAATTGTGTGGATGTAATCTTTTTCATTTCATTGTACCACAATGGAAACCGTTTCCAACATTTTGCATACCTGCCAAATGAATACATGCAGATAAACACGTGGTTAGAGTAACTGTGTCCTCGAGGTAATGCTGCCTCCTAGTGGCCAAAATCGAGGACGTGAATCATTGCAATAGCTGCCAATGATTAATGTATAAAGAGTCGGTATAGACTCTTCTGTATACAGACTTCTTTTGGCTGCTCCCTTTTGGGGGGTACCACAGTGGGTCATCTGCCTCACTCTCATCCTATTTCACGCATCCTCCTCGATCACACCAACCCTCTGTATCTCCTCCTTCACTGCATCCATGAATCTTATCTGCAGTTTTCCTCTTTTCCTCCTGCCTGGCAGCTCTATGTTTAACATCCTCCACATGTCCAAACCTTCTCAGACTTGTCTCCCTAACTCTGTCTCCAAACTGCTCAGCCTGAGCCGTCTCTCTTATCTACTCATTTCTAATCACTCCCAAAGAAGATCTTAACATCAACTCTGCCGCTTCCAGCTCCACCTCTTTACGTCAATGCCACCACCAAACTTTACATCACTGCACAACTCACAACCATCTTTTAATTAAACGGTCTCTTTCATTTTTGCTGCTGTTCATTTGTCAAAAATCACCCAACACTCTTCATGTCTCCCCGCCTCCAGGTATTTAAACTTATCCACGTTCACTTCCTATACCTCTCCTAGCATCCTCACTGTCACACCCACCCTCTCATCCACACACAGATATTCTGTCACAGATATTGTTTTTTACTCCAGAGCATACCTACACCTCCAGACCACAATGTTGTCTACAAAGATCATAGTCCACAGAGGCTCCTGCCTGACCTTGCCTGCCAGTATGTCCATCAGCCCCGCAAACAACTCGTCTCTGTCTCGCTGTCCTCATACAGTCTAAAAGCTTTAATTGATTTTAGAAAGATTTTTTACGCAATAATATCTTGAAGTGATATTTTTAACCTCCCACGATGGCCTTTTATGATAAGAACACGTTGTACTAGTAAGTTTATATCAGGAAACCCGGTACCGGTCCGTGAGTCATTTGGTACCGGGCCGCGAGAGTGAGACTCGGGTGTGAAATGTATGGTTTTCAGGGGTTTTATCGGTTTTTAGCGTTATTTTGTTATCGTTTTTTCGTTAACTTGGTTTTCCTGGGTCTTTTCACGTGTGTTATGAATAAATCTTATTTTTTTCGGTACCGGTCACCGGTACTAGTTTTATTTTGTTGTATTTATCCGCGACACCGGTCCGTGAAAATATTGTCGGGCACAAACCGGTCCGTGGCGCAAAAAAGGTTGGGGACCGCTGGTTTATATGACTTGTGGCATCAACTTTGCATACAAAAGCGAAACCTGAACTTTTATGCAAATTAGAGGACGTTAAAAAAAACCCTGTAAAGACACACCCAAGGCAGGGTTGTCTAAGAGAAAAAAAGCATTAAAATAACAAATAATGAAAGCACCAGGCAGAATTAAACATTCACAATTTACCATCTTAAAAATTAAAATAATAATAATACTAATAAAAACAGTTAAAGCTCTGCCCAGACTCACCTTATCACCAGCAGGTGGTGCAAGGTGCTAAAGCTCCGTCAGCGTTCCCGTCAATCATTGCAGCTCAGAGCTGCGCGGGGCAAGAGCACCGACCAGGAGCACTTTGTTCAGGAGGCACCACAAGCTGTGCACACCATGGGGTTCGTCTGCTGCAAGGCACAGTTAGCACTTTCATGAAACTTCTGGACACAGCTGTGCCTATTTTTTTCTCTCCATTTACATCACTATTATTTTTCTTCCCCCAGTTACCAGTTAGTTTATTCACATCTGTATCTGCCGAGAGGCGCGGTCGCCGGGTAACTTCAACGTTAACTTAAGTTATTTCCAGTTGAGACGAGTTCACGGGTGGAGGAAACGAGGCAGGATGTACCATGAAGAGACCGCAGCGTTACACAGGCCACGCTATGGAAGTAAGTGAGATCGTGTTTGATTGTTTTAGAGCTAAAAAAGCTACTGACTCCTACCCCAACGTGGGTTGGTTGCGAGGATGAGGACGAGCTAACGTTTTGGTGCCTTCGCGGGGATGTTTGATGAGCAACAGGTGGGTGAGCTGCACCACTAGCTGCGGGATACCTTCAGTAGGTGTGGCTGGCCCTGACGGTGCGCTTAAAATGCGGATGAAGAGTGGCTATTAGAGGTTTTAGGTGAAAGAAACCACATCCTGGATGCTTCAATAATACTACTAATAGTTATTTGAGACCTAGTTTTCTCCCCTCGCCTCTCACAGGTGGCCCTGAACGCAGCACAATGATTTTTTAATCTGTTTATTTGACAGTGGACGCCAACATAAGGCGTTTTTCTCACAGGTTAACCATTAACTTGAGCTTTCTGCTGCCGCTGTCACATGTGCAGCCTAACCCCGTGAGCACGCCAAGAATTTAACCGAGTCCACTGACAATAAACACAGGTAGGTTTACTGTAGATAGCATGTCTGTGGGCAAAGTACAGCTTTGAGAATAGGCAGTATTACCCCCAGTGCTGTTTTTTTTTCTTCTTCTTTCTGTAGCATCTGACTTGAATCATTATATTTTATTGATCATATCTTGCTACTGTGAATCAATAAGAAGTGTGTCTCCAGATAAGAGAGAGTAGTGTGCTGCAAACTCTCTAAGATATGGGTCCAAACAAGTCCAAATTTGTTGGCCCCAAATCACAAAGTTGTCCTTCAACTGCGCTTTAATTTGCAAGTGCTGCTGTGGGACCCCGAGGCAAATCTATTCATGTATTTCATACTGACCTGAGTTTATTGATTT
>NW_005187407.1:5934663-5936178 GCF_000239375.1 Pundamilia nyererei
ACACTGGCGGATGTTGTCATTTTCTGTTATTTCTTATTTCCCATCTTATAGGTAACTTAGTGGTTGCAGATTATGGCAAAACCATCTTTTAAAAAAGAGTCATGTTAAACAGTTCCTAGAGGCTTACATCTGCAGGGCACCCGGCTTTATTTTACACTCGCAGAAACCTGCGAGTAAAAACTGTGCCTGTCCACGTGTACCATCAGCTGCTAGCCTGTATTTAAATGAAAAGGGAAAGATCTGTTCGTAAAAGGAGCCCCTGAGCTTGAGATTTTCCCTTTTACTCAGCCAGAAATAAATAGATTTGATCGGATTAGAGCTGGTTAGGGAGTACGGCGTGGGGTGGGGTCTCGTTAAGCTGCAGGTGAAGGTCAACTCTCAGCAGAAGTCACTTGTCAGATCGGCACCCCGCCAAAGCCAGTTTAAAAACCATAAAATAAAAAGACTATTTCATCTCTCACGGCAGGGTTCACTGAAGCATGAAGTGGAGTTTTTAAACACATCAGCTCATAGTAATTAAAAAAAGACTTATTTTTATGTATGTTTGGTATCAGCAAACATACATTTTACATACATACATTTTACATACGTTTTAACCTATACCTTCAATGTTAGTGTAATAAAACACCATCCTCGAGGAGACCGCTTTCTATGGTACTGATTCTTTACAACCTGGAGGGAGACTGTGAAGACCCTCCCGATGTGTGTCACGGTTGCGAGTGCAACTTTTGCTGTGCCGTGTTTAAAATAACCTTGTGTATGCAAAAATGTTGTCATGCTTGTGACAACTTCCTGTATTGAGTATGAAGCACACATGATGATCTTGGTGTTGGTTAGAGCTAAAAAAATACCAGTGACACAGCTCCTAAGGAGGCCCGAGCTATAGTTAAGTATTAGCTTGACCTGTTCTTGTGCAGCTTTATGAAACAACCCTTTTCAACTGTAATTAAGAACAATAAGAATGGCCAACACACTATGGAGTATGTTGCATAATGAAAAACGATGACAGTGATATAATCATAAGTGTTTTTTGTTTTTGTTTTTTCCAGCCATTCAGGATGATGAGAGGTTGTCAGCAGAAGAGATGGATGAGAGGAGGCGGCAGAACATCGCCTACGAGTACCTGTGTCACCTAGAAGAAGCCAAACGGTAAGGTGGGCGTTAGATGGAGGGAGAAGCATTGTGCAGACAAAAGCCTGTTCCTTTCTTTGTATTGTTTGCCTTGTCACAGTTCACACGGCATCTAGGATTTAAGTTGGGTGTGCTCTTGGTCAATCATTAGTTCTGTTTAATGTTTTTATACAAAGGTTTATGTGTTTAATGAACAGGAAATGGTTGTGAAATAAAGGAATGGAGTGAAAGTGAGGGCAGTCTTATGAGTAAGAGAGCAAATGTGTGTGGTTAACAGTGTTTGTAGTATTATGAAGCTGCAATGGTGGATAAAGGCTGAATCAGCGTGGATGCAACATGATGACATGGAGGTGTAAACATTCCTAAGAGCACGTGTGATTAAAT
>NW_005187407.1:5937644-5938740 GCF_000239375.1 Pundamilia nyererei
AAGGAGACCTTGTACTCTCACCACAGAGTAAACAAATGGTGGTTTACATTTGTAGTTTTTCTGGATTGGGAGCTTTCTTGTTTGCTTTGATGCAGGATCGCTTGGAGGCCTAAAATGTCATGTTTGCTTTTTAGTTAACAGCATTAGCCTAATCTTTGGATACATTTTAGCCTGAGATGTAAAATAAAATTCTGTATTTACAGACACACTGGCACACACAAAGACAACTCATGACATGCATGACTAAGCTCCATGACGTAAGCTTCCCAAAGCCACTGTTCAGTCAGAAATGCTGAAGCTGAAAGCAAAAGAGGATGGTAATCATGTGTTGAGGTGGGATAGACCTTTGTTCTAGAGTCCTGAAAACTCTATTTTGTTTTAGCACTGTGAGCCACAGATTGGACAATAACAGGAAGGGATTTTTTTGGAGGGCTGTAAACAGCATCACCAGTTTGTCCTGCGTCAGGAGAAAAGTTCTCCCGTCATTGTTTTAAGCACAGGAAGTGCTTCACAGGAGAGCTATGTAACCCACGCAGGATGTTCCTGCACCATGTGTTCATGCACTAGTTGGATTTCTTTCTTTCTCTGTAATCTGCATATCAAATATACTTGCTGTTAATTAATATGCTGCTTTTTTTGCACAAGATTTTCAAGTCATTTATTTTGTCAGATGGGCTTTGTTTGTGAGGCTTTGTGCAATAGCACAACACTAATAGGACTGCACAGTATGTGGAAAATCTGTAAGCTTAGGTGCAGGGAGGTAGTGAGAGCTCTCTAATCTCCCTGTAGGCAATTTGAAGCAAACAAACAGTCCTGTATAATATCCATCCATCCATGCATCCATTCAATCATTCATCCTAACCAGGCCAACCGTTCATGCTCACATTCAAACCTGTGGCCAGTACAGAGTAACTGGTTAGGAGTAATTTAACTTGCACGTCTTTTGACTTTGTGTGGGCAGCTGGGATATCTGAAGAGAACCCACGCGGGGTGGAAGAAGCGGCAGGTTTAGATGCTACTTTGTTTCTGTTGTGTTAGAGCTATTGAAGAGGGGAAAAGCATCTTAAAACAACTGTGCCTAAATCATTTGATGACC
>NW_005187407.1:5940570-5941848 GCF_000239375.1 Pundamilia nyererei
GGTTTCCTCCATACACAGTGCTCAGAATTAAAGTCAAAGCAGTCAGTTCCATCAGACCTGCAAGTGTTGTTTATCACAGTTTGACTTGATTTTAAGTGCAAAGAAAATGTTTAAATTCTGTTCTTGCGTTGCCATCATGTGGTATTAAGTGTAGATTAATGCGATAAAAGGAATTTAACAATTAATAGGTCAAAGAAAGTCAAGAGGTCACAATTATTATGTAGAATGCAATGCAAATGAGATGTTGCGTCAGTGTGACTTCCTGTGTACTAATGTTGTAGACTAGTCTCCTTTTCTTCTTTATACTATTTTAATCTGCAGTCTTACATCATTATGTCCTCTTCTCTATTTTATGTAATTGTCAACCATACTGAAAATCTCTGAGATTTAATTAACATCAGGCTGTTCATTGGGGTCTGTTTGGTTCCAAGAGATCAGTATGTGAGATGCACTTGACATCTGAGCTTCATATTTGTGTTCGCTCAGATGGATGGAGGCCTGCTTAGAGGAGGACTTGCCGCCTACCACAGAACTGGAGGAAAGACTTAGGAATGGGGTCTACCTTGGCAAGCTCGCCAATTTTTTTGCACCAAAAATGGTGTCAGAGAAAAGGATCTATGACCGAGATCAGTCCCGTTATAAGGTAAGGCTTCTCTTCTTTTACTGAACTTGTTTAAGAAAAGTCAATAAAAACTTTGAACTTTCAGATTGCATCATAAAAGGCAGAATGACTGTTTCCCAGGTACTTCCTGGCAGTTAAAAGCAGTTTTAAACCGGAAAGAGGGAGATGTGACAGGCCAGTGTTGAGGGCTAACTGTAAGCTGTTGCAGCTGTTCTGCTGCTACACTAAAGTATAGATATGTTTGTATTTGCCATATTATACTCAGGGCTCGATATGAGATTTGGCCATCAGACCAGCTCAGCTCTTGCACATATTTTATGCTTTGTAATAAATCCTTAAATATAAATGCTCATTTTTTTTGCAGTTCATCCCTTTAAATATCTGTGCTTCTGTGGTTATCTTTAGAGTAAAGGACTGCACTTCAGACACACTGACAACACAGTGCAGTGGCTCAGAGCCATGGAGTCAGTGGGCCTCCCTAAGGTAAGGGGCTTGTACAGCTGTTGAAGACACTTTAAGTTCTCTTTCACATTTGTCACACTTTAATTGGAACGATCTGAAATGCGAGAACATGACTGAGAAAATGCCATAACTGAAGTTAACGATGCATAAATGCAGGTTAATGTGATCATGCAATCATTAAAAATGTTTTTTTT
>NW_005187407.1:5943553-5949019 GCF_000239375.1 Pundamilia nyererei
TTTTTTTTTTTTTTTTTTTTTTTTTTTTTCTTCATCGACTGCTATCAACCTCCAACAACCACTCCCAACCAGTGTTGGGAATTTTTCCCTTATGACCAGTGGTTGCCAGATGGTCATGGATGATCCAACATTGTCACCACGCTTGTCACATGTCCAAAATGGCAGAGAAGTTAATGTCACATGGTTAGTAGTCACATTTCTGCAAAACCTCGATATAAGTCAAATGCTCAGTTGATCCATGACCTCTTTCCGTGGTGTCTTGATGAACTAACGAAAACAACATCATGTTTACTTTGAGTTAAAAGGAGAATAAAGCAGGGAATGGATTAGGTTGGGACAACCATGTAACTAACAAGCCACTCTCCTAGCATGCAATAGCGAAGGTCAGAAGTGCACAGCTCAAGGCTTCCACACAAGATTATAGGTGATGTCATTGTGCCAAGTCCATACAATGTATACAGCGCAGCTGTAGATTATATGGACTAGTACATACTGTTTTCGCTAACATTTATTTATTTATTTAATTTGGATTGGGTTGTGTTGGACTAAACCAAACATTTTGGTTTGAATTGGAAATGAAATGCTTATTTTGTATCTACAGACAGAATTTATCGACAGCTCATAAAACTACTATGCTTGTGGTCAGATGTTTACACATCATCATGATGGGAATGAATATCATGATCATTTTAGGCTCTTGATTCCCTTAAACTGTTGTTTTTGTTTGTTTGTTTTTTTCTCCCAGGGTGGAATGATTGTACAGAATACATTTTTAATGACTTTAAGAAAAATATAAAACTGTTGCACAAGTTTGAATTGTTTTAGGATATTCTCTAATCCATGCCAGGTCAGAAATGCATACACTCAAATGTGTAAACATATTCACCTATCTGTTGTAATAAGTAGTGCTGAAGGTTCAGTTTCTTCTAACTTGACAAAGCCAAGGCCTATTAACTTCATGGTCATGCTTTATTCAACTGGTAGCATAAAATAATTTGTCTGTCAGCACTCACTGGATTAACCAATGCTAAGAACAATGGGAAAGTCCAAGGAACTTGATGAAGATCAAAGAAGGAAAACTGTAGATTGACACAGGTTGGTAAGGTCTCTTGGAGCCATTTCTAAACAACTGCAGTTTCTAAGATCACCAGTTTAAACAACTGTATGCGAGTACAAGTTATTTTGATGTGTAACTGATTTGCCAATATTTAGAAGAAGACCCAAACTGTCACCGTCAGATGAAAGAAAATTGGTGAAAGCCCAGAAACCACCAAGGCTCAAGCCTGCCAAGAACTGGAAAATGCTGGAACAACAGTATCACCTGTTCACAGTGAAGTTGCATGACCATGGGCTGAGAAAATCAACACATTTAAGCTTTACTGAAACTTGAATATTGGACACAACTGATGATCCAAGAGGACAGTGTTTTAGAATGGGTAAAGCAGGCGTTAAACCTCTGGAATGGTCTTCCCAAAGACCCAAGCTCAACCTGATTGAAAATTTGTGGACTACACTTGAAAGCCAGGTTCATGCCAGAAATCCAACCAGTTAAAAATGAATTTGGTGAGTTCTGCTAAGAAGACTGGTCAAATATCCAGCCAGACTCATGCCAGAAGCTTGTTGATGGCTACCAAAAGTATCTGGTCATTGTGCAACTTGCCAAAGGGCATTTAATCAAATACTAGTGGGGCTGTATGTATGGATGTATGTAAATATTTGTATTTACTTAATCTTCTTTTAGAGAAAATCCAAAATAATTTCAAACTTGTTGACGTGGTTGTTTTCTAAATTTAATTAAGATGTATGCTGTGCAATCATTCCCCCTGGAAAAAGAACAGTTCAAAAGGCTCATTAAAGAAATCATTCAAATCCCACAAATACCATGATATTCATGACCACGGTGAGCGCACGGAAACTTCTGACCACATTTGTACAGTGTGTCCATGAAGCTTAACCTCCAATCTATACATCAAAAGCAGAAGTGGTACTTAGTAAATGATATGAAACAGAAACTGGAAAACATGGTTTCTACTTTAGTAGCACAAGGAGGTTCTGTGTGTTACTTTAGATGTGCCATGCTGTATATATTATCCAGACTCTGTTATTGAGCTATAGACAGCTATATTCACTCTATACTATTAGTTGTAGTTTCAGTGTTTAACTTTACGTTTGCTTTCCTGTGAAAGGTTGGTGGTCTTTTTCCGTGGCTTGTGCGTCGCTGTAGGCCCTTGCTTACTTAGTCTAAATGACTTTGACTTTCTAAACCATCCAGTCAGCTAAGCACACATTTGGGGAGTGGTTATGGGAGCTGCCTGCCTTGTTTTCTCTGTTGTAGTGTTTTGGTGAGGTCCTTTGAGAATTGGTTTCCTTCCTCCCCTTATGCACACACGTGCTCTTCCTCCCTGCAAATCCAGTTCAAGTCCCACAAGTTCCCATTGAATGTTATTCCTCCTTAGGTACAATGCTGACCTCATAAGTAGATGTTTTAAATCTTAGAGTGGTAGAGATTTGGAAAAAAAAAAAAGGGAATCCACCAAGCTAGTCAGCTGATCGTCTTTAACCCCTGTAGCTGGTAATCAGCCACCTTCATTAACCCCAGTCAGCTGTTGTTGTGTTTGTATCCCAGACCAAATCAGCTGCCTGCATGTTGGAAAATTACCCTTTGTAAAAGCAGATTTTTTAGATGGTCTCTTTCAAACCTCTCTGTGCCAAGGACAGAGTGCATCTTATGTTTACACATGCTGGGACCAAAGGGCAGAACAACCACTAGCTACTACAACTCCTTTATTCAGAGCTGTACTGATGCCAGACCTCCCTCGCCTCTGTCAGTGCGCCCCAGGGCAGCTGTGGCTACAATGTAGCTTGCCATCGCCAGTGTGTGAATGTGTGTGTGAATGGGTGAATGACTGAATGTAGTGTGAAGCGCTTTGGGGTCCTTAGGGACTAGAAAAGCACTATACAAATGCAGGCATTTACCATTTAAGTATCTATAATTCATTGCCAGTTACCCAGTACCTGCCGGAAGATGAAAGTTTTATGAAGTTTCCAGTCACCTCCTTGTTAAATTTATCTGCTAGGTAGTGCACGGAGTCTGCTTAGTGTTGTCACAGTGCTTATTGTAATTTGAGACAGTGCTACCCCCTTGTGGTGTAAGTGTGACACTGCAGAGAAGACGATACCGAAGCGATCTTGATCGAAAAAATAAATAGTTTTATTTTCATGGTATGATCTACAGTGTTTTGTATCGCTTCTTTTTTGCACAACTCTTACATCGTATGTGTTTGTGTCTTTTTTTTTTTTTTCCAGCTTGTACTTGTACAAACTGGGAATTGCACCACAGATTCAAGACCTTCTAGGGAAAGTGGACTTCACAGGTAACCATCTACCATATAAATTACCTGAAAGTGAAACATAGCACAAACCTTATAACGCACAATCTCATTCATACTACATTCATATTATTAGTCCAGCATCACTTTGCTTGTTAGTCCTCACGTGATGGTACAACACAACACGGTTCCCATGTGTTCTTCATGTTATAGCAGAATTTTATGACCAATGGTTCATTACCAGAGATCAGGCTCTTATCACTAGTGATGATCATCCACTCAAGTAATGGGACCATAAATGGAACAATTTATAAATTGCAGCTGCCCTAAAAGCAGGACGATGACCTTGAAGGGGAAATTGGATTTAAAAAGTGGGGGAGCTATTAGCTTTTTATGGGGCAAGGCCCTGAACCTTTTGATGGCACCTCGTGTGTACCCATGTTCTCCTGCAAGCAACTGTCATGGTGCTCTAAGAGCAACATGTCTTCATCTTAATTTTCCTCTAACAAAGGACATTTACTCTCCTCATGTGTGGTGTGAGGGGTCTGTTGTTCTAATATCACTTGATCATTTTTAACTAGTTTTTTGAACGTTATGAAATATTTATTTTAGGGTTTTGGCAGATTGATTTTAAGTCATTGTTAGTGTTCTGATGCCCCATTTAACAGTTATACTGGTTAGAAATTTGTCCCAACTGTATGTTTTGTTTTTGTTGTTTTTATTTGTTTATTTTATTTTTTTATTCCAATGTGCCGTGTCGCAGTTGTTTCTCATGTCAGTAATATATGTGTTTTACAGAGGAAGAGATCAGTAACATGAGGAGTGAACTGGAAAAGTATGGCATTCAGATGCCAGCTTTCAGTAAAATTGGAGGTATCCTGGCCAATGAGCTGTCGATTGATGAAGCTGCCTGTGAGTGATCTTTTAACCTTGTGATCTTTTAACCACTCAGTTGTTTTTGACTGAAGTAAACTGAGTTATCTGATCTGATATGTGATATCCTCCACTAAATCCATGTTTTGTTTTGTTTTCCTTAGTACATGCTGCTGTGATTGCCATCAATGAAGCGGTTGATAGAGGTCAAGCATCTGTCACAATGGGAGCCCTGAACAATCCTAACGCAATGCTGAGGAACACACAGGAACCTCTGGCCCAAGAATATCAGGACACACTGAGTCAGACCAAGTCTCGCAAGCGGGATCAGTCCTCAGGGAGGGTGAGAAGACAAACACTTCAGTGATCTCTTGGAGCTTTTTCCTTTTTATTTAGTATCTTAGCTGCAGGGCTAGCTCTACACTGGAGTCTTAATGCTTTAAAATGTAGCTGCATACTAGAATAGACTGGACTGCTGAGTCATAAAACAGGTTGTGCTGTATCAGAGACTGAGAATAGGCAATTCTGATTGCTTACCAGCGTACACTGAGGCTGTTAGGTTTTGTATTGTTCATTGTCATTTATGCTTAGAGGCAAAGGAATTATGAGTGTTATAAACACTCATAAGGTTTGTACTTTGGGAAAACATCATCTTGGAGGGGATCCATCAATATTTTCTATCGACTGTTCACACCTTGGTTTTAGAGCCACCGTTTGGTTTATAATTGTTTTTTGATTATTTTTTAGATGGAAAAAATGAAACAATGCAACTCTTCTTCAGCCTTGTTAAAATTGTCCTCACCCCTTTAACCTGAACCAACCTTGAACCATGTAAGCAGGTTTGATTAAGTTACACCTCTTACTGCTGCTGAGGTTGACATGTTTTCTGTGTTCAAGAGCACACGTGCTGACCACAGACAGATTTTAAGAGCTGTACGTCTGAATGTAGTTTCTAGAAATTTCTGAATCATGTGTGTTATTTGAGACATTTTCCAAAGGAATATAAAGAAGTGTGATATGTATGTGGCAGCTATATTAACTCGAGAACTGCACGGACATCTGAAAATGGTTGCCTGCGCTGATGTGCTCTACAGGCTTTGCCAGCACATTCCAGTGACTGCATTGTAAGCTGTATTTACCTAACGCTCCACGCCATCCAGCACCTCTCCTCCCATTCTCTTTACAAACGCTGTGCAAACAGTAGCACTAGCTTTTCTTTTTTTTTTTTTTTAAATTGATATTACCACACCAATTTAAATGAGAA
>NW_005187407.1:5949878-5977372 GCF_000239375.1 Pundamilia nyererei
GAAGCAGAGAAACGAAGTAAGTGGCTTTTGTAACTTCGGGCTGTTTACTAATGAGTTAAAATTCAAACTAGCTAATCACCCAAATACGACTCATGATAAGTATTTAATATGGGTTCTTAAAGGTCCTTCAGAACATCATGTATAAGGTTGTACGAAATACTGTTTTCGTTCATTTGGGGAATTGATTCCAAGTTATAATGTAAAACACGACTTTGTTGTCATTTTCTTAATCAGAACTTGAAGCAGTTGCAAGAATCAATACAGCCATTCGCCTGGGCAATGCTTTGGAAACAGTGGAGGAGCTGATGAACCCGGAGGCACAGCTGCCAATTGTCTACCAAACTGCTGCCAACCTCTACCAGGCTGAGCTTTTCAGTTTGCAGCTACAAGGGGGACGGGTGAGGCATGTTTCAGACTTTTACTCTGTGCAGGCAACAATTTTCTGATCCAGTATTTTATGTTTTTCAGTCTGGACTGAGCCACGAGGAACTGAGTGTAGCTGTAGAGATGCTGTCAGCTGTCGCAGTGCTGAATGAAGTACTGGACACCAAAGACCCACAGGCTGTGATTGAGCAGCTAACAGACTCTCCCCTGGGCTTTACCAACATAGACCAAGACAACCTTAACAGGTAAGATAGCCGCAGGATAGATGAGGAAGCAAAAGGAAGTGTTATTGTTTACTCACCTTCCCCCCCCAGTGTTCCCATTTAGTGGATTCATCTACTTTTAAGTCAGGCTGTGGAAACGACACAGAGACCATAAAGAAGAGTTATTGTGATTTATTGCAGAATGTTTATACAACATGTTTATGGCAGTTTTTAATATATAACTACTTTACCCAACTTCTTATCAACATTACTGCTAATAAATAACTCTTTACTTATCTCGGTCACTTTGTGCAGCAGCTAATAGTTAAAAAACTAATCCCTGGTAGTTAAACATAACAGTTCAACCATATTGTGGTAGTTTTAACCTAATAGCATTTAATTTATATTATACTAACAAGAACATACAATATGTGAATTTTTAGTGATTTACACATTCACCTAACAACAGAAAGACCCCCAATTTCATCCTGGGAAGAAACCCAAAATCCCTTTGGTGGTTGTTTGAGGGGGAGAAAAACTAATTTGACCAGATAAAATCTGCAGAGCTTTTTTTTTTTTCTGTATGATGATTTTTCTTCTAGTCTGTTAGTTGCTTGGTATATTGAATGCACCACATGAACAAAAATCAGTTTGTCTAAAATGGGTAGCAGGTTGGTGTAACTTTTGGTTCCTCTCAGACATTTGTCCTGCTGTACTGTATGACGGGACACTTATAAGCTTATAAGGTTAACGATTTGCTTCACAAAGTTATCAGTTTACAATACAGACAACACTTGGTTCCACACTGCTGTCTGCTCAGCTGTGGTGCTAAAGAGCTAAATGCAGCTGTGCTGTGGTGGGCAGGCTATGAGGACACCAGAAATAACACCCATGAGTGTTTTGTTGTTGCTGTAATGTCATATTTTTTTCTTTTATTTATTTATGACTTAAAAATTAAGTTATAATGTATTTGCGCATCCAAACAATTTCTGGTTACATAAGTCCTTCTTTCCTCAGGTATTCTGACATGCTTATCAAAGAGCGAGCTGAAGCGCTTTCCACGGGCCAAGAGTTTCTAACCTGGAATGATGTCCAGAAATGCATCGACACCGTGAATGTTCAGGTCCAAGAAGAGCATGAACGTAAGAACGTCTTGCTGATTTCCTCTTCTAGTTTACATATTTTAGCAAGTGTTTTGCCCTGTGCAGCTAATCAATTTGCTATGCAATTTGGTGACTACTGAATGAATCATTAGGCTTCTCCTTGTTTCTCCTCGTACATTGTAAAACAATGTCAGTTCTCTAAACTTTGCTAGGACATATCTGCACATAACAAAACTAGAACTGGCCACTTAATAAAAGCAGGAGATTTGATACTTGCTGTAAATGTAACTAATACACAGTGATCTTTTGTTGAGTAACATACGGCAATATGTTGTACGTAGAGAGAGATGAGGCATGTAGAAGCTCACAGACATGTACAGTTCAGACAGACATGTGACAATTACTCACGCCTGGACTGAAACCTGAAGGTGCTGGTGATTCCTTAAAGTGCTTTTGTCTGCTAAGAGAACCATATCAGACATCACACTGAGTCAAGCTACGATATCATACCCAATCTAAATTGTAATTTTGAGAATAACAAACGATTAACTGCAAACTGCTCAAACATAAATAATTTCCTTGAGGCTCAAAAAGGCGTAAAACTACACAGTTTGCTGAGGTGGACATGACGTAAAGGTGCTCAAAATACTCCCACTGTTTCAGGAATATTCTCAAATTACAGATGTTTGAAACCTTAGAACAGATTTTTAGGCATCGTCTTACACTGAAAAATGAAACACAATCTGTGCTCTTAACTTGTCTGAGAGGCTTTTGTTTTTTTTGTTTTTTGGTCCTCCACCTACAGGAATCATAGCCATAGCTGAGATCAATGAGGCACTAAACTCAGGTGATCATGAGCAGACCCTTGCAGCCCTCCTCCTCCCTACAGCCAAGTTGTCGGGGGTGAACCCAGCCACAGCCAAACACTACCATGATGTCCTTCAAAATACCAAACAACTTCTCTGCCAGGTAGGCGAACATTTCTTTAGTCATTTCGAATTTGAGTAGAAAAATATACTTGCACCATCCACAGCTAGATATTGTGGAAAACGTCATTATAGCTGAACGAATCCTTATTTTGTTTATTTATTTATTTATTTATTTATTTTTAAACCGGTCCTGTGCAGCAAGCAGGATCATGGTCTGAATGCTTTATTGTGGAAAGCACATTTGCTTTCCTAAGAGGGGCATAGACTCTTGTAAATGTTTTTGGGTCATTATTCATTTTATTTTATTATTCATATTATTATCTGTGTGGGTATTAAGCTGGGGGTGATGCCAGGTTGGTGAAAGATAGAAAAAAGGGTGAAATAAACGGGCATTTCGGTCTCCAACTCGCTAACAAAGCACACATTTAAATGATATGCAGCAACTGAAAGACAAAACAGAGGGAGGGACACAAATATAGAATTATAGAATTTTGCTGTGTGTGTGTGTGTGTGTGTGTGTGTGTGGTTTTTCATAAATGACTCGTTCTCGTTCTGTGGTCAACACTCGACCTTCAACAAACAAAAGACGTCAAGCAAGAATTCACGAGGCAAAATAAAACAATTGAAATTAAAAAGGTGCTCTTTTGAGCTTACAACACATAAAAATAATAAAATAAAAAATTTGATGACCTCAAATTACAGAAACAAAAGTCTAGATAGTGACTATAAAAACGACTGACATAGAACAGTCACAAGTATCACAGCTGGTTTATTTAATGTTTTCTTTGGTGTGTGGGGAGACGTTGACATGTGGAGTTTAAAAAGTCTTAATTTTGTAGTGGAGAACTTTTCAGCTGGTAGAATAAATTCGTGGTATTGCTTCCTCTTGCGGCAAATGTTTACGGCACGTTTTGCAAATTACCGCATTTTGTTCAGCGAGTCTCATTCCCTCGCTCGTCTGGTAGGATATAAACACACATGCTCAGCGCAGTGCGCCAGGTAGAAAATTTTCTGTTTGGGAGGGAGGGGAATTAATGATTGTGCAGCATGTGGGAGGAAAAAAAAAAAACCTCACAGGGAATTGCATGCAGACAGCTTAATATTGCCATGGCAATTTATAAAGCCATTTTAACTATCGTGAGTGGAAAAACTTGCAATACATCGAGTATATTTGAATTATCTCCCACCCTTACTGTGTGGTAATTAAAAATGAGAAACATGTGGCTTTGCTGGCTGTGCAGTCATGTGAATGGCCCTACCAACCTATGCAGCTCATGTCCCCCCTGAGACCCTACGTGCGTGGGTGATGTGTTGTCAGAGAAGCAGAGGGAGGAGAAGGCACGGGATGATGATTAAGATCAGGAGGTAGAGGACTCCCCCTGGAAGGAAAGGGCGAGCAAAGCAGGTTCAGTAAGCACCCCCACTTCCTACATGAATCATTATTTAAACCGTGTCATAACTTTGTCCTGTTAGTTTTGTTATACAGCAGTTTTTTATCCTATGTCACTTCTTTACATTAGGTCATGTATATATCTATCTGAATTGCTCAATCTTGATTTTAAAGTAACGGATATATCGTTTACAAAAAGTATTGTTGACTTTTGGATATAATTTTAATGAAAAAATGAACAAAACATGACACATAAAAACATGTTTTTAGTATACATGGAAACAAATAACACTATGGCCACATTAATAGTTTCTGATTCTGGATGTAACGTGGATACAGCCTAATGTTAACCACAATGTCCGGTCTTCAGTTTGTCATTTTCCCTTGTGACTTCCTGCTGTGTTCCAACAATAGTCCAGTACCGGAGGCTTGGGTTTTGTTTTGTTTGTATACATGTCCAGTATCACGTCATAACTGCTTGTCTCGGAGATATCTCGCGGAGAGAAATAAATTGTAGTTCTGAAGCCGCTGTCTTGGAAATAAGCATACACAGGAAGGGATCAAGACAACTGTGGAAACAGCAGAGACACACAGCTACTCTAAAGTATCCATACAGGCTGTCGTCCCCACCGGAAAACAGGCGGATGTAGTGGGCCATATGCAGGACGCCGCTGGGCAAGAAGCACACCAAGAAGATGCTGAAAACCAGAGTGCTGACTCTGATAAATGGCTTCCAGTCACAAGCACTTTGACCTAGATGGTAAATTACAGCCACATGGGCATAGATACAAAAGAGGAAGGGCGTTATAAAGCCTAGACAGATAAGCATCAGCCTATATGGCACCAGATGGGAGTGTGATTTTTCGTCTAGGGGAAGTACATCATGACATGTTGTGATCCCCAGCTGGGAGATGTTGTAACTCTGCCTGACAAGGAGCTCAGGCACAACAGCAGCCCCGAACAGGAACCATATAACCAAGCACGTCCACACCGCCAGTGTTTTCGTAGCAAATCTCCTATACATGAATGGTTTGACCACAGCCAGGTAGCTGTTCAGGCTGATGCACGCGATGGTCTGAGCTGAGCAGTAAACATTACCGTAAAACAAAGCCGTAATCAGCCGGCAGGAGGTTTCCCCAAATATCCAGTTGTTCCCATTGAAGTGGTAGTGAACACGCAGCGAAAGGGAAAGCAGGAGCAGCAGGTCAGACAGCGCCAGGTTCAGGTGAAGAACGACTGTGGAAAAGGACTGTGCTCTGAGCCGGACTCTGAGAAAGGCCAGAATGTAGCCGTTGGAGGGGATGCCCACCAGCATAGACAGGATGTACGATGAGGGTATGACCCAGGTGCTGAGCACCCCTGTGGTATAGGCTGTCACTGGATCCTCTGGCTTCACATGCAAGTTTCTGCCTGTGTCATTATAGTCAGCCTTAAAGGTCCTTGGATTCACTGTGTGAGGTTGGATTTTGGTCCCGTTTTTGTTTCCTGTAAAGAGTAGAAAACAGTTTTTACACCTTCAAACAAACTTTCATGCAAAAAGTTTTTCTTCTTTTGTACCAAAATGTTCTGAAGGTTTTTTTTGTTTTAAAGAAGTAATTTTGGTTTTCTATTCTGTGAGTCTGAGTTGGGAAAAGAGCTTTCCCAGTTGTTGGATACCAAAATGTACTTTTTCTACAAGATTTAAACTTTTTTTTTTTTTTTTTTTTAAGAGTTATCCTTTTAGTAATGTGTTAACTTAAGAAACTTACCATCAAGCTGATTGGTCTGCACTGCCATCAAACAAATGAGTAGTCCTGGCATGAGGTCAAACATGTCACCGTTAAGTTGATATTCCAGTATTTCCCAGTTAAGTAGGCTTCAGCCCTCTTGGTTTTGCTTCTCGTCAGGAGTTTTCCACCAGTAAAACTTTGTGTTTTGCATCTCTTCAGTGCAGCGGTCGAGCTGATAATGGTGTGAGCTCAAACTCAGCTTCCTGGCAGTGTATACAGAAGCATGTTTCCTGCCTGGACTTGAAAACTGAATTCCCTGCTGTCTGCGTCAGTCACAGCCCTCTGAATCACTGGAGTGGGGGAAAAAACTACTTAATGGTTTACAGAGCTGTTTATCGTGTTTGTCCAAGGAGTTTGGTTCATTTAAGACATTTGACTGGTTTTGGTTTTATTACTTTTGTTAAAATGCGATTTGGTGTTTGTCAGCCTAGTGAATTAGAAGCTGGTTTTCAGACAACATAAAATGTGTAGCAATTACATCATGAATGCAATAAAGGAAGTGAAATGTGTGCTTGAAGATGGTCATTTAGTAAAGTGGTTTCCCAGGACAGTGTTTTTCTTTCTTCCTGTCTTGCCTCCATGCTGTGCTGCTTTTGAAGGACTGCTATGTTCTTCTGGCTTGCGCTATCACATCACGCATGTAATATCTCTTATGACACCCTCAATATATGAGGAGTGCGTGAAACGCACAAGTAACGTCTTTACTTTCAGACTGCTTCAGTGTTTTGTAAACAGCGACTTCCTTCCTGATGGTCTTGTGGTCGATGATGCACCCCTTGATGTTGTCTAAAATTAGCTTGAGAACAAACATAAGGATCAAGCTGAATAAACATGCTGTGTTTGTTCTGACTTTTGAGCCCATTATAGACTGAGGTCATCGCTTTAAGTGGTGGGCTAGGATATGATTGCAGGTCATCTTTTGTCAACTTTTCCTTATTTGTCTCGACTGGTTCCTGACACTGGTTCTCTATAATGCAATCATTATCTCTATTAAATATCTCCACAATCCCAGTTTGACTTTGGAAAATATTTCAGGTACAGTAAATGTACACAAACTTAAAACTTTCCACATTATTTTGGTTCTGGGTGCTTTAAATATTTTAGAAACGATGAACAAGCTACTAATAACGCCTTGTGTGAGTGAGTTTGAGTTTTGTCTTCTGAAATGAAGAGGAATGATCTTTGTTCTTTTTCCTGACCGTAGAGCTCCGGTGATGAATCTGCAGTGCTGTGGCTGGACCAAATCCAAGAGGCCATACTGACAGCCAACCAGGATGAAAAGGAGGCTCTCGCATGTATGTTCTCGTAAAGCCTGATTAATTCTTCAAATTGATCTGCGATTTGTTTCCATGAATAACTGTCACATAATGCCTTATAGATGCTCTTATCCAGTGTTTCTTGTTGCTATAGCGAGGCGGACGTAGAAATGAACTATTGAAAAAAAAACAATAAAAAATGTCAATGTAATTCATTTGATGTCTAATTCATTTAAATTATTTTCCTGTACACTACTCAGTGTGTTCACATTGTACTTTTACTGTATACTGTTGTTTTATTTGACCCAATAGCGTTGTGAAGCTGACACCAGTGGTTTTTCTTTTTGCTTTGCATTGCTAGTGTCTGGAGCAGTAGCTCATATTAACAAGACAGTGAATGAGGGGGACTCCCAGAATACACTGGAGGCTTTGCAGGCTCCCAGTGTAGGGCTGAGAGCAGTTCTTCCTGAATGTGCTGACACGTACCAAGATGACCTTTCACAGAAACAAAGAGACGGTGCTGCCAAAGGTAACAGGATTTACATCTGTGGGACAGCAAGTGTGCTTTCTGTTCAAGAAACTCCAGTGAGAAGTTGAGAATTTGTCAGATTTACACCAACAGACTTTTTAAAAAGCACTTTCTGCTTTCCTCCAGGCAGCACTGATGGTGTGTGGGTAAAACACTGCATCAAGGACAAATATGACTATTTCTATAACCTGGAAACTGAACAGGGCACCTGGGAGGAGCCTGAAGGGTTTGAACAGAACAGCGGACATCTCAGTAAAGAAGAAATCCAGGTGCTACCCCTTGATTATAAAGCTTTATTAACATTTCCCATTGATTGGGCTGATTTCATTTTTACTTTAGCAGTAGTGAGATTTGTTTATACTTGGATTGCATCTAAACAAACAATGTTCATGCTGCTGTGGGGTATGCTTGGTTTTTCCCTCAGAATGTGGTGACCTGTGTGACTGCTGAGTATAACAGGGAACAGCTATGGCTGGCCAATGAGTGCTTTGTGACCAAGCTGCAGGCGAGAGTCAGAGGTTACCTGGTCAGGAAGAAGCACGTCCAGAGAATGGAGTATCTGCATCAGCAAGAACCACATGTCATAAAACTGCAGGTAGCTTATAGAACCCCTATAAAGTGTACTTAGTAATTAGTCAAATATTCCTCATTGATTCTGGATGTCTAGGGCTTATCCAAGCACAAACAAATCATAAGCAAAGGTAGCTATATACTTACATTAAATTACAACCACTGTACTGACTGCATATTTTGTTTGCATCTTCTTAGAAGACAAACCAACAATGACAACAATGTCTTTAGAAAACTGATGTCTAAACGTCATGACTAAGCTTCATAAACTGATTTGTGGTGAAGCTGATGCCGAACTTGTTGTTGCTTGTACATGTTTGTCTCAGTTTTTCCTTTTTTTGCAGGCTTGTTGGAAAGGTTACAAACAGAGGAAAGTGTATAAAGAGAGGATGAATTTGCTTCAGAAAAATGTTGCTTCCATTGTCAAGGTGATGAATTATTTTTGTTATGAATGACAGACTGAAACAGGAGAATATTAATTGGGATTTTTAACACTTATTAACACTAATTGACCTGTGAATAACATTAGCAACATAGCTGCTGCATCAAACGCCTGGTATATATATTTTTTTATAACTGTTTAATAAATACTTTATTTTATTTAGATCCAGTCTTTTGTAAAGATGTGGAAAGCAAAACGTGAATACAATCAGAGGCAACAGTTCTTCAAAGATCATGTAAGTAATACTTCATTGGCATTACTCAGGTGCAGGATTTGGGTTTGTTTTCATGCTTCCTAAAACTCTGATTCATTTTTGTGTTTAGGAAAAAGAAATTGTGAAAATCCAAGCTTTTCTGAAGGCCAACAAAGCCAGAGAGGACTACAGGACGCTAAGTGAGTCATAAAGAATTTAGATCTGCGTTTGAATATGAAATTATGGTCTTGATGCATGTTTTGCCAGTTTTAGAGGATTGCAACTTACAGCGAGTCACAAATTTTTGAACAACCACATTATTTGCAATTTTCTTCCCCCAATTTTTCCTCACAGTCAAGCCAAAAATATTGTTCAGTTCTGATGATAATATATATAATATGAAAAACACAGCTGACAAGCACAGACAGTAATATAAATGCAGAACATGATGAAGGATAAACTTGCAAATTGCATTTGTTGCTGACTTTATTTTTTTTACACCAACTCTCAGCTGGAGCCAAGGATCCTCCTCTGTCAGTGGTGCGTAAATTTGTCCACTTGTTGGAGCAGAGCCCTCTGGATCTACAGGAAGAGCAGGAAGTGACACGGCTTCGGGAGGAAGTAGTCACAAAGATTCGCTCCAATCAACAGATGGAGAAAGACTTGAACCTAATGGATATAAAGATTGGACTGCTAGTGAAGAACAGGATCACTCTGCAGGTTGCCGTCACCTCTAATTAATACGTGACAGGAAAACGGAAAGTTAATAAAAATGGGTTGAAATCATTTATAGTTTGAGTAAAATGTTGTTGATACTAAAATCTGAAGAAGTTTCTTTATCTATTATCCAGCCAAACTCCTATTTAACTTTTTGTTTCTTTGAAAAGGATGTCGTGTCCCATAATAAGAAAATGAAGAGCAAGAAAAATAAGGCGAGTAAAGATGACCCGACGGCAGGAGACAGACTCGGTATTAAGGGCCTGAGTAAAGGCAAAAGACGGAAACTCGAGGCCTACCAACATCTCTTTTATCTACTACAGGTATGAAAAATGTGTCTGATTTCTTTTCCACCCGCCCAGTTCGTGATATAAAACCAGTCATGGCATTTCAACTGAAAAAGACTCAAAATACTGCTGGTCCCAAAGTTATTTGGAAGATATTTGTAGATAATTCGCAGATGCAACTTGTATAATTCATCCACCGTGGTTTTTTTTGTTTTGTTTTTTTTGGGGGGGGGTATAGTGGGGGAATAGTGTCCAATTTTCCACTACATTTGGTTCTAAACTCAATAGACTGTAAAGGACAACTTCAGTGTCACCAAACCATTGGAAAAGAAGCATTACTCTGCCTCATCAACTTTAAATGAACTCATTCAGTTTCACTTCTAGTCGCCTAACACTGTGCTTGCTTTCTCTTCCATTCTCTTTAGACCAATCCATCCTACCTGGCTAAGCTGATCTTCCAGATGCCCCAAAACAAGTCCACCAAGTTTATGGACACTGTGATCTTCACACTCTACAACTATGCCTCTAACCAGAGAGAGGAATACCTGCTGCTCAAACTCTTCAAGACTGCTCTAGAAGAGGAAATCAAGTGAGTATTGTGGCTCCATATAATGCTATACCATGAGAGTTCACTGTAGCTAGTTTACACTTATTTTACTCAACTATAACCTACTACTAACAGTAAATGAGTGCCTATAAAGTCCTTTACTATCTTCTCTGCGTGTCTCAGTTCTAAGGTGGACCAGATCCAGGACATAGTGACAGGCAATCCAACAGTTATCAAGATGGTGGTGAGCTTCAACAGAGGTGCACGTGGTCACAACACCCTCAGACAGCTGTTGGCTCCAGTCATTAAAGACATCATTGAGGACAAGAGCTTAGGCCTCAACACAAACCCTGTTGAGGTCTACAAAGCCTGGGTCAACCAGCTGGAAAGTGCTACTGGAGAGGCCAGGTAAGGAGACTGCCAGCATACTTAGTTACCCCTGGCTTTTTGCACTTAAATATTTCAGGTATCAAATACATTTTATTATGAGACAAAAGTAAGTAGAGTAAAAACAAATAACTTTGTTTCTCAGCTGTTTATTTAGTTCATGTGATAATTTTTTCAGTTTATTTTTTTTATTTTGTGTTTTTTCTCATCTTGAAATTTCAGCTTTCTGAAGAATTTTTTTTAAATGGCTTGTTATCCTAATTGAATTTTGAATTAGCTGGAGGTATCCAGCATTTAAAATTCAGGTCAAAATCATAAAGCAGTGAACTTTATACATGCATCTTCTGCTGCCCCTTAGCAAGCTGCCTTACGAAGTGACTCCTGAGCAGGCCATGTCACATGAGGAAGTACGCAACAGGCTGCAGGCTTCCAGTCAGACACTGCGTTCGGCCACAGATAAGGTCCTGAACTCCATTGTGTCCTCACTGGATAATCTCCCGTAAGTCTTAGGAGCTGTCAAAGCCCAATTTCCTTTGTCTGCTCTGTGACTTTTCCTGGTTAAGTTCCCTGTATTGTATTGAACTGTTTAAATGTTTTCTTTCATGCCATGATTTTTATTTGTAGTGTATTTTCTGGTCTCTTAAGTGTTTGTTGTTCAGTTTTGCTATGATGCAAGCGCTCATCTGGCCAGTTGTTTGTGCTTTGTGTGACACGAGTCCTACCATAGTAACCCAGTTTTGTGCCTCATCGATCTTCACAGTCTAGAGTGTATAGACCACTAGATGGAGCTGTTATGCAATTTAAAATCTTAAACATTAAGGTACATACTGAAGACACTGAAAGCCATCAATACTTGCAGTCATTAATGCAGATATTGATGAATCAGATGCATTCCTTATCATGAGCTTGTTTTTGCCATGTAGTATGTGAGTGCATGTTTGTGCTTCATGTCCCATCAATGCTTTGTGTTTTGCATGTAGTTATGGCATGAGATACATAGCTAAAGTTCTGAAGAACAGCCTCCATGAAAAGTTTCCAGATGCCTCAGAGGATGAGCTGTTGAAGGTATCAAATGTCTAAATATATACATATATATGGTGTGTGTGTGTGTGTGTGTGTGTGTGTGTGTGTGTGTGTTTGATTTTCATAGTCATGCATGGTCTTCTCTATAGGTTTTATTATTGTGATCCTGCTGAGGTAAGAGAAAATAATATTTATTTATTTATTTTTTTTAATGTCAGATTGTAGGTAACCTGCTGTATTACCGCTACATGAACCCAGCCATTGTGGCCCCAGATGGCTTTGACATCATTGACCTGTCAGCAGGAGGGCAGCTCCACCAAGACCAGCGGCGTAATCTGGGATCAGTGGCAAAGATGCTCCAGCATGCTGCTGCCAAGAATCTGTTTGAGGGCGAGAATGCACACATGACGCCCATGAACAACTACATATCACAGACATATGAGAAGTTTAGGTAAGGAGCGGAATACACGGCACAAATCTGTACTCTGATTTGTCTATGGAGATAATTTAGTTTTGGTCAATGTAGAGCACTGATAATACGGTAAGCTTTTCATCCAAAACAACATGATAAAAGTGTGATGGAGGAAGAACCAGTTTCTTTCCGATAACAAAGAATGGTAAACCCTGGAGATGAACGTGTTTGGCCGCGTTAAGCTGACATGGTGGAAGTAGAGGGAATCCTGGCAGCAGAAGCCAGCCCGCTGTGCCGTGTCAGCAGTTCGGACATGCGTGTCTACAAAATCAACCAAATTCCAGACTGACTAGAGCAAACTAAATGGGAGAGGCTGGGCGGCTATGTGCTGTTATCTGCCTCACTTTGTGTTTGACTCATCATTTCTGAAAATCGTGATAAATCTCAGTCCATTTACTGGAAAAGGTCAATATGAACTGCTAACCTTGCTGAGGAAAACAATACAGAGCACTTCACAGGAAGTTGAGCAATTTTGAGTTTCTGTGGGATTCATGTTCATGCTCTGGAAGAACTAATAACAGCTGATTTCTGTCCAGGTTATTTTTCCAGTCGGCGTGTGATGTCCCTGAACCAGAGGAGAAGTTTAATATTGACGAATACTCGGATATGGTGAACTTAAGCAAACCCATCATCTACATATCAATAGAGGAGATCATCAATACACACTCGGTAAACCCAAGCAAAATGATAAAGATTCTTCCTGCTACTCCTGAGGATATAATTAAACTTTACATGATTCATACTTAAATGACTTGCCCTGTCTCTCCATGCCCCTGTCTTGCATGCTTGTACATGCTACAAACTGTTATTGGAAACAGACATTCTTACTGTTGCTGCTACTAGAAAATATATGATTGAGATTACATTGATATTAGATCTAGCAGGGGTTTATATTTTGCTCCAAGCTCAAAGTTTAGTTTTTAGAATATGTTATATGTGCGTTATGTCCCTTTATCATCATCACCACTTGACATCCTGTTTCTTTCGTTATGTTTCCAGAACACTTCCTTCCAAAGGGGGTTAGTATTGAGGATGTCAGTAGGTTCTGGCCAGCTGTGTCTTTTTGCCATCTGTTATAAATGGAAATGACTTTCCTGTTGAATTTGACAGATGTTCCCTAAAGTTTTGTTTCGTACACTGAGGTAGTTCAAATATATGAAGAAAAGCAAAATCCCAGCTGAAAAGGGGATGTGATTTTTACCTACAAATAGATGTACTGTTGCATATGTAGGACTGAGCTGGATGTTGGAAACCAAACAGTCACAGTTTCATACTTGTGGTATATATTAAGGCGCTGACTGTAATAAAATTTAGTAAGAGGACGTTTAAGAGCTGTTTGTTATATCCTGATTCTGCTCTCCGTTTACTGGAAAATCTATCAAGCTTCATCTCAAAATGTTTAATATGTTCAATGACTAATTTTATGTGGACATTTTAAACTTTCGATGTGACTAATCAAATGTGTGTTTGTGCAGCTGCTTTTGGAACATCTGGACGCCATCTCTCCAGAACGCAATGACTTGCTGCATGAGCTGCTACAGGACCTCGGAGACGTCCCTGATGTAGAGACATTGCTCGGTACGCTCAAGTAAACCTGTATTTTGATTAATCACAAGTTAGTCACAGGTTGACTGAAATCTGTACTGCTTTTTTTCCCAGGTGAAGGAGCTGTTGACCCAAATGATCAAAATAGGGAGAGTGCTCTGAGTCAGCTGGCAAAGACCGAGATCTCCCTCACTCTAACCAGCAAGTTTGAGCTGCTGGAAGGAGATGACAGAGACTTAAAGACCCTCAGTACAAAGTAAGGTTGTCACTGGAGGATGCTGAGACAGACACTCCTGTGTGTCCAGTAACAGACTTTAATCCTTAGGCTTTAGGTGTTTAGCCCTGTAATTGGTATTTAAAGCAAAACTTTGACGCTGAATTACACTCCTTCAGAAATCTTCTACATAGTTTGGTATTGCCTATATGATGCACTGCACTTAACCCTTCTTGACACATTGTGCGTTTCTTTGTGGCTATCTTTCAGTTGCATGTCTTTCCTGCTCTTCTATCATATCCTGTTCCAAAGGAAGGAGTTTCGTGGTCTGGCTTATCTTGCCTCTAACGCATTGTTGGTTTTGTCTTTATTCTCGGACACAGTTCACAGCTAGTGCAACAAATGGTAGTCCAGACATTTAAAATAAACATTGCAAATGTGTCTGAATTTTTGTTTTGTTTTTTTAAAAAAGTTGAACATACCCTGCTAACAATGCTGTGAAAGTCTGTTATAAGACTCAAGCTCCTTGGGATAATATACAGTATATAATTTTTTAATTTTAATTTTTTTTTTTTGAAGGCGATTAACATTCTGTCCTGTATTGAGCGTTCATCTTACATAACAGTCCTTATAGAGCCAAAAGTAATCACATTTTTCTCTGCGCTTGGCATCAGTTCAGTTGTTTTATTCATTTAGCACCAAATTTCAACAACAGCCACTTCAATGTGCCTGCAGAGTCGGAGAAAACCCCCAATAATCAGACGGCCATAAATAACCAAGTACTTGGTGACAGTGGGAAGGAAAAACTCCCTTTTAACATCAGGGAGGGGCCGCCATCTGCTAATGGAGAAGAGACAAAAGTCATGCTGTGGAGGGGAGCCAAGGTTTAATAATAACTAGTGATTAAATGCAGAATGGTGTATGAACACACAGGGTGTGAAAAGCCCCCCAACTTAATGATGCATTTTTAAAGTGTTAGCATGCTAGTTAGCGCAGTAGGTGTGAGTAAAATGTGGGTGTGTGCTCTGGTTACTTCTGTACTTGGTGGTAACGGATGTTACACTAATTAACATAAGCACATATTTGTGACTTTGGTGAGGTGAAATAAAACAAAAGCTAATGTGTCACATCTGATCTTTGTGTGTGTGTGTACATCAGGACAAAAAAGCTGATTGTGGATGTGATTCGGATCCAACATGGAGAGACTTTACCTGAAATTCTTGAGACTCCAGCCACTGCAGCACAGGTGATCTACATTTCTCAGCTTGTTTTTCCTCTATATATACCTGCCAGCTACTTTCATTCATCAAAGGAGCATATTCATTTGATTTTTTTTTCTTTGCCTCTCAGTCTAATTAATTATGTTACTTCGTATGCGACTTATTCCTTAAGGAGTCAGAGCATACTAGGATTGTTGAGCGCAGGGCAGTCCAGGATGCTCAGACACCAGAGGGTCTGAAGAGCAGCCCAGCGCTTTTGGAGGACAGCCAGTTACCGCTCGAGCAGAAGAAGAGGAAGATTATCAGGAACCTTCGTAACCTGGAGCAGGCTGGCCTTGCTACTGCAAGTAACAAATACCAGGACCTCATCAACGAAATATCAAAGGTTCATAAGCAGCTCTTTTTCCCAGCTAAAGATGCAGACCCACATTCTGTATTTGTGAAGCTAAAATGTGTATTTGACAGGACATCCGATACCAAAGGCGCTACAGACAGAGGAGGAAGGCCGAGCTCGTGAAGCTCCAGCAAACTCTGACTGCCCTTAACTCAAAAACTGCCTTCTACCAGGAACAGATGAACTACTATGATGCCTACATCAAGACTTGCCTGGATAACCTAAACAGGAAGTGAGTTGTATCCTAATTTATAACAAACCTCATTAGGGTAAAGACTTGATGGATGATTTTAACTTGTGATTCAATGGTAACACATGTTACCCTTGGTGTGTTTGTATGGTCCAGGAATTCACGCAGATCTATAAAACTGGACGGGAAAGGGGAAGATAAGGGCAGTAAGAAGTGGAAGCCCCAGTCTCTGAAGTACACTGCAGCAAAACTGCACGAGAAGGGAGTCATCCTGGAGATAGAGGGACTTCAGACCAACCAGTGAGTTCAGTTCTTCACCTGTTCTGTCGAAAAGGGCTTGGTACTAACATCCTTCTTACATATCCTTACATGTCATTTTACATTGCAGAAGCTGTTAAACACATTTAGTGTTTTTATTTAAACGATTTATATTTGTTTAAATTGTTATTTGTATCGCCTCTGTCAGTGCGCCCCAGGGCGGCTGTGGCTACACTGTAGCTTGCCATCACCAGTGTGTGAATGGGTGGATGATTGTGTATAGTGTAAAGCGCTTTGGGGTCCTTAGGACCAAGTAAAGCGCTATACAAATACAGACCATTTACCATTTATATTTATCATTTGTTCAGTCACATCTTGGTTATTTGTCTGTTAACCGTACCTTACAGTAAACTTGGCTGTAAGGTACAAAAGTTACGGTTTCCCAACACCAGACGCTTTTTGGTGCTTGATTTCATGTTAAGATAAGATAAGATAAGATAACCTTTATTAGTCCCACACGTGGGAAATTTGTTTTGTCACAGCAGGAAGTGGACAGTGCAAAAGTTATGAGGCAAAAATTAGAATACAATAAGAATAAATACAGTACACAACTGTACAGAATAGAATAAAATAAAATACTATATACAGTAGAATAAAATAAAATAAATATACAATAAGATAAAAATAGAATACAAATACTATATACAACTGAGTAAAAATACAACAATGACAGAAAGGATTATTGCACTTAGTATTATTGCATATGTATGGATGTGTGTGCTTGATCAGTTAAAGTCTTTATTATGGAGTCTGACAGCAGTGGGGAGGAAAGACCTGCGAAATCTCTCCGTCCCACACCGTGGGTGCCGCAGTCTCCCACTGAAGGAGCTGCTCAGTGCTGTCACAGTCTGCTGCATGGGGTGGGAGACGTTGTCCAACAGGGATGACAGCTTAGCCGCCGTTCTCCTGTCACTCACCACCTCCACTGGGTCCAGAGGGCATCCTAGAACAGAGCTTATTTGTCGTTATACAAGCAGAGCTGTAACTACACTACAGTATAAAGAAGGAAAAGGCAAATATAATATAATGAGATGATTATAAAATAGCAGCATAATAGTGTTTTACAGTACTGGTATTCTATTATTGGTAAAGTGCTGGTTGATGGTGTTTTCTGATCCAGTCACTGTTTATGACACCTCGGTGTATAGCTCTATGTCTAATAGAGTGCATTTGATAAAGTGCTTAAGAGCCAGAGAGACAATAGTTTAACAGATTTACAGGCCGGGGAAGGAAAAACAAATGTTAAAGTGCAAGCCCTGAGACACCGGTACTGTTTCCCCCCCCCTGTGAAATGATCAAACAGACTATTGTGAGTGGGGTCATAGGTGATGTTATCCAGATGCTATATTTTAAATAGATGTGATGGCAGGAAGCTGGGTACCAGCAGTGTGCTCACTTGCTTTTACTGCCAGCTGCAGCGCCCTTTGGTCAGCAACAGTGCAGGTACCGTACCACACTGCTGCAGAGGTGGAAGATGTCAAAATGTTTGCCTTTTTCAGCCTCAGAAAGTGGAGGCTTTATTCGGTCTTCTTTATCAGAGAGCTGGTGTCAGGTCCTCAGCGATAACGGCAAGAAACGCTTGTTACCTGCTCAACCTCGGTGTCATTGATGAGAACGAGGTTGTCTACATTTTGTTGGACTTCATGTAATCAACTATCAGTTTTTTGATCTTTTTTACATTAGTGGTCAAGAGCACAATGTAAGCAAATGGATCTCTTGTCTGTGGGCCGTCTCTCATTGTTATGGAGTCAGTCAAACGTCTGTTTAGAGCTTCTCCAACATTTTAGCTATAATTTCAAACGGACTCTCATCCTCTCACACATCCGGTGTCCACTTTTGTTTTTCTTATCTCTCAGGTTCAAAAATGTCATGTTCGACATTTCACCCACTGAGGAAGTTGGAGACTTTGAGGTGAAAGCCAAGTTTATGGGGGTCGAGATGGAAAAAGTCCAGCTTCATTTCCAGGTAAACATTTCCCTTCAGAAAACTCACTCGTCAACACTTAATCCTGGTGACAAATGGTTGAATTTCCCTTTCTTCTCTATGGACTACTGGCAGGAATAGTCATGGAAATAAGCCAGCACAGCATGAGCCTGACTTAAGAAAGAACTTAGTGATGTGTTTTATTATGATATCATTTGTAGTGTATTTGTAGCACCAGCGCATTAACAAGTCGGTTTGATGTTGGCAGGATCTCCTTCAGCTGCAGTACGAAGGTGTGGCGGTCATGAAGATGTTCGACAAAGCCAAAGTGAATGTCAATTTACTCATCTTCCTCCTGAACAAGAAGTTCTACGGAAAATAAAGGAGAGAAAAAACAGAGTTGGGAGAAACCTGGTCGTGCCTTTGGACTGTACTGAGTTTGTTGAACAGCACAAAAACGTCACGCGGTGCCGTGATTTGTTTCTTCTGCCTATAATTTGATGGATCGCACCAAAATGAAACTTTATCGTTCACTTTGTGTACCTATATTTCTTTCTTTCCCATGTGGTGATTGTAAATGTAATATATTTTGAAGAATTCAATTGTGATGTTCATGTTTCTTGTTCAAAAGAGAGAAGTTTGATGGAAATGTCAGACGAACCAGTACGGTCTTATTTCAGAAACTGGAGCGGCGCAGCCTGCATGGCTGTATGAAATAATATAGTGCCTTTTTAATGAAAGAATTTAAAGACACATGTTTTTAATTAATAAACATTTGAACATTTTAAAAGCTATATGTGATGTATTTTTATAAGTGTTGTTGCTATATAATTGATGTCTAATGCTTAAACAATATTCATAATAAATTGCACATCCCAAACCTTTTCTCCTTCTTATCGTTATTATTATTATTATTATTATTATTATTATTATTATTATTATTATTGGTAGTAGTAGTAGTTGTTTTGGTGCTTTTGTCATGCATTCATATTCAGTGATGTGCTTTTCCCTTTGGTCTGGCAACCTTTGACCCTGTTGGAAAAACCTACTTGGGCTTTCGTTTGGCTTGAAGATCCACGTCGCTGTGACATTACTCATGGTTTTTGTTAAATGATAGGAAATGTTCAGCTGGAGAGGAGGTGGAGTTTCCTGCCTTTAATAACAGCACTTTCAGCAGCTCTTCAGCAAACATAATTTCCACTCTCCTGCTAAATATTTGGAGGATTTACAGTAAAGCCATGCATCACCTCTTAATTTGCTTGTTTGTATTTTCTGTTCAAAGCTCTGCGCTCCCATCTGGAAATGGTAAGTAATTTTCCTAAGACTTTAAGATGATGATGATGATGATGTCTACAGTTTGCCTTGTACTCTCTTGGCGCTCGAGTAAACTTTACGTATTTGTATCTCCCCCAGAAACACATGCAGGATCGGTTTAAACATTTACTTTTAACTAGATCACTGCGCAGGAAGGAGTGAATGAATATATTTATTCTTAGAGCAATTTAACTAGGAAAAAAAAAACATCCAACATGTCATCTGACAAATATACAATCAGAATTAAATACTGGCCCTGAATGTTTGTGGTAAATTACTTTAACCCTTAGAGGCTGCTAAAAAATTAAAAGAACAAGCCCATACACTAAAGCAACAACAAAGCTCAACAATGTTCTGTGAATAAATAAATAGGTAAGATAATATAGTGACATTTGATTCTCTTTGCACTTCAAGAGACTCGGTGATGTCACTTCCTTGGTGCTCATGTCAAAAACATTTTTTGTAGCAGGTAAATTGTATAGCGTTACTGGGTTCAAAGCAAACTGGAGGATGTGTAAATATTGGTACTTCATAGAATAAATTTATTTATAGTTAAAAATAATGTGCGTATAATTGTATTTTGGCACTAAAAGTTGAGTTATAGTTACATTTTCTATACATTTAAAATCAATTAAATTGTAGTAATGGTCAGTGGGGACACGGAAACGTGTGATCTCTACTGGTTAGTCAACTAATTAATACAAAAAAGTTTTAATTTTATTTATTTATTTGCAGTATTTTATGAGAAAACACTTGTTTGTTTGTTTGTTTGTTTTTAATGAAAATGCATTCATGTATTTTGAGTTAACCTTTGGGTAAGAATCACACTCATGATATGGATGCATGTAATAAATGTATTGGAGAGTTTATTTTACTTAACCGGACTTTCTAAAATAATATCGGGGCATTAGGACGAGCTTGAACCTGATGGATGTATTTAACAATCTGATCAGATAAAAAAAAAAAATCTGCTTTTCCAAACTGCTCCCAGTGTAAATGTTTTTAGAGTGCTGTGCATCCCTTTGGCGTAACCACATTTCTGCTTCATTTCCCTGTTTCTTTTAAGGCTCCACTCCCTTTCTGCGGACTTTTTCTGGCCACTTTGTAATGGTTGGAGATGATGCAGCAGACTACCTAGACCTGTCACTCTTAGATGATGGAGGCTCAGGCTCGACGGAGTCCAGAAAAGTACACCCCCCTCACCCCCATCATCCCCGGAAGCACTATTATGTCTCGGAGGAGACCAAAGCATTTCTCGAGGGTGGCTTGGCCACACGTTTCATCCCCACCGTTTACATCTTCGTCTTCATCATCAGCGTGCCCCTTAACCTTCTTGCCACGGTGATGTTCGTGCGCCAAATCCGTCCCAAGAAGCCGGCGGTGATCTACATGCTCAACCTGGCCTGTGCTGACCTGCTGTTCGGGCTGCTCCTTCCCTTTAAGATCGCCTACCATTATCACGGCAACAACTGGATCTACGGATCCTTCATGTGCAGAGCCGTCACTGCTGCCTTCCACTGTAACATGTACTGCTCCGTCCTGCTTGTGATGTGCATCAGCATTGACCGTTTCCTGGCTGTGGTTTACCCCATGAACTCGCTCATGTGGCGCAGCCCTCAGACGGCTTCAGCTGTGTGCGCGGCTATGTGGCTCTTATCCCTGGGAGGAGTGTGCCCCCTGCTGATCTCAGAACAGACCTTACATGTATCGTCGCTGGGCATCACCACATGCCATGATGTGCAGGACGTAGGAAAACTACAGTCTTACTATCTTTACTTCTTCCCCATCTACTCCTCTGTGTTCTTCTTCATCCCTTTCATATTCACAGTTGTCTGCTACGTACGCATCATTCAGGCTCTGGCTGAAGCCAACGTGGAGAACCGCTCCAAGAAGACTCGCGCTGTGGTGATGGCTGTGGTTGTCCTGCTGGTGTTTGTGGTCTGTTTCACCCCCACCAACATCATCCTCATGGTTCACTACATTCAACTGGCGCACAAGGCTAGCAACAGTTCTTACCAGGCATACCTGCTCTCCATGTGCATAGGAAGCTTCAGCTGCTGTCTGGATCCGGTCCTCTATTACTTCGGGTCCTCTCAGTGCCAGAAGCAGGTGGTGACTCTGCTCAGATGCAGGCGACCGGGACAGGGAGAGATCGGCTCGCACACAAGCAGCACAAGAACCAGCAAGTTGACAGAGAGCAGCAGATCGTGCAAAATGGAGAGCGTTCAGACTGAAATGGGGAGCCATTACAGCAGGCTGATGGCTTAAGACACAAGGACTGAAAAACTGTTCGGCTCTCAGCCATATCCACACTATAACAGATTACTTCTGTGTTTGCTCGAACTGTTTGTTATCAAGAAGCGCACGAGGTGGATTAGATGAAATATGAAACTTGATGTGGTGCCGACTTTAGACCCCAGTGGTAGTGCTGGGTTTATTTGTATCAGAACAAGCACATTGGTAGCATCAGTGTGTACATGCAAGCAGTTATCTTCTATTATTTTATAGTCATAAAATGTAATCACCACTTTGATAGTGTGGAATATATTGGATTCATTCCACAATAAGAAAAACATTTTAACAATAACTTTTTATTTTATATTCAACACATCTGTGTTTCCAGTGAATAATGGGTATGACAGTTAGTGCACTGTTAATAAAACAGTTTTAATAACTGTGTTATGATATGACAAAAACAGCTGTCGATGTGGTTTTCCCAACACGATGCCGTTACAGTGAGTAAATACTTAAAGGAGATTAAATCATTTATAACTTTGCGTCCTGGCATTCATGACGTCAGAGCATACAGACGGCACATACGACGACACTGTATGTATTTTCTTTTAATGCATGCAGCTTTGTGGATCTCGTTGCCTCCTCTTTATTCCTGCGTGCTCTCCTTGTCATCAGGGCACAGCTCTGCAGGAAAAAGAGAAACAAAATGTGACCGTTTCCCTGAGCAGGATGGAGAACGGTGGCCTCATTTCCTCACCACGTGCATTGTATTTTATGGATTCGATCCAAAAATAATGAAGACCTAAAAACTATTGCACTTAAATATGACATTTCACAGGGCAGAATCTCCACCCTGTGGGAGTTAAAACTCTGTCGTTGGAGGTTTTTGGATAGCTGCTGACCTGTTTTGCCATCATAGCTGTGGTAGTCATCTGGGAAGTTCAAGCAGCCAACTTGTTTTTTGAAAATTTCCACATGTTTTGGATCGATTTTCCCTGTCCTCGCTGCAAGCAAAGAGAGAATGTCAACATCCAGGTTGCAGCCCTGACTTGATGTGCTGAGAAGTGCAGGACTCACTGAACTGCAGGATGTATCTGCCAGTGACGTCCCCATTTCGGAAGGTGTCGGTCCACAGGAGGCAGTCAGAGCAAGTCTGCAGGATGTGCCCTTTGTGGTCTGACAGATTTTCTTTCAAAGTACAGTGTTGGGTTACTTTACGAGAAATCTATTGTCTGTTGTGAAGACAAATTCATCAATCTGTAGCTCACTCACTGCGAAATGTGGTAGCAATCCCTGAGATGGTTGCATTTACCTCCCCCGTGATGCACCGGTTACTGAGAAACAACAAGGCGTGGCAGAATCTGGCTTTCACAACTAAATTAAAATGTTTCGCTTTTAATACTGAATTGCATTAAATACATAAGTCTGTTTAACATATTGAAATAACATAATCACCAAACTCACAAGCAGTGATCTCCCCATCGCAAAGTCACAGTCTGATCGCTGGAAGTCGGGGACAAGTCTATCCAGGAGCTTTTCAGAGACTCCAGTGCTTTGTGGTACTGTTTGGGGTCGCCAGCTCCCATCACATAAATCCATTTTCCAAACACCTTGATGCACAAAAAAAAAAAAATAAAAAAAAATAAGGTCCTTACATGTTTTAAAAAAAACTCCAGCATCATTGTTGTAAATACGACAGAGAAAGCAAACACACTAGGTGACTTACCTGTTTGGGGTCCTCTGGCATAAAAGGCTTTACGAGCTCCTTACAGTCAGGTGCAGATGCAGCAGCCAGTGCAATGAGAGACAACAGGAATACAACAACAGGCAGAGCCATGGTCAGCCACAGGGATGTTTGCCGAACCTGTAACAGAAAACGTCTAACTCTGATTCATTTTCCCTCCGGGCTTCACACAAAAAGTTGTTTCTGTGTGAGTGCTAATCCTGAAGGAGGGGGAGGACGGGAGGAGAGGGTCTGGGGGTGGAGGGGCTTTCTGCAGGCCCAAATGCACCAGAGAAGGTTTCCTAATGACCATGCATGCAGTTTTCTTCTTCTTTCCCCCCTCTTTTTCTTCTCAGCACTGAAAGGCGAGCTCAATAGCCCTCTGTTGCCCACGCCACTGCTCCTGAATGAACTCAGGCAAAGTGCCACATCTTGTCTTGGGCTGTTGAAATCTTTCAAAAAGGACCTGGAGCAGCTTTTCTGCAGCAGAATGAAGGATGTTTCCCTGTGGGGGCGTTCTGGACTCTGTGTGGTGACGGTTTAAGAGTTTAACATCTTTTCTCTTCCCTCTAACACTGATGTTATTCAGTAACAGTCTTTGTTGATGCTTTGGGGAACAGCAGTGTGATGGTGATCAGAAAATAAATGACTAGAACACAGACGGAGAAGTTAGAGCCCTTTTTATTTGCCGCGCACAACCAGTGGGAACTAGATTCGTACAAATACCACTAAAAGGATTTAAACTGGGCATTTAGACTTGATTTTTCTTAGCTCGAAAGACAACATAGTGTATTAAAAAGTTATTATGCAGCACAACATTGTATGGCAGCACATATAGATCACACTACAGCACTATTTAGTACATTTAAAGGAAGATTTATCTGGGTGTTTACAGAGCTGTGGCCCTCTTTGCTCTACTTTACTGCACATTAGGCTCTATCTCAGGTTGCTCTTTCTCTGTATTCTTGACGCCAGTTGACGTGGTCGCCCTGCCATCAGGACAAAGATCTGAAGGAAGAGGAAATCACAAAATGAGAATAGTGTTTGTGATGGTCACACTGGATGCTGGAAACACGCCTAAATGGTGGCTGACCTTTGCTTGTAAAGTGGTACTCTGAAGGGAATTTAAGACATTCTGCCTGGTTCTTGAAGGTCTCCAACTCAGAACCCTCCAGAGCGCCGGTCCGTGCTTTTCAAGAAAGAAAGAAGAGGACGGGAAAAGAAAGGTGGTTATTTAAAGCAGTATGTGCTAAATATTAAGCTGTGTGTTGCTGCTAAAATACGAGATGAAGGTTTGAAAAACGACTTACTGAACAGGAAGAAGTATCGCCCCTTTGACTTGCCGTCAGGGAGGAGAGTGGTGTCTTCAGACAGGAGGCAGTTGCTGCAGGTCTCATAGTACTTCCCGTCATGATAGGAAGTGTGACCATTGATGTTATCTGTGAAAAAACAAAAAAAACGAAACATAACTCTGACTGTAACCCCCAGCGATTAAAAGAAATGAAACCTGCGGCACACATCACCAACTCAGTGAGTCAGAGCAAAAATACCACACATACAGGTGGTGTGACTTGTCATTCCTGAGATGGTGGCGTTCGCTATGCCCTGAAGACATTTATTTTCATTCCTGTGTTGAGATAACAACAACAACACTTTACTATACATTCTCAACTGGACCGCATCAATATGTTCACACACGACACTCACAGGCGGTCAGCCCAGTAGATGGTGATGACTCCGCTCTCCGAGGACGCTGACACATCCAACCAGGAGCTGTTCACTGACAATATGTCGTCCTTCAGGCCCGGATCGTCCCAGGATGCCACGTGAAGCACCCACTTCCCATAAATCTTCCAGCACACAGAGAGAAAAATAAAATGCAAATGACTCTCATGACTGTTTCTGTTAGATGTGACCAGACTTTATTTCTCAGCAGAATACAACTTTCTCTCATAGCCTGGTTGGAAAAAAAGCGTTGTGAAAATGTATTACATTATTGTTTTACTCTGCTGTGACTACAGACATGGCATTTGGCCTCCCCAAAAACATGGATTAACCCAGAGGTAGGTGAGTCCCTTTCCCTAAGTTAAAAATAAATAATCATACAATTTTACTTTGCAGCTCTTCTAAATCATAATTTTTCTGCTTTATAATCAGTGAAAACTACTGTGTTGGAATCTAGTAGGGGACACATTAATGTAGCTTACATGCAAGATTCACCAGCTGCACAGGACAGTAGAAGTGCTCGATGCACATGGACGCAAGCTTCCAGCTATTACTGACCAGCTGAAACTTTCTTTGGTTTTTAAAAACTCCAAGGAACATTTGCTTTATGCTGTTGCAACAGTAAACAGACCGTGCAGTTTCTCGGGGAACTGCTACTGGTAGACTCGGACTATGTCTTGTTGTCAATGGAGTAAAAAGGTTGTACGTAAATAGCCTGTTGCTGTAGAGTGAAATCAGGTGTACCTAATCAAGTGGCGGACATTGTAAAATTGATACGTGTTTAAGTTACCCATACTGTATGTTCATACTGACAAAGTGAGAAAGAGATGACATGATGAAAAATGTCCCATGCTGTACTCCAACAGACAAGGAAGCAGTAACTGTGCCACTAAGAGACCTTGTCTAAATCTACTTAAAAAGTGAGTGAGATTAAAATCAGTATTACAATTATCTGTAAAATATTTCAACCTGCAACCTCATTACATACAGCAAATAGCTTGCTGCTGTAGGGTGAACACACGTGTTTGACGCTGTAAATAGTAAATTGTAAAAATGTGTTTACAGAGAAGCAGAGAAAGAGAAAAAAATGTCCCATGCTGACATGAACTGATGACCTTCAGCATACGAGGGAGAGGCCAGCAAAGTGATAAGTATGCCACTGAGGACGAGCAAGCAGGGCCGTGCCAACCAATCAACAAATGATATTCAAATGAGTGAGGGTGTGAAATGAGAGCAGTGACCCCGTCTCTCTGTCTATCACAAAATGACGTATATAAAATGGGAAACAAAAGTGGTATTTAAAAAACTGTTAGCATCCCAAGACATGGCTCTACCTATCTATGGATTTTGGTGTGTGTAGACCTTAAAGTGAGGCCAGCGAGCGAGTTAAAAAAAGGTTGGGGGGATTTTTGTCCAAAACTGGTTGGAGATAATAAAGAGGGAGTGAACGGGAGTTCAAAATGCCATTCCTCTGAAACAAACGGCTCCGGTTCAAGAAGTATGCATGTGTGGGAAGGGCTCCTCGAAAAGAAGACAAGCGTAGCTGTTTTGAAGATAAAAGGATGGCTGAAGGGTGAAAATGATGGTCACAGCGGCAGGTTAAACCAAAAATTTTCAGGCGAGCTTTGATGCTTTTCGCACTCTGACCTACTTAGTTTTCACTGTTGCTCTGCAATACACATGAATGGGGGAGGGATTTGAGAGATATCTTTGTGACATCTTTGAAAATAATTTAAAGACCTTAGAAGTTACTGTGGAAAAATGCGATATTGTTTTTGGCACATTCGTGATATTCATCGTGGTGTGACAACGACGTCTGAATGGGCAAATGACGTGAAAGAAAATGGGTCCAGAGGAAGGAGAGTGACAGCAGAAAAGTGAGAGAGTGCTGCCTCTCCATTCAAAGTCAATGGGACTTTATTATTAGAAAAAGTGGAATATTTCAGAAACTGCATGAAAATTTTGAAATCTGAATAGAAGCACGCAGGACATGAGTAAGCCCGTCGTTTTGGCGTATGAACAGTGTGTCTACGGCAAATGATGTGCGACTAGTTCGCGGATGAAGAATAATAATAATAAGAATAACATATACTGGGATCTTTACTTTGCAACAATCCCACCAATAACACAAGATTCAGCTATTCAGTTCACATTAATATGCATCACTGTTATGACTGCTTCATAACAAATGGTTGCTCATACTCACGGGGCTGTGGCTGTCCAGCACCAGAGGCTTGACCAGCTCTTTACAGTCCGGTTTAGATGCGACGCCCAGGGAGGCGAGAGCCAGCAGAACTATAACCTGCTGTGCAGCCATGGTCCAGACAGCAGGCGGCCAGGGAGCAACACTAACCTCAGGGACCCCACTGCCAGCTAGAGCCTCCTCAAAGGGAACTGAGGGACATGTTTTGTAACAGTGGGCTGGGCCACATGTGCACACATACACACACACACACACACACACACACACACACACACACACACACACACAC
>NW_005187407.1:5977392-5998483 GCF_000239375.1 Pundamilia nyererei
CACACACACACACACACACACACACACACACACACACACACACACACACACACACACACACCAAGCTGTGCACCCATCACTCCACAGGACATTATGTTGACTTATACTAATTTCATGCAGACTTATGCCGAACCAAGCCATAATAACACTTACTGTAAACTAATATATGTTGTGAGGAAATGCTTTCTGTCACCATGACGTGACTTTATAATCACATTAATAATTCTCCCTCTCTTTTCCTTCCTCTGGTTTCAGGAGGAGTCTTTCACTTGATGCATCCAGTCAGTCGGGCTTGTGTCCCATTTATCTTGTTATATAACAGCCAGCTGGCAAAGTCTGAATAGGACCTCCATCCCCTCCATCTTTCAGTATGCGAGCACCTCCTTGCACAGCCTCTCTCACACTAAACAAGGCATGAAAATAAAAAGAAAGACACACACACAAACACTCATCTGTTTTTTTTAACATGTGCAATGTCTTTGTGACAGGGGATTTTTAGTGTAGCTCTCCCCAAATTTGGTTGAATTCCAAGCAGAGATACACTGAGCCCCTTCACTGTAGTCCTGACAAATGAGCCCCTTTGGAATGACCTCTGACCTCAGTGGGGTCCTCTATTCATGTCAGAGGGATAAAACACAGCCAAACTATTGACTAGCATGGATTTTAACTGTGGGTGGACGTGCCAATCCTTTTTCTCCTTGATATCAAATATTTAGCTAATAAATGCATTAATATTCTTTACTTCATACCTCACATTTCATAAAAGACTATTCCTGCACAAAGGACACATTAGTAGTTCAGAAACACTTATAATAACCACCATACAAATTTCTCCTTCTTTTTTCCAGCTGCTGTGGCATTTTCTCCCTTGTTGTGGTAACTAACTTTGCTTATTTACAGATTAACCTTTACAACCTATTCTAGTTAAATTTGACCTTGTTTGACATTTTTCATCAGTAAAGAAACCCTTTTTCTATCTATTCAGATACAAAAAATCAAGGAAAATTATGCTTTTAGGGAATCTTGAAACTGTATATGCCATGTCTGTGTGTATTTTTAATCGGACAGTGGTGACACTGAGTTCAAGGAAGACCTCAACACTGCCATGAGAAATGAACTCAAAGGACTTTCTTCCTATAACTCTCATTCACACAATACGTCTCTCTATCCATAACCTAACATTCACATACTCAGAAGACAGAGTTCAGTATCTTGTTCAAGAATGCTTTAATGTCCAGACCAGAGAAGCCAGTGATCGAACCACTGACCTTCTGATGGGTAGATGCTCAACCTCCTGAGGCAGAGCCGCCCAAACATGAGAACAGTCTGCGTTCTCAAATCTCTGAGCGCAGTTTCCTGCAGGGACAGACACACGCTGGTCTTTGAAGGATTATGAGAGAACCTCCATCCCATCATCTTCCACTCATCTAATTCTGGGTTGCAGAGGGGCTGGAGCCTATCCCAGCTATCACAGTACACCCTGGACAGGTCACCTATCAGTCGCAGGGCCTTAGTTAAAGTGTGACTTGTAGTTAAATGCTCTTTGAGTGGTACAACTAAAAAAAGGACTACATGAATATGAGTACATTTCAATTGCACCTGCAATGTAACAAAATAAAAACCAATTAGAATAGCTCTGGATGCACATAATAGTTTGCAATATGCAAGATTTGAGTTCTACGTTTAATTAATGTTGATATTTATAGATGGTAGTTAAGAGGATTTTTAAGTATTTTTAAAGATATAGCAGAGTGGACAGTGTTTAATGCCTGTAATGGTTATACATGATTATATATGATAAATCCCAACAGCTCTAGTTCTACATTCAATACAATATAATTCAGTCATTATAGCTTTTTGTTTTCATGTCTTGGGTAACACGGAACATGATAGTATGTAAAAACAGAGGGTTTTCTCCAAAAACAAGAGTTGTACATGTCAGGGGTTGTGTAGCGGAGAGGAATGTGAGGCTCCTAACGTAGACATGCAGGGGCAGGAGGTGGTGAACAAAAATCGAGCCATTTATTCAGGCTGAAAATAACATGACACCAAAGAAACACACATAAAATACAAAAGGGGACTGAAAAGATAAACGTCCTGGAACCTAAACTGGGAATCAACACTAGGGCCAGGAGGCACAGGAGCTGGGAGACACAAAACTTGAAATGCTGGAAAGGATGAAGGGAGACCGAGACAATATATACATAGGGGGGTTGTTAGGGGAAGTGGAGACACATGGGTTAAAATACACTGCTGAACTGACTCTAATGAGACAAGGAAGCTAAACTTAAGACAACCTCCTGAAATAAACCATGAAAAATAACTAGACACAGCAGCGAGGGGGTGCAGAGAATGACAGAAACTTAGCACAGGTTACACAGACAAGACAGGATAAACTCCAATACTGCATACACAATACTCACGACTATAACCATGGACAGAACTAGAGAATAAAAACGAGTAGGACTCAAAATAAAAGGTTACTATAAATAACAAACTCAACCTACAAGAGATGTAATATAAGTTCTAGATAATACATGTAAAATGTATACTTAAGAATCAGTCTGGAGATATTTAAACAGAACTCGAAATCTGACAAACACAGAAAAATCTACTGTGAAGTCGAGGCACTCTACCTGTTTCCCAAATACAGCAAGGTTACCAGATACCATACCACTTTTTTAAGCACTTTTAAAAAGAACAACAGGGCTGAAAAAATAAAATCACCCATATAAAATAAATCATTAACATCAACAGAATACTCAGGTTTTTATGTTTGAGTTTACAGACAAGCAGCCACAGAATGACAGACTTCGAGAGATTTATACAGCTTCACAGTTCTGACAGTCGTTGCAGAAACAAACATTTCTACTGAAAGTGACTTGGGTTAGGTTTAAAATCACATTGTCAAAATATATCTCTGCTGAGGACACTGTCCCGTTACTGTGATTAATCACACTCAGTATTAATCCGATATTTTTTATCTGCTTATTGGTGCGGCCCTCCACAACAGTACTGGTTTCTCTTCTCATGTGACCCTTGGGAAAATGAATGGCTGACCCCTGCACCCCCCCCCCCCAGTCTAGATCAGAAAACAGAGTGAGCAGCAAAGTCAGACAATAATGAAGAGGCATGATGAGAAGTCAAACGACGGCCAGCTCCATACCAGGACTGCTGAGCTCCTGTGGGGAGGCAGGGATGACTTCAGTGGAGGTTACATAAGAGAGGGGGTGGGCAGAGGGGCTGGTTGGACTGTGTAATAGGATTATGTAAGGCTGGTTTCAAAGGAGATAATGCTTCATTTGGTGTTTGTTGGTGATGCGTGTGTGCGCGTGCTAATTGGTAAATATTAAAGGTTAGGTTTACTAAGTGGGCTAAGAGGGGAAAATTAGCATAAGGCTGCAATCACAAATATGTGCCGATGGTAGATCATCTTCAAAACTTGCCACTTCTTGTTTCGCAGAAATAGCATTTCAATTCAGACCAAGGAGATGCAGCTGAAGGAGAATCCATCCATTCATCCAGCTTATCCCAGCTGTCACAGGGCAAGAGGCAGGGTACACCCAGGACAGGTCGCCAGTCTGTAGCAGGGCTTGAAGGAGAATCAGTATTTTCTTTAGTTGTTGTTGTTTTAAAAAAAGGCTAACTTTTCAGTTAGGAATTGCTGGCTGGGGTCGCTGTTCCTTGGATGAATCTCTCAGGTGGAGTGCAAGATGCATCCAGACAAGGCCTGCTGTATCAGCATGATATGCGTTTAACAGGTATAATGTGCAGAAGAACATAAAACAGTATTCACCTTCAGAAAGGCGTTTACTATCTTTACCACATACTCATCACTTATTTATTTTTTTGGCTAACCACCACACTGCAGTATGGTGTGATGGTGATTATCACTGTTGCCTCACAGCAAGAAGATCCTGGGGTTGACTCCACCATCTGGCCAAGGCCTTTCTGTGTGTTGTTGTTATCTTTGTTTGCGTGGGTTCTTTGCAGGTACTCTCGGTTCCTCCCACAGTCCAGAGACATGTAGTTAGTGGGGTTAGGTTAATGCGAATGTGAGTGCAAATAGCTGTCTGTCTCTGTGTTAGCCCTGCTACAGACTGGTGACTTGTCCAGGGTGTAACCTGCCTCTTGCCCTATGGCAGCTGGGACAGACTCCAGCCCCCCTGCAACTTTGGTAAGGATAACCAGAAGAGAATCAATTTTTCTTTTTTTTGCATGCTGATAGGTAGTTGTTACAGTTAATATCACGTACTTTAAAATCCACACACCAATTTAAAACTCCACAGACAGTGCAAAACTGTCAGGATGGGACATAAAGGCCAATGATGGAAAGATATAGGAAGGGAGGGGCTTTGAAGGAAAAAAGCCCAAGTTTTAGTTATAAATTCGCAGGTAAGACTTGCCAAAGTTTGACCAATAGACCGGATTTACACGAAACAGAAGAAAGCAAACACAGTTTCTTTCTGTAAATCTTTATGTGAATACAAGACAAATCAGAAATCACAGTTTACTGCATCTTCTAGTAAATGTAAAATCACTCTATTGCACCTATTCATACACAAACAAAAAAAAAAACCAGCCAGAGTTAACACTGTTACAAACTCCTTGTCCTGGACTGAACCCACCGCAAGATGAAAGAGCGCTTTCTCCACATCTGTCAGCACATCTGTGATACACATCTGAATACACACTTCAAACACTTGAGTAATTTCAGGTTACAGGATAGATCTGAGAGATCGAGTGAAAGGAGCTCAAATGTGTTTTTCTCTATTGTTCTTCCCGTCTTGCATCTGTTACAGCTTCACTTTCATATGGACACAGATCTGAAACGAAGGAAGGAAATCAAACTGATGAGTCATTGTTTACATTAGATGTACTGCTTACTGTTTGCGTGGATGGTGAACGCATCTCACCTGTAGTGTTTGCAAAGTATAAATCTAGTGTGAAGTTGAGGCACTCAGCCTGTTTCTTGAGGACTTCGAGATGAGAGGCCTCCAGTGTCCCAGTCTTTGCTGGAGGTAGGGGATGGCAGTGTTAACATTATTTTCAACAGAGTGGCAAAAACAATAAAAAAAAAACAGTTTGAAACTAATTATTAACATTACAGAGTCCTAAAAGTTGGACACATATGGACACAGACAGGCAAATGCAACTCACTGAAGATCCTGAAGCCTCTGCTTTTTGTGGTTTCGCTGCCGACATCTGACACCAAGTGGTCTGTCCAAAGCATGCAGTCGGGGCAAGTGGCCAGATGCTTGCCAATGTGCTCATGAGTGGTGGAGTTATAGTAATCTGTAAGATACAAATTAGATGGTTGCCATGTTGTTTTACATCACAGTGACTATTTGATAATGTGAGTATAACAACATGTGATCTCTTACACGTGTCTGTGGAAGAGTTTCCTAAGAAGGTGGCATTGACACTTCCATGATAACATTTTCCATCCCTGTTAAGGAGCAGGAAAAAAATATAAGCACATGAAAAAACAAAGAAAAAAGTCAAGAGGTCAAATTACGTAACTCATTTGATGCCTCAAAGCAGGGGTGTCAAACTCATCTCATTAAAAAACTGTAAACCTTGTTAAAAGCCCCAAATTTATGCCCTCCTTCTCATCTTCCTAAATTGTCCACTGGACCGGATTTGAGCCTTTGCTAGGCCGATTCTGGCCCACGGGCCTTATGTTTAACACCCCTGCCTTGAAGGTAGTACAAATCATTTAGAAAATATTGACAATTACGCTTTGTGTCCGAAGCGACTGAGCATGTCTTCACTGTCAGGTATGGGAGTCTGTTCGACCCAGAAGCTGTGTAGAGTTTTAAGCTCTTTTAATTGCTCTTTGCTGTCTGATGTTCCAGCGTAAAATATCCATTTTCCCCAAAGCTAGAGAAAGAAAAAAAAAGTAAATTCAACTTTCAAAGAGATTCACAGCAGGTTCTAAAGAACCAGCATTTCTATTGAAAACAGAAAGGAGTTTACCATCTTTACCACATGCATAAACATGATCATCACTTGTTTCTGTGATCATATATAATAATAAGTTTATACATGCAAAATCACCAGTGGGACCTTTTTAACCATCCAAGGTCAAGTCTGTTTTGTTTGTTTGTTTTTATTGCTAGAGCTAGGAGCATCAGCGATGCTGATTCAGCCCTCAGGGATTTAAAACAATTTAAACTCAGATCTGCTTCATGGTGAATGTCTCTGCTGAGGACACTGTACCTTGCTATGATCCTCCACAGGCTTAATGAGTTCTTCGCAGCCTGGATCAGATGCACCAGAGAGCGAGAAGAGAGCCAGCAAAGCCAGGCAACAATGAAGGAACATGACGACAAGTCAAATGACAGGCAGCTGTATACTACTGCAAGACCACAACAGCTGGACTCTTATAGGGAAGGTGCAGCGGGGAAGTTACATAAGACAGGAGGTGGTCTTTAATGGGATTGTGCAATATTGGTACAGATAAGGATAAAGCTTTAATTTTTTTTTTTTTTATCTGTGGTGTGCGCGCGTTTGCAGAATAACAAAATGGAAAACAGCAAACAACATGAATGTGCTGCATTCCTGCAAAAGCTTCTCACAGACATGTGAAACAGATATTCTCCTTATCCGTCAAGTATGAAGTGAGCAGCAGCAAAAGTATTTGACAGATTTGGGTAGGGTGGCACAGAAATAAACTATTTCACAATCACCATCTGTTGCAGCCTGGAATTGCCAGTTATTGCAGAACACTGGAAACTTACTGGAATTTCCAGGGTAGCGTCAGCCAAAACACAGAAAATACAAATAAAGCGGATTCCTGAAAAACAAAAGCAAGCATAGCGTGTCCTTTTGTAGATTTCAGTTAATATAGGAGACAAGAAAAACCCTTTTCCAACATTATTTAACCCAACTGCAGTATTAATGAAATTAGTTTGTTGACTTGTCTTTAGCAGACCTACTGCTGAATGTCGCAGGTTCATTAGTGAATAGCTTTATGAGTCTCATCAGCTTTGTCTTTACCAAAGCTCCCAGTCATCACCTGGATGACCTACAGAGACATACTTTAGACCAGGTAGTAACACAGAGTGCGACAGTCAAACGCTTAACTACCCGTCTCACATTGAACTCCCTGCAAGATAAAAAAAAAAAAAAAAGAGCACCAACACATCAGCGATACAGAGTTCCCTCATATCAAAGAAAGCACATCTGAATACAAATGTGACTCATGGAGCCAGTTGATGTCTCTGGTTAGACTTGAGCGATACAGCAGGTGATAACAGTGTTTTATTGCTTTTTCCCTTTACATCTCCGGCACTTTCCTTCTCATTGGGACACAGATCTGAAACAGAGGAAGGAAATCAAACTAATGAGTCTCAGAACAAACACGGCTTAAAGTCAAGTTTACGAACGTCAATATAGAGATAAATATTCTTAGATTGGGGGGAGGTATGGTGAATTTAAGAGACATGATTAGAAACCAGAGGACACTTAACTAGATATTGCAAAAATGACGCAACCCGATTTGCTGAGAATCGGGTCGTCACACCGAATGTGAAAATTGATAAAATATTTTATATTAACTACAGTTTTTATGTATTATCTGCAAACTTTACGGTGATAAACTGGGCCTTGGGGGACACGAATAGGTTGGCGAAGCTTTTGACATTAACCATCATTGTTAGTGCCCAAGATCAAAGTTGACCTTGACTGAAAAAAAACAAACAAACCCCAAAACATATTGAGTAATACAGCATATGAAAGGCATAGAGCAGGGGTCTCAAACTGCAGTCCTAGAGGGCCGGTGTCCTGAGGTGGCAATTCAGCCATTTGATTCATGTTACAGCTGCTCATGACATGGTGAAATAAAAGTACTTTTAGAAGTACATTTTTCCAAACACTTACATTTACTTAAATTTACTTGAGTAGGGTCAGGAGTTTTCTCCTCAGCCTGCAGTCAAGTTCTATACTCTTCCTAATGACCTACTAATTTATTCAGGTGTGTTGCAATAGGGACACATGGAAAGGTTTCAGGACACCAGCCCTCGAGGACTGGAGTTTGAGCCCTTGGCTAGAGAGAGCTGTACAACACACTCTTTTTTTTTTTTTTTTTTCAATACGATAGCCTACGACTTTACAGTGACGTCATAACAGGCTGATATCAGCATGATGTAATAAAAACAACATAAGCCATAACAACTTTGATGTTATTACTGTTATAACTAGAGTAACAACATCGAGTTTTAGCATAGCCTCTAGCATAGCCCTTGCTCTTCTGGGGGACTTGCTGTTGTTACTATTATTATTAAAATATGTAGCTATACATGTAAAGCTATCCATCTATCTATCTACCTGTCTATCAAATTTTAAGTACAAAATCCATCCCCAAATGATTGTTTGATAGAAGTTATACAACAGGTTTGGTAAATTTAAGTACAGCTTTAACAAACACAATTGTGATCATATTCATATAATTTCATCAGCAGATACTTTCAAATGCACTCCAAAGTCTGTTCAAAATGAAAAGAGATGACACTTTAAGGTTAGAGAAGCTTTATATCAGCATAGTCAAAACCCATGAAACTTCTCTGTGTATTTACAAAAACATAATACAAGAATAAAAAAGAGAAAATGAACACGTCACAAATGGAGTCCCACATACTGTCACAAAAACAGAAAGAAAAAAAATGATCCAATTTACAAATTGATCTTTATGTACTCCCACTTATGGCTTCAATCTAACACAAAACAAAATAAAACATCTCAGGTCAGCTGTGATGGTGCGCCATCAGTCCATCGTTCCCTTTGCAATAATAATTCTCTCTAGCATTATCTTTAAATAATAATAATAATAATAATATCAAATACACATACAAGACAGAGGAGCTACATTTGTGAGCTGTACACTTTGCAGTAAGGGAAGGGAAAGGAGAATGTTTGCAGGAATATTCACCCTTTGTACATGATAATAATTCATCTTGGGCAGTGAAAAAGGTTTCAAAGATTATTTAAAAACGAGCTTGTTTTATTTTTCTGTACCAACCAATTGTTCATCATACTAAAAATCACAGTTTTTCCGGATGACAGTTAAGTATGAGTGACCAAAGCTTGCAGTTTATCATCCATACTGCTTACCTCTTATTACTTCTCTTTCTCATTTGAACATTTTTATGTCTAGGATATGGGAGCATGTTTTGTCACCAAGTAAAACAAACAAACAAACTAATGATTTCCTTCATTTCTGTCAAAAACATTTGTTTCGGCCCCACAAAAGCACATAATGGGAAAAACCGACAGGATGAATTGTAGTAAGAGTTCAGGTGAAATAAAAACTTTCAGTCTGTACAGTACTACTGAGTACTACGGATTACTACGGAGTACTAACTTTTGTGCAAACATTCCTCAGCCTTATGCTGACTTCAGTTTAATTACAATTAGCATAGTGACTGATCTTATGTGACTTAAAGTCAGACTATGGAAGTTTTTAAAGACGAATTAGCTCGTTTTCCCTCAGACTAATTGAAAGATGAATCCGTAACTACTAGAATGCATGAATGCTTAGTTCAATACATTCAGGACTTTTGCTTTATCTGTCTTGCTTGGTCTGGTATGACCATTAGCTTTTAGTTGCTAAATGTTAGCTAATGCAATGACCTATCTACAATGCCACTTTGCCGACTTTTGTGTTTAGACATTTCCCATTTCCACCTGTTGCATGTTGGCTGCTGTTAAAGCAGGTTCATAGTCTCACTTTAAGCCTTGAGCGAGTTTTTTTCTTAATGAACATTCGCCTTCAAATTAAATACGAAAACAAATATTGTCAAGTGGGATGAGAAAACCATTGATAGTATAAAACTTTAAATGCAATGTATGCGGTCTTTAGACATTTACAAACTCTAAAAAGACTTCTCAAATATCGGCCCAAGGATTGCGATGTCTCTCCACTTCTCTTCTGGTACTGCAAACAGACTAATTAGAAAAAAGAAGACTTGATGACAGCCATTTAGATCAATCAAACAGTGACTTTATATATTTAAACTCACTGGAATTTTAACTTTAGGCTACTGGTATTTTGTTTTTGGGTGCCGAGCTTTGTGATCTGATGCAAAGGCAGGAAAATCTGTCTGTGACCGGACTGTTTGCACTCTCATACACACCGTATGCAAATTTACAGTTCTCCTCTGGGTCAATTTAGTTCCTTTGTACAGTCTCATTGGAGCAGAGGAAGAGCAGATGAAGGTAGCAGAGTCACCACTTAGAACTGGAGAAAAACAGGAGCGTAGAAACATGGACAGAAACCATGGAAGGGTGGGACTTCGGTCAGGGGGGGTAGTAGTAGTAAGATGGCGCCTGGGGCTACTGTCCGATTGGGCAGGTGGTGGAGGAAGAGTCACTGGCCTAGATGGCATCACATCATGTCTCACTGCTTTTTGGTGAGCCACACCAGGTTATTGAGCGACAGACCAAACCTGCTTCCAGAGCCCTCACACACTCATCGTCATGTTTGGAGAATACTGCAGAAAAAAGTTAAGCAGAAACATAAAAACGCAACTGTTTATGTGTTTAAGAGAGGAAAGCACATCTCTAGCCATCAGTCTTAATTATGCAACAGTCACACGAAGCATATTAGTGGTTGGAGACCAAAATTGCTAGGACCATATGCGCCAAGTGGGACTTTGTTGCCTTTGAAATGATTGCTTTGAAGACAGGGATCAGGTCTGTGAGCAATGGCAGTCAGCTGCGAAGCCTCTTTGTTTCACCAGCAAGAATTAGCATCACATTTAAAATCACAGCTGCATCATGGGAACTAAGCTAACTAGCCAGAGATAATGCTGGTGAAAATACACTATGTCCAGTTTAAACAAAGAAAAAGAAGATGGCAATGGCCATAAAGTCGAGGCTTCAGAACAGTAGTCAGCAAACCAGTGGTGGTGTTATCTTTTATATACAGTCTATATATCTTGCAGAGACTAGTAAGACTGATATTATCCGCATGGTAAAAAGTACAGCAAGTAGTATCTTAGCTTAGCATAAAAAATGGGCACGTTTAAGGCAAAGTATTACAGGGAACTCTCAGCAGCAAACACCTCCAGTAATCCCATATATTAAGAAACTAATTTTCACTCACACTTTCGCTCTGAAAAGGGTTGAGGAAGTTTCCTCCCATCTCTCCATCCTCCCGAGGCGTCCCAGGCTGATTACTCATACTTAGGTTACCAGGAGAGTTCTGTTCAAAGACAAATAAAACATATATCACAGTATCTGCTACAAAAATCAGAAGTGTAGTTCAGAGTAGGTGAAAAACTCCTCATACCTTGGGGAGACTGTCCATATCGCCCGACCCTGAAGGAGGGAACACAAGTATGAAAATAATGCACATCACCACGATCAAATGAATACTAATTTTTCATGACAAATCAGGGACAAACATAACCAGAGGTTTTTTAGTTTGTTTGTTTTACCCCTGCCGGACACAGAAGCTTCTTGTTTTTGTACCTAAAGAGCCATTCATGTGATGTGGCTCCATCCCGGCCATTCCCCCTAATGGACCATCACTGCCTCCACCCATAGGAAACTTCAGAGAACACACATAGGGCAAGTTAACAGCAGTATTCCTGTTTGACTTGTAACACTAACACAGACCCAATAGCCACTCACATTTGGCCGGCTTCCACCTGGAGGGACTGTGTTTATCATAGTGTACATGTTGTCTCCAGAGTTAGTTGAATCTGACACAACACAAAAAGGAAAACGGAAACAGTAAGAAAATTAAAGGTCAGTAGCATGTTTATATATCTACATACACATATACAACTGATACACACAGAGCTTACCTGCTGGACTTGGCATTATTGGTGTTCCAGGTGGCCCTCCTCCCCCCGGAGGTCCCTGAAATGAGAGTTTTGTTTTCATGACATTCATGCATGATCCTGTGAATTAAAGCCTATTTAGCTAGTTTAAGAGTTTCAAACATACATACCGCATAGCTTCCTGGTGACGCAGAAGAGTATGGGGTCTACAAAGACAAAGAAGTAAACCACTCAAGTCATGAAATGAAAATGAAACTTCTTCTTCGGTATTTTTGTTGCAGGACTTACAGAATTGGAGTTGGGAGGATTTGGCCAGGGTCTACCACCACCAGGTCCCCTAGAAAACACCCATACACTTGAGTTTTTTGCATTTGGCAGGGTCTTTGTTTCCAATTTATTTGGGAAGAGCTGGCAATAACAAGCTCCCCAGATGCCAGAAAAAAAGTAAATGGAAGAAGAAGAAGAAAAAACTAAAGAAGACTAAATAGAGGGAAAGGTTAAGGTTGTGGTTTCATGTTCAGAGCCAAAAGTTAAAAACATGTGGTAAAGCTGTAGGCAAAAGACAGTTAAAGGAAACGGCTGACTATAAAAACTCTACTGAGTGATTAAAGATAGCTGACATTTGGAGAAAAATGTGCTGAGTAAGCTTACATTTTTAAAATAGACACACAGACAAGTGTATTTTACTCTTTTATAAGCTCATGTGCTCAGATAGGCCTTATGCTACTCTGTCTATATGTGCGTGTGTTATGGTGTTATTCATATACCACTCACATGCTCATACCAGGCATCCCAGGACCAACCAGAGCATTCAGTGGTGGCCTCATCCCACCTCCATAGTTCTGGGAAAAAACAGAAACCAGAATTCCATTTGGACACGACTACATGAGAGTAACTATCAGAAACAAAACTTACAGCAAGTAGTCCTCAAAGAAAAATCATCTTGACCCAAACCTGGGGTCCTAGTGGGACCATGCCCCTGGGTGGAGTCATCCTCTGCATTGGTCCTCCCATATTTGGATGTCCTGAAGTGTAGGATTTACCAGAATGAGAAAAGGTTCTCTTCAAACATGCATTTTTGTGTTTAACACCTTTTTGTGGCCACTTTGGTAACTCAAACCACAGACGAGGATGCATTTTTAAGGCGACAAGACTTAGATGGCACAAATGCTAAAATTTACAGCTGCTTCAGTGACACCGTTTTCTTGGTCTGATGTTGGTTCGACAGCGGCTGAACACCATCTTCACCCATGCATAATTTAAGTGTTGTCTGGAGCAGTGAGTAGTTTGCGTAAATGGGAGTATGCTTGATTCATAAGAATACCGAACATGCTGGTTTTAATATTAATGATAATAGTATATCAGGGAGAGGCTAACCATGAGTTCATCTTGGTAACAAGCAGCTTTCAACTGGGTTTCATGGTCATCTGAACACTATTAAAAACTCATAAACGTGCCATTCTTCCAGTGCAATGAATAAGGGCGACTGTTTCTTTATATACCGTCTTTGATCAGATATAACAACGCTTTCAATTTTCAGTGTGTTATGTGATTTCTAGAGGGACTCTCCAGAGAATGTATTGTCATAAAACCTTTGTTTCACGATCCCCTCGGGAACCCATTCTGACTTTGGTGATTCCCTTCTCCCAATTATAGTGTCATAATGGGGTTTATTTATTTTGTAATGAAATATCTTGACAGCTACTACGGTAAAATTTGGCTCAGGAATCCATGATCTATAGGTGGAGAGTCCTCTTTTAGTCGTGTTAATACATAAGGGTGCATGTTTTAAGGGCAAAACCTCAATCAGGCTATGATCGCACAGTAAATATTATTTCAAAAGACAAAATCCTGCCTGCCTGCATTATTGTTAAATAAAGTAATTATTGACTATATGTGTGTGTTTCAGTGTGGGCATGCACCTTGCTGTCTTGTGGGATCCATTCCACTTGGTAACATAGGCTGGCTCCCTGGAACTCCTCCAAGACCCTACAGAAAGAAGAGGATCCATCTCCAATGTTATAATCACTGTGATGTTGCTCATTTATACAATTCAGTTACGTCTGCTGCCTGCAGGGGTCAGTCTGGCTCTTACCTGATTCGGTAATCTGAGGGGCGGTCTTGGTCCTCCGGGGTATCGAGGTGACATAAATGGCTAAAAATTAGGCAAATAAAATATTACATGCAGACAAATAAATGGACTGACCACATGTGTAACAAAGGTTTAGAGGGTGGCACAGTGGGAACTTTATACGCTCTTCAAAGCAGGGAACCAACCAGAGCTGCTTTTATGTTTTCACTTGAATTCAGGGCTCATTTTCCTTTAACCATACAGCAAACGGAGGAAGCTGACCGCATTTTCACTGGAGTGAATTTATGAGGGGGAGAAAAAAAATGACAGGAAAAAGAAGGATGATAATGATGTCAGTGCGTGTGTTAACTCTGTGGAATTTGGCAGCCTGTATGAGGAGCTCTTTTGCAGCTGTGAGTGGGCTTTCACTTGTCCTCACCACAGACAGTAGCAATGCTGTTGCTATGTCTGCTGAACTGATGCCACCCCGGACAGAAGAGCCACTCTGCAGTGGTGGAGGAGCAATGCAGAAATCTGCCACTAGAGAGCAATGGTCCTCTTAATTTAATCAGAGCCTTCACTTAAATTGCTGTCTTAGTTGTGCTTAAATCAACTGGATGAAGCTACAGCATTTTAGGTTTCTTTAGTGATGGCGTTACTATTTTTTTTTATTATTAATTAAAAAATGTAAACAACTGATCATTATCAGCAAATGACGTAACAGAATTTGAATGAATAAAACGAAGCATCATTTGTGACTGACTTTGGAAATAATGTGCAATTTATCACCAAAAAAAAAAAGATAGTGCAGATATTCCGTTATATTTCATACACAAAAGACCAGACAGAAGAGCTGGCAATCAGGTAATTGTTATATTTCTTTAACTAAGGTCCTGACAAGACCTTGCCTTCAAAGAGCGACTGATCTTCAGAAGCAGACGGAAAAAGCTGTTCGAACTCACATGTGAGTTTATGAAAGCGGAACTAAGAAATGCCCGGGAAGACTATTGATCTTTGCGTCTAATCCGAGCGCCTGAATTTGACTGATAATGACGTTTAATCGATGTACAACTGGCAGAGGCCTTCACAGATGATCTGGGGCAATGCTGCATGTGTGCGTTTTTGTGTGCCAGAAATTTATCTCTCCTGTCAGATTAGTTGTGTTTGAGATTGTACACATATTCAAAGGTAACGTACGTGAATATACATACAGTTGTTGTTATCTGAGAGTGAGTTCTTGCTCTTAGGGGATTCATTGGATTTCTAGTTAGGATGTTTGCAATGCGCTCTTTCAATTTAAAATGCCTGGAGATGGCTTGTTGCTGTGATTTTGGAGCAGTTTCAATACAATGCAATTGAAATGAAGTGAGACTGAATCTGCCAAATATGGGGAAGCTTAAATTTGAGCTGATATTACATCCTCTGGAGTGACAGAAACATGGCCGTTCAGCTCTGCGTTGCATGCATACCTGAAAGAATCCCGGTGGGACTGGCCCTACTGGCATGCCCTCTCCTGGGGGAAGGTTACCGAGGACTGGGCTCGGTGCTGCTGCGGCACTCTGAAAGAGACAAATGGCGAAAAAGGGAGACTTCAACTCAGATCTCAGACTTGTCAGAAACAACAAACTCAACACCTCTTTCACCTGTTTCATCAGCTACTCTCCATTTTTCTGCAGAATAAACAAACAGATATAATAGTTTGGATAATTTCTGTCTTCCTCAAAGCAGGAATTTACTTATCCATGTTGCAAAGATAACACATCCAACACCAAATACCAGATGAGCCTGCTACCACTTATATAAAAGTCATAGTCTGCACTGCGAGGGTCTTTCCCCATCTCTCTCCCTCAGTGGGATATTTCCTGTTTCTGCAGATGCCCTGCCATGCTGGCCCAGGTTTATTTTTATTCAATGCGTTTTTGTTGTGCTTGTCCCAGACGGGTGGCGCTGGATCATTTCAGCACTGCCTCTGTCTGCTTCCTGTCGCATTGTACAACCAAGTTACCACCCAGCACCGGCCTCTTCTTCCTCATCCTCTTTAGGAATACAGAGCAGACAACGCACAGTGTGGGAGAGTGTACGTACATCCATATATTGTACACAATAACGTGTGAACAGTGGGCTCATGAAGCCGGAGTGACTGCATCTGTGTCAGTATCTGCCCACTCTCTGTTCTATTTTTCTGATCTTCCTTTTCACTTTCTCTCCCCCTCTGAAGGCACTGGAGGGGTGTAAAGGGATCCAGCGAAATTCACCCAACAGTCTCTGAAGTTTCCGCCAGCTGACTTTTTAGGTCAGACAGGAACAAGGTTTAATCAGAGCTGAGATAAAAGCAGACTGACGACACCCCTGTATCCTCGTCTGCTCCACCCCGCCACCCTCTCTGTTCCTTCGCTCTCATATCTCTCGATCGTTAATGTTGAGCAATGTCGAACAGGATGCCGTGCAGTTTTTAGATTCTATATTCTGCTGTAAACATAGGCTGTATTTGTCTCAGCAGATGAACGTACAGATGGACACAGATGGATATTTGCAGCTCCATGGTTCAGTAGCGGGAGGCTGGATTTGGTGCGTGTGTCTGTTTCTGTGTGTACAAAATCATGCACTGCATCAAGTGTGTTTTGTTTTTTGGGATTTTTTTCTCCCCTTTTATTCCCTCTCCCTCCTCGCACCCTGGATTACCCAGAATGCCTTTCCACCCTGGCAGCCTGGAGGTCTGCTGAGTTTGCCTTCGTGCACCGAGAGAGGGAGGGAAAGAGGAGAAAAGAGGACAAAGCAGAGATTATGAGTGTGTGTGTGTGTGTGCATGTGGCAGTGAGTGTGTGAGCGCACTTAATGTTTGTGGCGGAAAAAGAAGAACGGGAGGAGGGAGGAGGAGGGGATCTACCTGACCTGCTGACAAAGCAGCATTTTCCCCAAACACCCAAACACGGCAACGAGGAGAAATAAAAGCAAAAACAACAAGCCTCAAAAAGCAGGACCACCTCTCATACATGGAAAACTACAGCAACGCTAAAAGCTCTGGTACTGCTGCCGACGGTTAAGTGCCTTTTGATTACGACAAATCAGGTTGAGTCAAATGACATTAAAATCTGAATGAATCACAGGTTTAACAAAGCCTCTTTAAAAGAAGTGATTTTCCCCCCATGTTTGTCTCCATACGTTGATCTCTAGAAGAGTCACGTGGGTTAAACAGTGTAAAACTGGGATTTGGAAACAGGCGTATTTGCTTTGCCAGTTGTGGCAAGCAGCTTCATGGCCCATTCTCTCATTTTCACAATGACAAATGAAGCAAATGAGAACAAAAACAAAAACGCTGAGTTGATTCTAAATATTGAAAATGCAGTTTTTAGATTTTTAGGTGAAGGAGTTGAAAACCGCCCAAAATAAACCAACCAGAGAGACAGCAAAAACTTTGAGTGGCCGAACCAACAGTGTGGTAACTTCTTAAACAGAATGAATGCGCTGCTCAGCTCAGCAACACCAAAAGACCTGCAAGACCACAGAGGACAACTGCAGTGGATGATTGCAGAATTCTTTCCTTTGTTATAAAAACCCTTCACAACATTTAACCATTTTAACCTCTGCTACAGTAACACATTCAAGGACGTGGGCATATACCCAAGCTCCCTAAAAAGCCATTCGCTGATCCAGAATGCTGCAGCCAGAGTACTGACAGGAACTAGGCACGGAGAGCATATTTCTCTTCACTGGCTCGCTGTTAAATTCAGAACTGAATTAAAAATCCTTCTCCTCACATACTAAATCTTGAATAATCAGGCCCCGATCTTAGCTATAAGACTGCTGGTTTACTTTTAGTTCCTAGATTTGAGAAAGTACAACTGTTGGTTACACTCAAGAACAAGGAGGTCAGACTGGACTTTGCCAGGAAACATCTAAAAGAGCCGGGAAGAAACAGCTAACGGTAGAGCCGATCTTATGGCATTAGGATATATGGCTGCCAGTGGGACTGCTATAACAGTAGCAGCAGGATAACCTGTGAAGTGTGCAGGCCTGTACTCGCTGCTCAGATTCAGCCAAATGCTGCAAAACCGTTCAGACAGTGCTTCACAATGGACAGATAATGACCCACACAAACCAAATCCAAAAGCAAACCAAGAGTTTCTCGAGCAAAGAAACGGGATAGTCTTCAGTGGACACGCCACTCACCTGATCATTATTTCCAGTTACTAAATACAAAACTGAAGGCTGAATCACGTGTGTCCTTCCCTCCTCTGAAAACAGAATCTATAAAATCTGTTCAGTTAAACTAACGGCAAAGCTTAAAGATCAGCAGAATCATAACACCTGGTGTCGCTGTATAATAGTAATGTGGTGCCATTACCTCGTGTTAGCCACAGCGATGCTGTGATCCACACAGCAAACTCCTCCTTGTCAGTTCTGTTTAAATACCGATTCACAAGCGAGCTCAACATATTCCAGCACTTAACCTTAGCAACCACAAAAGATCCACAGATTGTTACACAGTTAATGAATCCATCATTAACACCTCTCACACATCAGTGTTTACACTTTTCTGACAAGGCCAAGTGAGAGGAACACTGAGATAATGAGGTGATGCCTGTACACATTAACACCGTACGGTAGTGTACATTATTGTGTGAATGTAGCTGCCAGCAGTGGTGCAGTGTAACGCTTCTGCATACACTTCTCACTGAACTTAAATGCAACCGAACACTGACGCTAATTTCCACTGCACTTCATTTGATGGACTTCATTGCCCATTCAATTTGCGAACAAGCTGTAAGGCCAATTATAACGCTCAGATATTCTCAGCCCTTAAATGAAAATTAACCTGTCTGAAACTGGATTTGGGGGAACGACAACAATTTTTCTTGGCGGGTAAATCATTGCTTTTGCTGCCGATGTCCATGCAGCATTTTATAGTTTCATTGTTTGCTACATTTCCAGTTAAAAACATGAAGGGAAAACACTGCTTGACCGCGCACCACCGTTTGTTCAGCTGTGACACCTGTACAGCTGAAACATGCTCCATGAACAATGGCGTGAAACAGAAACACTGTGTAATGACAAAACTGCTTAATTATTATTTTTCTGTATAATATATATATTTTTTAATAAACAACAAAAACTAGTATTAGACAACACGTGTACCTGCCTATAAGACAGCAAAACATAAGCCAAACGTGTTGGACTCTACCTTTTTCTTCAGTATAAATACTGAACTTAAATACAGTAAATGTACAAAAATAAAAAAAATGAGAGTACCGGTAAATTTTTTAATTTTAAGGGGTCTTTTTACAGTGCTGGGTCACAACAATCTGACCTGAGCTATTCTGTTACTCCAAAAGTCTTTGCCTTTTTTGCTGTATTGATCATGTGTTAGAGAGCATTGTTTTAATGAATGCACAATGGCGGGGAAAAGGTATTGCATGCATGTATGTAACATCGACCTGAACCATGATACCACAATGACTAAAACGCTCAGCATTTGAGTTTTCCTTTAATTTGTCACACCCATCTGTAGATATACAGATAACCAGAATGTCAGTGAGCTCATTCGGCTCACTATCCATCACAGTTTACAGGTTATTGTCTGTGAAACGACAAATGTTACCTTGACCTTGAGCGCAGTTTGTGTGAAGACTCACTACACTAGGAGGAGTAGGCTAGCAGACGGATGCCTCGCCACGCCATAAGATAGTCGATCCTTCGGCCGCATGAGCTGATTAAAGTGTATAACAAATGAACTTATCTTCAAGAAGAGTAAGGTTCAGTCCACTTTAAGCAATTTCCCTCACTTCTTTTCTTAAAACTATCTTCGTTCTTACACTCGTATCTTTTCCGATACTCCATCATTTTCTAGAGAGATCCAGAAAGACCTGATTGAAGCGTAACAAGACAATCAACTCTTCCGTCTGCCCATTCGGGAACCCCATTACATTACAGCTTTTCATTTAATGAAGCGCTGTGTGTGTTGTGTTCTCCCTACATTGCGGTTATTTGCACGCTAAACGAAGTGTTTGTGATGAAACCCGAGGCAGTGGAACAGCCCCCGAATGTCCTCAGATGAACACCTGCATCTCCTGGCAAACTCATTTGTTTCATAAATTATTCAAAACACCACCCTCCAGGAGGGGAATTACAGTATACCAGACATACACAACAAGGCATACAATAACACAAACTACAATTGCCATTTATGAAGTTTAAAAAAAAAGTCCAAAAAAGAGGCTAAAATAAGGTCAGCTTCTATTTCAAACTGTGAAGACTGGTAAATATAGCAGCGTCTTTCCTGTGTGAAAGAAAAAAAGGCAGTAAATGTATCATATGTCACAACAAACAAGGGGGAAAAAAAATCACCCGAATTCGAGGTTTACTCACTGAAGTAAAGCTTTAGATGTATTAGATCTACCGCGTCCACTCTGTTATCAAAAAGCTTCCCATATTATGGAAATATGTATAATTTCTCCATCAGAAATGGCGCTTTCTCTCCCGAAGCATCTCCTGCTTTATGCCTGAAAACGACCCAAACATGTAATTTGCTAAACTTTTCTATAAAAAGCACAAAAATGCATCGAAAGAACTCCGTAGTCATTCATATGTAGGGCAATTACGCCGCAGCTCAACACTTTACAACTTAATCAGACTTCCTCCATACTACATTCACAGTACACTAATCCCATCACACTAAAGGGCTCACAAATACTTAACAAGATAACTTGCAAACTCTTTCATCCCTCCATGTTTACAGATTAATGCGTGTGTGTGTTTGTGTGTGATGCATGTATACTTAGCTTGGGGGTGTGTGTGAGTGTGTGTGCATGTGAAGGTGAGGAGTCATTTTCATTCAATACTGCAGAGACCGAGAGACACTCAGAGATGCGTGAGTGGAATCTCAAAAGGCTGTCTGTGTCTACCTTCCCTCTCTGTCTCTATCGCTGTGTAAACCTGAAGCGGTCTCTCCACCTCTCTGTCTCACGCAGCCTCACACATCAGCTCTGTCTGATTTTTATTTATTTATTTATGTATTAATTTACCACCCCATTACAAGAAGTTTTATATATATATGTATCCCACATAAAATGTCCTGCTGTAGTAAAACTGACCTGACAATCTGTTTACAACATGCAGCATAGGTGAGTTCATCTGTGTTTACCGTCACTTAAGTATCAAATAATTGAAAATGATATTACTTTACAGTAACTGCAATACTCCAGTAGTCCAGTATTCAGGCCCAGCAGCAGGA
>NW_005187407.1:5998840-6007402 GCF_000239375.1 Pundamilia nyererei
CAGTATTATTAAAGTTCTTCATGACAGTGTCCTCTTTTTTTGGAAATCAAAATATGGTCACCATAACGCTGATGAAATGGAGGTCACAAAAACTCATGTATCAAATATGACACACCAGGTGTTACAGGGTTAAGATACCCCAGATTTGCTCTGTTGGACTAAGGTGAGGTAACGTTTTTAACATACTCCTCTGGCTCTGATTAGTTCCGCTGTGGCTCGTTCTATACCTCCTGATTAATGCTGCAAATGCACTTCCACTGATTTGTAGCTGGTCTTAGAATTTCCTGGATCACTTTCCAAGTTTGAAAAGCCTCACAGTCAGCCTTTCTTTTATTTTCAGACACCTTAAAACAGACAGACTCCAAAATTCACAAAGTTTCCTGTTCACAGGTCAAATTAAAACCACATTCATGCAGTTATGCCTAATCCGAAATCACAGGTGTGTTTAAATTTGTTGATTCCGTCTTTTAGCCTGTTTTCAACATTGCATTTTGATTGTATCACATTTGTCTGCTTAAGAGAGTAAATACTCAACTTCTGACCTTAGAAACAATAAAATTATTATTAATCTGACATTTAAGTCACACACAGGTGCACCCTCTTCAGACTAACACAGCAATATTGAATATGTATGCAGTTTTAAATAACAGTATTTATATCTGTATAATATTATATACCTGGGTAAAGTGCCTCAGATGCGATAAGGTGAAAGCACTGTTGGCTTTGGTTGTTTAATGGAACAACAGGATTTATTATGAAATACTCAGAGCAGACCACTACTAAGTTATCCTATAAATTCTCACTACCACTAACTAATACTACTTCCCACCTAGCGAGAGTCCACCTCCCTACAGACACAGAATTAACCATTTCATAACACAAAGAAGAGCAGATAACTTGAACTAATAAATGAAATTATTTGCTTCAGTTAACCTGTGAACGATGGCCAGTGACAGAGGTTGACATATTTTCATTTATGAATTACAGTAGCAGCTGGGGAAAAATGGCAGAAGGAAAAATCTCTGAAACTGCGAGAAAATGTTCAAGTAAAAGCTCGAGGGGCAGGTTCACGAATTCTTCACTGAGCACAGTGGCTGTCTTGGAGAGCCTTTAGGTGAAAGGCTGCAGCGGGCTGTGCATAACAGTTAACACTGAGTCTCAAGGCCACATCAGGATCTACGAATGACACGCTACACAGGAAGGAAATGTGTTCCCCCTCCCTCCCCCTCGTTTCTACTCACTCCATCCTATCAAATGCCATTAGTCCACTTCCTGAACAAGGAGGGAGGGTGTGGAAAGAAGAGATGCTTCCATTCTGCATGATTCCCTCTTTGCACGCACACACACACACGCACACACACACACAGAGTAACAAGAAAAACACACATTCATATATGCACAATATCACAGTGTGAATATGTGTATCCACAGAATAAAACTTTGGAGTATCTGTAAATGTCATATGAGAGAGGCAAAAAGAAGCGCAGAGATGAGAATGGGTGTGCTCTCCTTTTAATCATCTATTATTCACATCTCCCATAGCAAGACAGATCAACACACCCCACTGTGGAATCCCAGCCCAAACTCACTTTTCAGTTTCAAGACTTAAAAATCACCCTCTGCTATTCAAAGCTTGGAGCAGACCTTTCCTGTTTGCCCACACTGTACCAGAGCTACTTGCAAGTGTCTAAACCAAATTCCGTTGAAACACCAAGGTTATGTCATCTTTGAGCTCTTACGAGGGAAAGTCCAAGATGAGGCTCAAGAATAGTGACTTGCAAGCCCAGAGTGAAAGTTGTCTAATATGGCTTCTAGTCAGTGCTAGTATGAAAAGTGATGATAGCACGATGGCTTAAATGAGAGCAAATATCAGATTTGTAAGGAAATGTTCACACCTCTAGTTTGTTTAGTGTGGTTTGAATGAGCTCACGAGTTTGTAAACTTGTAGCTTTTTCCCATGGTTTGGTTTATTTTCACACGGAGAAAAATTCAAGTGAACTCCAAGTGAATCAAAATCCATCACTACAAACTGCGTGAAAATATTCAGTTCGCTTATTGGCCAGATGTGTCTGGGGCGGGAGCATCAAAAGTCAACACAGAAATAAGGTGTTGTGCTCTGGACTATAGGAGGACAGAGAATTTATGTTCGTTTCACAGCTATTTGTTCGTCTGCCCAGACCTTTGCACATCTACAGTACTGCCTGGTGGTTGGTTTGGATCGAGGTTGGATCACGTTAACACCATAAACGAACTGGACTGGAGTTCATGTGGAACTACACCAAGACCACCTCCTCTCCAGGGTTATGGTGTGATTGTTTTGCTCTGCAATTACTGAGTCCACACCTTGACAAATGAAACGCACCACGGGGGGAAACGAACCAGAGTTCAACACCACAGGTGTGAAAACACCCTAAATGGAAAAATCCAGTATATGCACTGCATTGTATTGCTGTATGTAATCTGGTACTGTAATTGATTTGTTTATATGTATGTGTATATATTTACATATGTACAAATACTATTTGCACTTCAGATTTGATGTTGTTTGAGTTATATTCTTTTTCAATGACAATAAATCTAATCGAATCAAATCGAATCTGCAATTAGCCTCAAGCTATGTGGGGTTTACAAAGAATCTCAATGAAATAGCTAAATGAAAACAATCAAAACAAAAAGGGTGGTTTCCATATTTCTATACATACCTCATGAACAGTTTACTACAAGCTACATTCATGCATTCAAACAAAATGTTATTCTATAGCTTTGGTGCTTTCTAACAATCACACACTCACAGCCCGATGGATGCACCGGGGGCAAGGACACTTCGCCACGCAGACTCTGTGACGCACTGAACAACCAACATTACAAATGGTAGATGACACACTCTACCACCTCAGCCACCCCTGTAGTGACCTGTGCTTTTTCACAGTAAAATCAGCATCAGTCCTGACGTTGAATGGTTATACTACCTAATAATTTTCATGTTAGCTTTTTAGCAAAAGCTCTAATGATCACGCACGGTGCTCGATTTGCCGATACTCTCAGTACAAATGTAGAATAATGAGAGAAAATACTGTGGAATACTAGGTTTACTTTTTTTAATTAACTGAGAACAAGCAAAATGATATAATTTCACATTTTAAGAACGGTAAGCTTGCTCGTTCTTGTAATGGGATGCAAACAAGAAAACAAAAAACAAGAAAAACAGAAAAATACAAAATAGAAGTTGAGAAGTCAGTTTCAGATACAGCAACGCAACTGTCGACTAATATCACCAGGCAAAGATTTAAAACTGCAGCATCTGGTCAACTGTCCTTTAGTAAAAGATGAGCAAAGAAAAGATTCAGGAAAACATAGTTACCAGTGGTATATACAGATGAGTAAAGTTGACATCTGGCAAACTTCAAGCAATAATGACCCAAAAGCAAAGCTTTAATGTTCAGTGTTAAAGGTCTGGATATTAAGTGGCACTACAAAGATTAAACTAAAGAGGACATCCACACAGGAAGTGATTTGTGTGTTGCACATTGTTTTGCCACCGATGTTTGTTCACTAATCGGCATTCCAATCATTCCAGACTTTGGTTGCCTAGGTAACCATTTTTTTTTTTTTTTTAAGCAAAAGGCCTGAGCCGCACCTCATTTCTTTCTATTTTGTGTCCAAGGAGTCAGACTTTGGTCTTTTTTAAGTGTTCATGAGCAATAGTTCTCCAGCCTTCCTGACAGTCTTCGGGTTTTTCTATAAACATTGGCTGCTTTTTCACAAAGTATCAGTCTTTGTACCTGACCATTTTCCGGTTTAAGAGAGTGTGTTTTTGTTTGTTAAGGCCCTCAAAGCCTTAATTATATGGCTGAATAGTTATTTCTGTTATACATCTTTAAAGTCTGCTTGATATCTGCCCAGGGCACATGCATAGTTGGTACATGCAATTGGTAAAGTAAATTCTCTGTATATGAAAAAAACAGGGACACGTGAACACCTGCATGAACCCTCATGTTCACCGTCTGGTGTCAACATTGTACCTCGGACCTGAGTGGACCCTAGAGGACTTGCGGACATGGAAAATATGATCAAGGCTAATCCCTGATAAATGAATCATTCAAGCATTATAAAATGCACCCAACTCAAGGAATCGAGCGTTGTGTCTACACATTAGAGAAATACGTTTAAAATTGTAACTTTAGGAACTTACTAGCAGTCGGTCACAAAAACACGTAATTAGTTACAGAATCCGTCATGGATCGGCCTCCCCAGAGCTCGAACCTCAACATCGTTGATGCAATGTGGGATCATCTTGATAGAGACCAGAACAAAAGTCATCCAGCATCCAAGAAGCCTAGAGAACTATTTCTGAAGACTACTTACAGAAGAAAGCTGGCTAAGAGAGTTCAGCCTTGACTGAAAAATAAAGGTGGTAATACCAAATATAGAGTTTCATGTTTGCTAGTTTGCCTGTCCTTGCTTGGAAGCCACTAAATATCACTGACTTTCTTTTGTCTGTGGTTGTTTTTTGTGTGGATGCTTATTAAGGTTATAGCAAAACCAAAGTAAAACCTAGACGATAATAATCAGAAATGCAGAACTGACAAATAAACAAAAAATAAAAGTTGGAAATGTCACATATACGCATGACTGTGGGGTGGACAGCAGGTGGAAAATATAAAGTGGATATAAAGTGGATATAAAGTGGGGAAATGAGCTTTATGTGTAAAGACTAAAGAACTTATTATGAAAAGCTAATTTCTCGCAGTTGAGTTTAGCATTTTCTCAGTTTTATTCTAGCACAACAGTCTTTCACTATCACAATCTTTCAAAATCTTTGCCATGTTTATCGACTTTAGCAGCACATTATCAGTATAACACAATCCCCACCAGCACCCAGACACTCTCTAGTGTAACATTACAGGTGATTACCTGGTAAAATGGCACCACTGCGCTAATCTGCTTGGTCTCACTGGGCGATTACAGGTAGGGTGATATCAGCTGCACAGGGGGTGACTATGATGGAGGGGGGAGGGGGGGAGGGCATACTGGTTGTGTTTCCTTTATCACTGATGTCATTATCGACCCTTGTAAACATCTCCGAGTCTTGCAAGGAGCTGTATAATATGCGAGGTGGAGCTGCAGGCTGATACACTGTCAGATACACATACAGAGCTGAAAATGATAGTCACTTTGGTGCTGGGGTGTTACTCTTCGTCCACCACTATCTTTCCTTGGTTCAACGGCACTGGGGAAGATAAGGGAGATGGACTGAACACAGAGGGGAGGGTGGGCAAAAAAAAAAAAAAAAGACAGAAGATTTAAATCCTGCAGCTTAGATAGAGATGAGGCTATAGTGTGGTCTTTTCTAATGTATTTAGAAGATCATTGCAAAGACTTTGATTATTATGTCATCTTTAATAGAATCACTTCAATTATTTTAAAACACATCATAGTGCAATTACGGAGATTGAGAAACGTAATTAAGAAAACTGGCAGAAATGTTAATTCACAGACTTATTGCCACAGGAACAACTAATGAGGAGTTGTCTCATCTTGCAGTTCTTTAAGTAATAGAAGGCCAGACACAGGAGACAGCACAAGATAAGGATATGGGTGTCTACAAGAGGAAAGGAAAACACTGCAGTTAAAGAGATAACGTGCCAGTCTGATCGTGTCAGGGTTCTCTCTTTTGCCCTCCTACTTTCACTTCTGCTGCTCAATCTCTGGATCCTTTTCAACATAATCCCATCCACGTCCCCTACCTCTGCAGTTGGTAGTGATAATCTTTGCAAGAATTTCCCCAGTTTTCCTTGAAGATGAGTCAAGGAAGCATAGTATTTAAGCATGCAAAGTCCCATGATTAAAGATTTTGCAAAATAAAAACAACATGGATTCATGCTGGAAGCAAAGCTGCCCGTCTTAAAGATCAGCTAGTCTTTACTTAGACCGCTGCAGACGCGTAAAATATGCTCCTGACAAAGCTCCTTATCATCATAATCAATAGCAATAATTGCACATGAACTTGAAATTTATCTCTTGTATCCCATGGCCCTGTTACAGCTTCTCCTTATTCTTACGCCTACTAGTGTTTCACTGCCCTCAGTTAACCTCTCCCCTCCGCTCAGTGCCGTGGCTTCATCTTTGCCCCTGCCTCGAAGCGAGGCGTGCATATGTCAACATCACATAACACTTCACCTCGGCGTGTCTAAACACGCGTGCGACATGACTCAGCGTAATACACCAGTGGAAAACATACTCCTTAGAGAGCATATGGGGAGGGGGGCACAACGGGCCAGCAAAAGAGGAAGCAACACGCATGGAGAGGAGTCTCTAAAAGGAAAACTGAGGCAAAGAAGGAATGAAGAAGAAGATGAAGTAGTAGGCAGGGAAAGGTAGAAATGTGGGTTTTTGGTAAAGAAATATTTCAGTATAAGTAGCGCCACACTGAAATTTCCATTTTGAGTTTTAAAACAGAGATCGTGACAGCCATTTCCATCTCTCCTCCACCTATGGAAATTCCCATTCTCTTTCTCTCCTCTTCTCTTGGTTCGCTCTTCATTGCCATGGCAATGATGTTACAGTGAGTCACCTCATCATCTCCCTCCTCCTCAACACCGCCAAGAAAGAACATGGGAGCGTGTAAGAGAGAGAGAGAGAGAGAGAGAGAGAGAGAGAGAGAGAGAGAGACATGGACAGAGACAAAGAGAGAGGGAGTGAGAGGTTTTGTGGGGTGGAGGAGGAGATAGAGCTCTGTTTCCCTGGAAACAGACCGGGGGTCTCCCCAACCCCCATTGGTTCTCTGCTGGTTGGAATCAGCTTGTTACCCACAATACTTGAGCCAACGGAGTCTCTGTTTCTAGGTTGTCTCTGTCCAGTCTGTGTTTTTTTCTTCCCATCTGTTGAAACGCACACAAACAAGCTCAGGTTCTGGTCAAAATTCAGGTTTGCATTCATACCACTGAAACGTGCTGTCCGAGCTCAGGTTTGTTCGGTGATACGATATGATCAGATATTAAAACTGCAGAACTCAAAACAGTCATTTTTCAGTTATTATAACAAACTCAGGACTTTTATTATTGTGTTTGTGTCCCCATACTTCTCCACCATATTCTTCCAATCCCCTTGAGCCTTGCTCTAAACAGGGTTCACCATGGCCACCTCATCATATGGTATCTCTCATCTCTATGGACCAGTATAATATAAGGTTTAAGGTTTCAAGTTGTTTAAGAATGTTTTACTTTAAGGAATGAGTCGACTTTCTTTCCTCTGTTCCCTGTGTGCCAGCACAGCATACACACTAAGGAAAGGAGACCAGTTGGAAGAAAAATGCAGTAGAGACTGAGAGCACATATGTTAATGAAACAACTTTTTTTTTCTTTAAATGTGGTAATTTATTTAGGTCCCTGTCACAGATGCCTAGAAACCAGACGGTGACTATCTAGCAACCACTGGTTGTGAAGAAACAACATGCATTCCTGGATGGGTTGGCGAGCAATTGCTGGTAGTTTCTATGGAGGACAGTGCCTACTTATCTGCAAACACTTGTCATCTACTTGGCAATCAATAGTAAAATTTGAAAAAGTGCAATAAAAAAACCAACTCTACAAAATGTTAACCTTAAAGTAAAAGCTATGCTTTACTACCACTTTTACTTTAAAGGTGAATATTCTCCATTTACTGCTTGTGCTGCATTATCCATCTATCCATCCATTTTGTTCCACCTATCCAGGGCCAAGTCACTGGGGCAGCAGCTTAAGCAGACAAGCCCAAACATCCCTCTCCCCAGCCACCCCCTCTAGCTTATCCATGGAAACACCAAGGCAATCCCAAACCAAGAGACGGAGAAATATAATCTCTCCAGTGTGCCCTTAGTCTGCCTGGGATCTCCAGTCATGGTGGGACATGACTGGAACACCTCACCCCGGAGGCGCCCAGGAGGCATCCTTGTTAGATGCCCAAACCACCTTAGCTGGCTCCTTTCGATGTGGAGGAGTAGCAGCTCTACTCTGAGTCCCATTGAAAGGCTGAGGTCTCCTCGTGGCTAATTTCCACTGCTTGTATCCGCAATCTAGTTTTTTCGGTTACTACCCACAGCTCGTGACCATAGGCGAGGGTAGGGATGTAGATTGACCAATAAACTGTCGTGAACAAGACCCCAACACTTAAACTCCCCCATTTTAGGCTCTAAATTGAACCTGACATGTAGTGGGCACTCTACACTTTTCCTGCTAAGGACCTTGGCTACAGACTTAGAGGTGCTGATTCTCATTCCCGCCACTTCCCACTTGGTTGCAAACCACTCCAGTGCGAGCTGGAGGCCACCACCTGATGAACCCAATAGAACCACAGCATCTGCAAAAAGTAGAGATGAAATTCTTAGACAATCTAATTAGAAGCCTTCTGCCACTTGGCTATGCCCAGGCAAGTCGGCATCTTTGATGCAAACTACAGGCAACAACAGCAATCTGCAAACAACCAAAGCAATTGCAAGGAGGTTTTGGGTGCAGCATAACAAACCTGTTGCAACCACTTGCCAACTGGTTAAGGAATACACAGCAACATGGGGTCAAGGGGGGG
>NW_005187407.1:6007482-6013496 GCF_000239375.1 Pundamilia nyererei
GGTTGGGGAATGTTTTCCGTCTCAACTGATGGTTGGGAGATTGTTGCTGACCAGTCTCTTAGCCTCTTAGGGACATTACTTAGAGAGTAAAGCATTCTCTCTAAGAGAATTGGGGGTATGGAGTCTTAGGTGTCAGGAAAATATTAAGTAACTTGCCATCTCTAGCTATCTCCATGGACACTTTCCTGAATATTTAGTAGTAATCCTCAAATTGTTTTAATGCAGTGCACTGTGACTGTATCTATAAGAAACAAAGAGATCAAAAATGAAGCTGCAGGGTTTAGCTTAAGACAGTAGTTAGAAAGGTTTTACTGATGAAGATTGGGAGGCAGCTCAGCTTGTGACGATGACTTCAGGGGAAAGGAAGTCTCACAGTCAAAAGCATGGCTGTAAGAATTTTGGCTTGCTGAGGTGTGATGTTTATTAATGTAGATGTGTCTCAGAACTCCTAGGAGTGCTGCTAAACCAGACTGTTTAAGTTAGGAAAGATCAGCAGGTTAACATATTTGCAAGAATGTTTTCATTATGACGTAGAACATTTAGGGTAACAACTGTTTTTATGACTCAGTAATACTAGAGAGAGAGAATAAAGGAAAGTCTAAGGTCGGCTGTGCACTTAGTGTCCTTTAATATACTGAAACAGCATACATTTTTACTTCACATGTCTCTCAGCGCAGACAGTGGCTGCTTGTCCTTCAGCATCTCACAGGCAGTACGGTACAGGATGTGTGCACTCGTGCTTATCAAACACTACTGTTTGAGAACCATATGTATGTAAATGAATAAAGCAGCACAGAGTGTTGTTACATATTTACCAATCTGTTTATGGTGTAGCTTAACAATAATGACACAATATACGTGCTGCTGTCACAGTGCACGCTATGAATGCACTTCTATGCATGAGGGGGAGAGTATGAATGTAAGATCTGACAGCATGAGACAAGGCATTTTTATCAAAGGGGGTTGCTCTTGGCACTCCTTCTTGATCTCTTCTTCCCCTAACTGCTGTGTGCCTGCTATCTCCCACAGTGATGCCACACAATGATACCAGGCTCCCTCTGCTATAATACTTGCCTGTAACACTGCTGCCTGACTACTAGCACATTTTATGTCTACTCAGTCTCCAGTTCATCCATCTGTCACCTTTGCTCATCTTGAAGATCCCATATTGTGAAAATGCCTTTTGCCTTTTCTAGCTTTAAAATGTCTTAGCTATGAGCAAAGCAAGCCAAATGAGTCTTCACATGTCAGAGGACAGAAGACCTTCTCCAAAACATTCACAAATGAATAAAGTTACCGTCTGTTTAATTTTCTCTCACAGACTGTATAGAAAAGATGTACATAGCTTCCAAGTTTGAAAAGAAAAAATGATGCAAATTGTCTTAAACCTGCATTTTTTTCCCCTAATGGCCAGCCTGAGGCAACTCATCCAGCTGCAAAAAGAAATCCAGCTGAATTGAAGTCTGTGGAAAAAAACAGCCCTCGGCTTTGTCGTACTGTAACATCAGTAAACACCTTCTTAATGAGTTTGTGATCTCAGTTGCTAGTTTCAAGTCTGAATAAGTACAACATGACATTAGGTAAATCATGCCCTTTATACTGAAAAAAAGAGGATAAAGCTGGGTGTGCTTCGTCATGTGATTGAGTGCCCCTCTGATTCAGTCACAGCCACTCCTGACTTGTCACTTCTGGGACCTCTTTTATTTACAGTCTATGTTCTCTCCTATTTTCTGGGCTCAAATATACATTATTTTAACCCTTTAAAGCCCTTTGAACCATGAAAAAATATATTCTTTGAAATATATTCTTTCTGAACTCTTTAGAATTTAACTGGTTTGATATTTAGTCTTTTTTTTTTTTTTTGCAATGTATTGCTCAAAAATGTGCTGTATTCATTTAGGTTATTTTGGGAGAAAAAACTCCCACAAATTGTGTGTATCAAATACAATACATTAGGCATTAAGGGGTTAATGTCGCCATTTCACAATATAGACTTTTTCGATGACATATTTCTATGTTGTTAGATAAGTGAATGAGAATGAGATAATGACTGAATAGCGGGCGTAGAGACACCAGAGTCGCTGTGCTGCACTTTTGAAATCCTGATTTTATAACTGTAAAGTGAAGTGAAGGACAATAGTAGAGCAGAGAGAGAATGGCTTTTGTGTCACTCACACTCATTCAGGTCTGTGAGCCACATGGCAACCACAGAAGTTCTCCTGCCTTGTTTTGGCCGGGGTTTCTGTGGCATGGGCAGGAAATGCACAGCGGGGGGGGGGGCTGCAGCAACTCTGAAGCACCTTATTTGGCACAGGGCTAATACCAGGAGTATACGACCTGATCTGATTCTGAGCTCACACTGTGAAACTTACATTAACTTGGTAATAGGTGCATAATATGGGAGTTGTAGATAATTTAGCCTTGCAGAGATCTTTTGTTATTGTAGTGTTTGCCAATTCAGCAACATTATTGGAGCTCACTCAGATGACCTCTAGTATATCAGAGGTCCACCTACTGACACAGACTAGAGCATTTTAGCTTAAAGCATACTTTAGTTCACAATAAGCACTTTTTAAACAACAACTTGGATTCATCAAGGATAGTGTTTCACCCAGTGACTTTCTTCAGTTAAAGCACATACTTATCTTAAGACTGCACAGCACAACCAGTACTTCTGTCAAACACTGATAATCTCCTGAAATCAAAAGTCAGGCATCTTCTCCGTGGAGTTCAGTTAAGAGTTCTCCCCAACTCCCCCGAAGATTTCAAAGTCACCAGCACTTCTTGTACCAGTTCGCCTCTTTAACAAAGTCTCTATTCAAGAGCTTGTAAGAATAATCTACACAGAGAAAGTTATAGTAGTAAGAGTGCTGTGGGAATTATGTAAGTGCTACACACACATTTACAATTTACACACAATTACACACTAATGCACTTAACACAGTGCATACTTTTTTCTGATAGCACAGCTGTGAAACAGGTGTCCGTTTTCAAACTCGCAACGCTGTCAGGAAAAACCCCTGAAATGACACGCACGGGTCTGTGATGTATATTCTTCCAACACAGAAACGAGTCTGACTTTTGTCTCTAATAGGATCATTTCCGGGCCAGGCATGAGAATTTAAAAATAACTTGTTTATGTGACTCCATGGGCCCTTGCAAATGGAAACCGCTCATTTAGTATTGAGAACACAATTTACAAAGCACTTAACAGAACTGTAAACGGCCTTTCTGATGCCTGAAAAGCTTTGTCTGAGGATGGAAATCAATAACGCTGCATCTCTCTTCACTTTGTTCATCAGCCTTTTCTTTCTTCCATTTTTAACATTAGATTACTGTATTAATGTCCTAGAAGACCATCCCCACGCGCTCAAATCTAGTTATATGATTGGCATCTACATAAAAAAACCATATGCATGAATCCCACGCACACGCAAACAAGAGAGAGCACAAATCAAACAGTTTCAATCAGATTCGCACAAAGCCAAATGTATCTACAGTAGGTAGTTCAAACTAGGATAAGCTCGCAAATGAAGTCAAAAGCCTTGTCACAATCCCATCAATTATCAAAGGAGTGGGACACAAAGATGATGCCAGCGAGCTCCTATATCTCTGCAGCATTAATTAGGACTTCACTCAGTAATTAGCTATCTGAAAATAATTACCATGAAAATGTCTGATTAAAATCTCCGCCAGTCTCAAAGTCAGGAGACTGAAAGAGAGACACGGGCATCAAATTAAGGCGTGTTCCTTCTTCCTTCTAATGACGTCCACCACAGTTGTCCTCTCGTTTTGTTTTAATTGAGTGGCAGATATGTGGGAAGTACCTCTCATTGGCTGCGAGATGTAGTGTTGCATTGGAGCAGTTGATTGAAAGTGACCTTGGTCTAATTACAATTGGTCTAATTATAATTCTCTGATTACATCCCTGCAGGAAACGTAAGAATGAGATGCTGCTGGTGGCCTTAGCTAATCACGTTAAGATACATTCTGAATGATTTCTGAATTGAATAGATTCTGATCAGACACATAGAAAAACAACAACATACTGTTGTGGCTGCTTCCACTACAAATACTTAATTACTCGGTTTTTATGTTTTGTTTTTTGTTTTTTTGCTTTTTGTGTTACAAATTATTGACATGAATCGCAAAGCGTTTATCTCACCAGTGTTTTTCCCTCTTATTTATTTTCATACATCTCCTTGCTTCCATGTTTCTCTCTGCCTGTCTCCACTCTTTTTTGTTTGTCTCTCAGGCCTGAGGTCACGATGCCCTCCAGCTCCCTCCTTGGGAGCCGGGATGACATCATCACATCGCTGCCTCGTCCTCAGAGTGCCTATTCATCACCCCGATCATCATCGCCGGCATCAGCAGCATCACCTGCGTACGCACACGGGCACGCATACACACACCGACTGTATGCAGATAAAAGGGGAAGTGAGGAAGTGAACCCCCATCCCTCGTTCCACAGGACTGCAAGCTTAAAGGAAAAAAGGGAGTAAACCACAGAGCCACACACGTAGGGGGAGAGAGAGAAGATCCTGCTGGGCTAGGCAGAAACCCCTGACCTGTGCACTTCCAACAATACATCTCAATAAACCACTGTAGAGAAATGTGATGAGTCAGACTGCACGCTCCTGAGGGAAAAACAACAACAACATAAAAAGCAGGAGAAGACCCCAGCGCACACACAAGCACCTCCAAACTCAAAACGAGGACCACACTTCCTCTCACACAGTCGCCAGTTAATGTAAAACTTCAGGAGCTCTGGCACTTCTCACTGTATTCCACTCTTTAGTGGTGAAGGCTGGATCTACCCTTAATGTGCAGGAACAACAGCAGTGAAATGGAGCCACATTGAGAAAACACAGCCATAAACAGTGTTTCCACTACACGAGCCTGCGTCTCACTGCCCAGGCTGCTCTACAGCATAAATGTGCACGATGCAGTATGTGCTGCATTTTAAGGCTGCTGTGGTAGAATACAAGAGGAAGCAGGTAGAAACCTTAAGTTATGCACTGAGGTCTCTGCACTCCATCACAAACATCACAACAAGCATTCCATTAAACGCCACTTAAGATCAAAGATTCATGATGGGATGAAACCATTTTGCAAGGCTGTGAAGACAAGTTGCCGCCATATGAGAAACGGAGTGTGCTCAGTACACGAGCCTCACAATAGATGTGAGAAATAAATGTCAGCTGTCTAAACTTTATGATCTAAATACATCCCACTGTGTCATTTTTGTCAACAACAACGCAACATTAGGTGAGCTATAATGCTACAATCCTTAAATATGGCGAGTAGGAAGCAGGACACAGAGATGCCGCTGCAGTGTTGTAGTTCAGTATAATTTTGGGTGGCAATAAACTGGATGACCACAGCTTCCGGGATTAATATTGTAGAGTCTCAATCTACTCAACATGAAGTTTAAAAATTAAACGGTATTCATATATGAATTTATTAATGAACAGAATACACGTTACAATCGCAAAGTTAAATTTGAACAATCTGATCTTCAAGGGCATCTCCTTGTGCACCTCTGGGTACTCTTAGCAACATGGCTACTCGTGGCTGTTTTTTCTTTTTTTTTTGTGCTCGAGCATCTCTGACATCACAGGTTTTAAATTTGCAGAATTGTGTCAGACTGACACGACTCTCATGTCGAGGATCATAGTAGGGCTGGGTATCGTCACTGATTTCTAGAATAGATTCAATTCCGATCCACAAGGTCCTGAATTGATTCGATTCAATCTGGGAAATTTTGCCTCAGACAGTCAGAAATATTATAATTCAGATCAGAACATTTACATATTTTTGTATCTATAAAAAGAAGGCTGACACTTTCCAGACTTTATCAAAGGTGTAAGCATCACAGCAGATGCCTTTGTGTCAAAGTAGCTGAAGATAAAACACAGAAAAACATGAAGGTGATTTTCCTGGCCTGGGATTTTATAAAAATATTCTGCAGTACAACAAAAACGAAAGAAAACCATTAATCAACATATGAACAT
>NW_005187407.1:6014196-6015491 GCF_000239375.1 Pundamilia nyererei
AGCTGGATCTTAGGGGGACTAAACAGCGGTTCTTTTACTGTCCAAAGGTGGCACATGAGGGCAGGAGTGCAGCTAGGAGCAAGCTTGTTATCGTCTCTTTATTTATTTAATTTAAAGTTGACTGTGCAGCTGGGGTCAGAGTTAAATGTTAGCACCCTTTAGCATGCTCCAGCAACTGAGAGTAGACATTCAGCGCAAACCAACTGAAATGAAGCGATCTGAGTGGCCTCAGATTTGGCTCCCTGAGGCTTCTTCCTATCAAAATAAAATCTAGCTGAAGGGGCATCGTTTTGACACAACAGCAGAAACCCAGCACATATGTCAGAGGAACAAGTGCAAGTAGTTAAAACTTCAGTGAGGGAACTAAAAGCAGCTTTCCCCAAGGAGACCACCAAAAAGGTGCAGTGGCCTTACTGAATAAAATATATTAGCTCTAATTTTAAGAATTTTAAGAGCTAGGTGAACACAACACAATAAAATCTGGAAACAATCCCGTTTTCTCCAGTTTCATATCATAAAAGAATATTTTTCTATGCAACTTCTCAAAATGCTTTCATCCAGCAGAGATGTGAAGATTTTTACACTGTGAATTAGACTCTGCCTTTCCATCAAAGCCACAATCAAACACAAGCATGACCCGCAACAGACTCTACTGCTCTGCAAAAAAAGCAGATAAAACGCTATTTGTCATTTTTTTAGTTACTTCATAATTTCCTGGTTAAGGATATTATATGATTTGATCATCTGTTTATTCAATACTGCACACTGGCATTGGTCTCCTTATAACATGACACCATCCAGCATAGATTTCTGAATTAATCTGAGAGCGCCACTGAGCCAGAATAAGGAAGAAAAGCCGCGTCAGCGCAGACTCACGTAGTCGTGGAAGGCCTTTGCCTCACTGGAGTGTTCACATGTGTCTCTTCTCTCTGGAGCTGCACAGTACAGGTCCCAGAAAACACTGCAAAGCACAGAAAGAGACAATATTATAAAGCCGAACCCTTTGAAATAAAGAAAAGATAGGCCATGACAGAGCTCTGGTAATCTGGCATCCAGAAAATAAGTTGGGTTTTTTTGTTATCAACATTGCAGCAGATGACTTCAAATTCACTATCACAGCATGCAAACAGTTAACTGAGGAAGGGCTGATGAGATAAAGACAAACACAGGAGGAGAGATAATTTTATTCAGTCATGGCAGTGATGGAATGAACAGAAACGGCAATAAAAAGAATGGATCTTGTATCATTTCCCATAAAAAAAACGCACTCACCACCACCATGAGTGGAGGAACCC
>NW_005187407.1:6015593-6079531 GCF_000239375.1 Pundamilia nyererei
GAATGAGATCCTTCAGAAACATAGCAAGTATAACAACATGCCTGACATCTGAATTACCGGCTTTATAAGGTTAAAGAGGGTGCGAGGGAATTCTTATAACACACGCCATTAAGTAATTATGTTATGATTCTCGTGGAATCATAAGTGGATAAGTGGGTTTATGTGTGCCTGAAAGCTCTTGTATTCATGAGTACATGAAAGTGTGCGTTTGCTTCCTCGGTCAGGAGGTGTGTAGGGTATGAGGTCATAGACATGTACCGGCCTGAGGAGCCCAGCCAGACTATTGTGCGGCCTACGACACACCCTTCAGTCTCCTCCTCACAGCATTATCCATCATTCTGAGCTCATCAACTTTGAGTTTCATTTATTGCTGCTCTCTCTAAATTCTTTACCTTCCTTCCTATTAAAAAAAATGAACACAGACAAGTTTCTAAATAAGTCTGACAGCAAAAAATGCAATTCTTGAAGATGGCCATTGAGCAAGGTGGAATAAGAGTTTTACTGCATGTGGACTCGACTGGTTCTTATATAGCGCTTCTCTACTCTACCTGAAGTACTCATAGTACTTTATACAACATACCTCATTCATGCCCATTCATATACATGCTTTCCATCAAATAATCATAATAATAACACGCATTTACTCTCTGCCCAACCTTCCAACTAGTAGATGACCTGCTCTACCTCCTGAGCTACAGCCACCCCACATGTATCTCTGCCTTCAGGCATTTATCCTATAATATTAGGCTCATATTAGGTCAATAAATTTGACCGACTAATCCTTAAAGTCAGGTTTTCAATACAGAGCAAAAAAAAAAAAAGTGTTGGGCAATCGACTCTTAATAAGTTTAACGAGGCGTCTCTGAGGAAACTTGCTAACAGCAGCGTTTTCTTTCTCAAATCAAGAACCACTATCGCCACAGAGGAAACATGGAGCAAAAGCGTAAATCAGCCTATGATAAAATTCAGTTTGAGAGTGACAGCATATGCGAATGAAAAGCACGAGACAAATTACACAGATTTGAATCTGATCACTGAGACAAATTTCGGATATTGTCCGGGCTCATTTACGAGCAAATTAATTTCTCTTTCGGATCTTACTGTTATCTTGAGATGTGATTATTTCAAACAAATCGGTACACACACAGAGAGAGAGAGAGAAAAGAGCATCTTAAGGTATTAAGATTTGAATCAAAAATAAAATATCTGAAATGTGAAAACAAGGTGGAGAAAAAAAGAAAATGTTCTTTTCTTCTGGGGCAGCATACCACTCAAATAAGACACCAAAACAAAGTAGTTTCCAGTGGAAGTGAATATTGGTTACAACATGCTTAAAAAAGCAGTTTATAATAAAGCAAATTCCCAGTTCAGGAAAAGTGCAGATGGGGGTGGGCGGAGGAATAGATAGTTATTTAAAAAGCAGAAAATGAGCTATCTACAAAGGAGAAAAATCAATTTTATCTACCTACTGCTGGAAAAACTGCTGTGGATTTTATGTGATAATCTGCTGAAGTTAGCGCGGTGAACTTCACTGGTGCCGAAGAAAGAAAAACACAGCGTCAGTGGGAGGGTTTCAGACGCTGTTCATCAGACTGACACGTCAGCTGAAACAGTCGTAGCACCTTGCAGGCTGTCGTCGGCCTTGCAAACAGCTAAAAATGACATCACCGCTGCTGACGTGCTGTGCATTTTGCTGTCACTTTAGGCTCTCGATTCTCGTAGCCTGGCTCCTCCACGCATTTCAGCGATATACCGACGCAGGAGCACAGAGGGAGATTGCTGCAACAGTAGGAAGAGTGATTGCTTTGTTTTGCAGCGACTTCAAGCGTGCCTCAAGTGTGTGCATAAACGGTTATGGGGATGACTTGACACCATAGTCCAACATGTCGTTTACAATCGCAGCATTCGTCAGAATCAGTGACATCACCCACGTGTAGGACGACTTTGAGCACAGTGTTCATGGATGAACTGTGCTTAGCCCCACGTTCGTCTTAATTTTTGATAAGGCTTAGACAAGTAGAACTCAAAGGCTGCGCTGCATAAATGGATCCATGTGAGGACAATCACAGTGGTTCATGGAAAGCACAAGAGAAACAGTAGTTAGTGGTTGTAACTTCAGCCTTATGACTATGTGTTTACCCCACTAATGGGCTTTTCTATTGATTGTGTGTGGTGACTAGGTTTGAGTTTGGAGCCCACACCTTGGCTCTGACCCTGTATGCACACACACACACCACACACAGAGAGCTGAAAAGTGTGAGCAGTAGTGAGACAATGACACAATTGTTTTGTCTGCATCTGACTTCTCAGAGTGACCTCATGTTCATCTTTTTTAATTTCCCTTCATATTATGTTTAATCCAAGTAAAAGAAGAAGACTATTGTGCCACCTGCTACAGGAAAACATAACATAACAGGAAAAGCTGAATCACCGCATGTTCAATCAGATCGTCCTGACCTCAGCTGCAGATCAGACACAGCGACTTTTAGAAGGAATGGTTTGCTTTGAAGTGTTTTGGGAGGGTCAGGAACTGCCCCTGTTTGTTTGGCCCGCATGCTTTTAGTCTAAGTTCGCAGTTCCAGTAAACCCTATTGGCAGCCAGCAATTTCCATTTACACACCATGACAAAGAAGGTTTTACTTTCTCGAACTGGCAGAAACGATACAGAAAAAAATCGAGAATGAGCATGACATTCATAATTTCTCACATTTAATTGGCTGCAGCTTAGACCAAACAAGATTGCACACAGTTCAGGTCAGGACACTTTCTAGTGTCTCTTGTATTTCCCCTTCATCTGGAAAGTGTGGAGAAAAACCCCCAAAAAACAACGAATGTGCCCGCATATCCCGTCTTCCCGTGGTCTGCATTCCCAGGAGGTCTTTTAGGAGGTCATGCTGCAGAAAGATCCCTTTAGCATGATTGCTGGCAGATGTAGGCAATGTGTGACATGGGCACAGTTTTGTTTTCACCCCTACTCGCGTAAAATGTAAACCTTTTGAATTTGTGCTGTATTGTCTTTAAGGTTTCAGATCTTTTTGTTGTTTTTCTTTGAGCCATCAATTTAGTTTGAGAGGTTTGCGTGGTTTCTTTTTGCCACTTCTTCTAAGCTGTCCGTTTGTGATTTGATATTTATATCAAGGTATCCCTTTACGATTTGTGAATTGCCGCCCCGGGCTCCTGCTCCATGAGCATAAGGATGCGCTGTAAACCCATGTGAATGATAACACAGGGCTTTAAAGCCGTACTACAACCCACCCTTCCAGCACCAGTTACACTTTTTTTGCAAACATGTTTATGCTCTGTGTGTACGTGCACGTGTATGCTTGCATATGTGTGCATGCGGACGGCACAAAAGCGGCTGTGTTTATACTTGTTGCGCTCCCGCCGAATGCATTCCCACACTTGAACATGACACCGCCTATCTTCTTCATCTGCGGAAGAGAGATCAAGTGATACGGCAGAGAGGAAAGGGTGTCTGAGAGAAACTGAGGTGTAGGTACGTGTGCGCACGTGTGCGAACACACACTAAGAACGATGAGAATCGGTGCCAGCTGATGATGTAACCTTTTCCACCACCCACACCCCCTTTCCCCCTTTGTTCTCCTCTTCCTCTGGCCGATGTACAACAAGCCTCTAGCTACTGTCTCCTACATTGCAATTTACCGTCATTTACTGCAAAGCACAATCATCAGCTGACCTCCTTTTCACCTCATCACCTTTTCACCTCCGCGGAATTAAAGTGAGGACAAGCGCAGGGAGAGGAGTGGAGAGACAGACGAGAAGGAGAGCAGGAAGATTACAATAAAAACAGAGGAGAGCAAGATGGGAAGAGAGGGACAAACACAAAGCTGCCGAGCGGATCAGACAATGATGTCAGTCGGAGACGTCAGCTCCAGCCTAAGCATCATAAGTCTCCCTGCGCGCCGGCTCCAGTCCCACTAAATGCAACACTAATGTTAAAAAGCTTGTTGTCTCAGCACTGCGAGGCCAGGCTAATTCAATTAGCCGCTACACTTGTTCGACATGTTATATGAGGGTCAGACCACCCTTCAGAGTGGACACATAAAGTACATGGCCTGCAGTCCGGCACAAACACATAAAGCATTTTCGTGACTTACCTCTGAGAGAAAGGTCTGTGCTGACTTCTGTGCTCCTACATGCAGCAGGTACTCGTACACATAAAGAGCCAACCTGTACAAACAAAGAACAACAGCAGGACAAAAGATGAAAATTAGCAGAGGCAAACAGATATGAGGCGAGTAAGCAAGAGACAGTGAAAACAGTCTTAGTTTTACAAGCAGGCAAAAATTAGAGCAACTACTAAGCACTTGCAAATCTCCAAATATTGAAATAAATACGTTTTTCTCTGGGTGTTTGAGATAAATCCATACATAGTGGGAAACTGCACTAAAGACGAACACCTAGGCGTGGATACAATTTGCCAGGCAGCCAGGCAGGACTAGAATCCTGTATGAGGAGATGAGTGAAAACTGCAGAGTCTGTTAGAATTCCCAGGGGAAACACAAAGACACACTCTAACTTAGGAGCAATATTCCTGCCCCCAAATTGCCAAACAGACAGGACAACCATTAAAAACATTCGAAATTCACGCAACATATAAGCTAAAACAACACAGTGATAACAGTAGGCCTGGTGGGACCACACTGAGAAATACCTCACCTCAATGCCTTGGGCTCTCCATGGACTTCCTCCCATGGCTTTGATCACAGTAAGAATTAATTACAGGCTTGATTTGTTAATCAATTCTCCTCCCTGTGAGCCTCTCCTGGTACTAACAGCAACTTAGGAAATGGAGGACGGGGTAATCTACTGGTCTATAAATACAAGGTAAAAATTGATCTACAGGGGATCAACAGCAGATCTCACTGACTCCTAATGGCACTGTGTAGATTTAGAGATTTAGCCATTGTAAGAACACAAAGTAACTCTACAGGGATATGAACATGATCAGCGTATTTAGCAGTATTAGTACAAAAAACTATTCTGTCAGATGTTTGTATACTCAGTGGGCTTGATGTGTGCTGAAACAGCAATGTATTAATACAATTGTGTTATATATGGCTTCAATTAAATGACTAATCTGTTGACTATTTCTCAGTGAATCAGTGTGTCGCTGTCTAATGCATACCGCTGGAAAACTGCCAACATTTCTATCATCATTTTTAAAGATTATGGGGACATAGTGAAATAGTTCTCCAGACTTTCTGAAGGTCTTTCAAAGTTTTTCTTTGGACATTGGTTGCTTTTTCTCTCATTTTAAGTCCAGTCTGCATATTTGGCCATTTTCAGAGACATGTTTTTTGGTTTTTTTGTTCGTTTCTTAAGCCACTTAATATTGACCTATGAATCATCCAAGCATAGAAAGGCACCTAAACAGTGTGGTGTCTACATATAACAGCAAAAAGACAGTTTTAAATCTTTGGGCACTTTGTTACTAGCATTTTGTTGCAAAACCCCCCAAAAAACTAGAAAGAAAACACAAAATTTCTCCTCATTTCTTTAGCTGAATCTATGACAAATGCCAAAAGACAGAAGATAACACAGTTTGACAGACATGAAATAGTAGTTTGACAGCAAATACTATTTGCTCTCAAAATATATTTAATGCAATGCTACTTCCACAGAATCATTAGTGATTCCCAAAGTGCTATTAGGTGAAAACCTGGTAAATCCAGACACGATGTGCAGCATCCATCCACAAAGGTTTCTACAGAAACAGTCTTAGGGGAAGGCTGGCCCATAGGAAGCAATTCTTAAGGGAAACAGGGAGAAAAGGCTAAGGTACATCAAATTACACAAGATGTGGACTGAAAATCTGTGGCAGGTCTGATGGAGTGATGAATCCAAACTGGAAAATTTTGGTTCAAATCATCATCAAATCATCGCTGCTAATCATCACGGACAGAAAAACACAGTGAAACCCTATCAGCCATAGATTGGCTTCCCCAGAGCCCAAACCTCAACTTTATTGAAGCAGTGTGGGATCATCGTGACAGAGAACGGAACAAAGGGTACGAGGAACCGCAGAAGAGCTTTAAATGTTCTTCAAAAAGCCTGGAGAACTATTCCTGAAGTCTACTTAAACAAATGACACCAGAGAGTTCAGACTGTGTTGGAGACTAAAGCTGATTATACCAACATTTTTTTCAAGCTCATTAGAATTGACCACACTCTGTTTTTGCCATATGTACTGTATTTCCATGTGAGTTTACAAGTTTCAATTAATTGTTGGACCCGTTTCCCATTTTCCTACCAAACTATAAAGAAATGATGAAGTGGTACAAGACTTTTGCAGAGTACTGTACTGTTGTATATGACGAAAGACGATTCAAACACACATCTGAGAAGCCTTAAACATGATGCATCGAGCGCTTTGAGCTGGAGCTTGGAGCTTTGTACGTTAGTGGGTTCAACTTTCTGAAGGCATGAAGCCATGAACGATGGCCACACTGGGACAGCAGCTGTCCTAGAACACCCCCACCCACTGAAAGGTGCTACCAGCTTGTTGTAGCAGATCCAGACTCTTACACCGAAGTAAAAATAAACTCCCCAGACAGCTCTGTCTGCCTGTCTGAAGATGATGGACTGCACACCTTTCTGCTATGCACACAGGTACTCTGTCTGCGGCCCCCACCTCCTCCGTCCCTCTCCTTTATTTCCATCTTTCTTCATCGCTTTCATCCTTCGTCTACCTCCCCCTCCTCTCCCTTTCACTCTGTGCCTTTTCTGTCTTGGTTTCGTCTTGCACCCTTTTTTATTTTTTTACAGAGGCCATGTTTGTTTAACGATGAAAGGACGAGGAGGGAACCTCTTTCCGTCCATCCTTCCCCTCCAATATCCATCTCTTCTTCCCCATGTCCCCTCTCCTCCCCCCGTGGCCGGGCTGTAATGTGTAACCAAAGAGATAGAGACAGAACGTTTCACAGGGACAAGGTTAACAGAACAATGAGAGGCTTGACAAAACTCTTGACACCTCGACAACTGAACATGAATAAAAGATGTGCCCGATGTGTGTGTGTTTTTTTTCCAAGGCGCTGCACAACCCCCGAACATTTCTAGGAACGAACTTGCTCCGTCGCTCTGTTCTGCTTCGTTTTCCTGTCAGCCTGTCGAAATCTGTCACTCCCTCCTGTGAACCCCACCGCCAGCCACTGCAGCATCAGTATAGAACTATTTATTAATACTGACAGATCGCATGTATCTGCAGTGAATACATTCGTAGCGATGATGACAACCTGATGGGCTGCATGAATGAATTTGTTGTGTCAGTGGGAATAAATAAAGAAATGAAAGCTTGTTCTCAGCATGCACCAGTTTGTTTTCAGTCAGCTATCTATTACTATGCTAAATACAGCCTCGCATGGTAGCTGCCTCGGATAAAGACTTAAAGGTTTTAACCTATGATTGATTTCACAGAGGCTCCGCGCTGTGACCTTTGGTCCTAATAGAGAGGTGGGAATCGAAGGAAGTGAGGAAACCTAGGAAAGGTGGATAGAAGAGGGCAGTAGTGGCAAAGGTGATGCAGTTTTGTTTTTTTTAAAAAGAAGTGAAACCACAGGTACATATGCTATTACAAGTTTTGGAGAGGTGATGAAAGAAAGGGAAAAAAGAAGGAAGACTTGGTTCATTTTTGACCTTAAATACAGGGAGTTTAAAGGCGTAAAAGCTTGCAAAATACACCCTAACACCCTCCTTCTCTTAGCACACACCAACAGGTGGAGTTTAAACGTGGCTGATAAGCAGAAAGCAACAGAGCAGATATTGGTAGCACTCGATATCTGCCTAACTTTAACTCACAACTACTCATTTCCTCCAAGGCGAGTGATAGGCTTTGAAAGCACTAAATCCCTTCATGCTGTTGCCTCATTGTTCACTTACCACTTGTTCAACTTGCTCACTTACCACAAGCAGCTACAAGGAACTCGGCAGGACGACGGAGCCCAAACACTGAGCAGAGATAACGTTTGAGGATTAGAGGATGGGGGACTGTTCAAGGTTAAGAATCCTCTAAATTTGACACATTAAAATGAAAACATGACAATGGCTCTCCTGTCACGTTAAATAAACTGTCACTTTAAGTCATATCTGTGGGCAGCAGTGCTCAAATTGAGGCAGCCAATGATTTTCGAAATGCTCCCTGACTCCATATTAGTCCATACACACTGAAGTTTTGAGGCGTTTGCCCTTGCTGACGGACACGCACGTTTCTTTCCATTTCTTACCTGACTACTCTGGCAATTTCTGTTGTAAATATGAAGCACTTTACATTAATCAAAGCTGCAGCTAGAATGATTAGAGTGCTGGGCCCCTCCCGCTTTGTTTCCACTCCATGCTGCTCGTAAGCGTGTGCACAAATGCACTTCTGGGCGTGTTTTGCGTCACGGTGGTGGTTCTAGCAGAGAAGGCATAGGCAGAGGAGAGGGGTGAACTTTCAGGTCTCCAAGTGACCCATTTATCCTTCAAATTCAAGTGGTTCCGTCTTCTCTGAGTCACATCTAATTAAATTCATATTTCAAGCCGAACCCCATCCCGGCTGCTCTCGCAAAAATCTACAAGACCAGACAGCTGCAGCAAGCTCAGACAGTCAGAGACTGAGCTTAGCTTAATGAAGGCAGCAGGCAGAAACACTGACCAGTTTCTACGCAGTCTTGTAACAGAGCCGCTGTTGCTGTTACCAGGCTGTCGAACAGAGAGGAAATCAGGGAGAGGAGAGCTATCTCGGAGCTCAACCACAACCTCAGCTTAAAGCGAAGACATGAAGCTTTTTTTTCCTCAGGATCAGCATTTAGGAGACCAACAGATCACTGCTAATCAATTTACTGCCATGGCGATCAAAGTCTGGCAGAGCTTCAAATCACAACAGGCAATGGTTTCAGTGATTAGGTTTGCCTATTATAGATTAGCTTCAGAATATTTCACCCTTGTTAAAGATGAAATGGAAAAGCGATTATACTTCTGATCTGAATCGACACGTTAAGTGACATATATCCAGGACTCAATACTGTGCTGACATAGCCTAATTACATATTTGACCAGGAAAATCAAATTAAATGTTATATAAGTGAAAAGGGAAGCAATCAAATCCTTACTGCCAGTAAGCAATCTTCATTAATGATTTTTAGCAGTCTGTATTACCAAAACTGCATTATTGGGAAAACTGCTGGGTGCCGGTCCTGTTGTAGTTCCACATTACTTACTTTTAATGTTTTTGTTTAAGGGAGAAATTTGCACAAACGCCACAGCAGAGGCAGCGGCGTTTAGTATCCTCTGAATAAAGTGCTATAAAAGTATCTTACTGCACAAATGTTATTCAGGTGTGGGCAGTGGCAGGAAATCAGTTTCTCCCTGCAGAAGGTGTTGAATGCAAACTATGTCCAAAATGGCAGTTAGAGAGTTTTGCGGCAGGAAATATTTGATCAAAAACTCAAAATAGTGTCTGTGCAGTTTATTCCAAATCCAATCAGGCAGTCTTGCCCCTTAGCAACCATGGTGGTGACGCCCCCGGGCAGTTACTGCAGGCTCAGAAACCCGGCCAGTATTCAAATAAAGAAATCTCAAAATGAGGCCAGTTTTCGCTTCAGAACCTGGACCTGAGCATTTCTATTCGCTTATCTTTATAAAATCAACAAAGAATCAAGAAATGCGAAAGCCACCTCACTTATGATTCAACTACTACAACTACCAAGATAAACCATCATCCTCTAAACACACACATTGCAAACCATCAAAGTGTTTGATGCATGCATCCCCCCCCCGCGCTGCCCTCAATCATATGTCCGCTCTTTAAATTGGCACTTAGTCATCAAACCTTTGAGAACCCCTGATTTAAATGGATGGAGCGAGAGGCATAACTGCAATTTCAATCACCACCACCACCACATAAAAAACGCATGTACAGAATAATCAAATCTAATAATAACACAAAAAATAACCCCAAATATCCCCCCCTCCACCCCAAACATCCACCTCCCCCACAGGGCTTTTTCGTTCTTATGCACAATGTTTTACAACACCCACACACTTGTACCAGTACAAAACATGATTGGCCTGGTATTCAGCAGCTCAGCTGTTATAAAACAGACGATTGGCTTTTTGGAGGTAGCGGTGGATATGTGTCAGGTGACTGCCTTCTCTGGCGTTACACAATTTTTCCTTAGACCTCTATTCCACACTCCTCAGCTTTTAGTTTTAGTTTAGTGACGTTGAATTCAAAAGATTTTTGTGCAGACAAAGAGTCACATGATGGGTGAAACACCCCCTTTTTTTAAAATGCGAGAGTGCAAAGAGGCTGAAGCAGAAATGGCTGCTTCATGGAGAAAGTTGCTAACTGTGGTTTTAGATTTTGTCAAGCCAGCAAACAAAGAGAGGCTGGCTTTGCTGAACTTCATCATATGATGAAGTTCCAGGTGACCGTCATGCTTCTGGTCATCTGGTAAATATATTTAACTAAAGTTTTCAATTCAACTGACTTTTCAAAATTTATTTTATAGCAACAAATCACAACAACAGTTGCCCCAAAGCACTTTATATTGTAAAGATAAAGGCCCTAAAAGCTACTGAGGTAAATACCTGAATCTTTAGCACTTCAGTTGCAATTTTGCAATAGTGTTTGAAACTTTATCTGTTGTTCCTTTGTGTTCGGAAGAGAAGTATTTATTTCAACATTTGCAATCACTACTCTGAGCTTTTCTCCCACCACATCATTCTCACTTACTTCCAGCGTTTTTTTTGTCAGCTTAGCTGCTTCTCATTCAATTTCTATAGTCTTATACACCCCCGATTCTAAAACTGTTCAGACGCTGTAAGAAATCTAACTAAACACAGAATGCAAATCTCATAAACCCGCATTTTATTCACAATAGAACACAGAAAATATATAAAATTATTATACAGAGAAAATTTACTTTTTCATGACAAATATTAGCTCGTTTTCAAGTTGATAGCATGAACTAAAATGCAGATGGGACAAGGGGAGCAACTACATTTCAAGTAGTACTAAAAAGAAACCGCCGGAGGAACAATTTGCAACTAATTAGGTTAATTGGCAACAGCTCAGCAGCATGATTAGGTATAATAAGGGCATTTCAGACAAAACGATGGGCAGACGTTCAGCAACCTCGAAAAAATTATCTCTGAAAATTGTGGAACAATTCCTTAATATTTTTTCTAAAAGGAAAATTGTGAAGACTGAGTATCTCGTTGTCTACGGAAAAGATTCGGAGAATCTGGAGAAATCTGTGAACAAAGGACAAGGCTGAAAATCAATACTGGATGCTCGTGATCTCTGGGCCCTCGGGCAGCACTGCATTCAGAACAGGTTAAAGCTCTATCATGCAAAGAAGAGGCCATATGTAAACATGATCCAGAAACGCCCGTGTTCTCTGTGGACTGAAGTCATTTAAAATGGACTGAGGCAAAATGGAAAAACTGTAATGTCTTTTGAAAAACCTGCGTCCTCACAGAGGGACCATCCGGCTTGTTATCGGTGGTTGGATCAAAAGCCTGCAACTCCTTGGTATGAGGGTGAAAGGTGTTTACAGGTTCTCAACATATGCACACGTCATCTTTTCCAGGGAAGCATATTTTAGCAAGTCAATGTTAAAAGAAAGAAAGACCTTCCCGGTCATCATTATCTTCCAATAAGGCAAACACAACCATGATTATTGCCTTGGACCTAACAATTAAATAAGCACACCTTTAACGATTAATTCCTGTCACATCGTTAAAACAACTATTTCGATGTTACTACAGGTTTGGACACATACTGTAGCACTTAATCTGCAATACTCCTACACATTCAGCAGGAAAATTACTTACATTCAGTCTAGCCTTTAGAAAAAAAAGAAAAATGAAATGCAAGTAACTGCTGGTTTTCTGCTCAAGTCATACAGAAGATCAAAATTCACTGAAAGTAAATCTTTTAATTGAGGCCTCGGCTTTTCAACCTCGGCTGAACGAGGGTCCAACACTGCGTTGCTCTAGGAATGTGGCATTTGCACAACGTACGGAAATATTGTTAAACGTTATTAAAATTATATAAGTATTTTTGAATGTAGCAACTGCCTGACATGTCTAAAAATAAATGTGTGTGTGTGTGTAAACGAGTGAAAATAAAAATTCAGTGCAGTGATTTACCGTTCTGTCTTTCGAGGAACAGCTGGAGATTAGAGCCTCTCTATGCTGTCAACCAGGGATTAACTTGCAACTTCTCTCATGAATTGGTCAAACACAGGTTGGACACGTGATCAGTACTCTGAACATGTGTTCAGTACAGAGTTGCTCGTGTATTAAACAACCATAAAAAGATAAAAAGACACATTCATATAGGAACCATATCCCTCTGTCGTTGTCAGGATGGAGGAAAATTACAGAGAAAAATTAAAGAGGAAGAGAGCGATGGTGGGACAGGAGTATAACAGAGCGAGATGAAAGGTTTTGGTGACAAGCAGAGAGAGAAGAAGAGGGATTAGAGAGACGGAGAGGGAAAAAAAGGATGGAGGTGATGGGTGCTAGCGGATGAGCCCCGAGATGAATCCTCATGAGATCTGTAAACTTTCATATTCTAATGTTGAGGATTCTCACCGAGCGGTGTCTCAGTTAGTCAAGCACCCTGCTGTGACCTCCTTCTGCAAATTAACACAAAACCCTGCAATGAAAAAAAAACGTCTACGGAGCTACAGTAGAAGTGATTCCTACCGTTTTTTGAAGAGAAAAAGCAAATGACTACATGCTGTGCTGAAATCATAACATACAGGATGGACTGGAAGCTACACAAGCGTAGCATACCGTGGTGTGTGCGCTGGATTTCATTATATTTTTATAAACGCATTTTAAAGAGTCCTGTGAAGAGGTAATAACAATGGAAAAGTAATCCTATTGAACCAAGTCACAGACAGGAAGTTATACGCTGTAGTTATCTCCTGGATATGCTTACCTACACACACAAAAAAACCAAAACCCACTAAATTAGCATCTTAAATCTCTGCTGTGTGTTTTCACAGCAAAGAATAATTTTAGCAAATGTGCCACAGTGAAGTAGAGCTGTAGTGTCTTTGAAGCGCTTTGCTTTCAAGCGACCGTACACGAAATAAAAAAGCAATGAAAGCAATTTTTTTTAAAAAGTTACTCCTCCGAATTCAATATAATAGCAGTAACACTGCAAATTAGACCTGCAGTAAACTCCAGCTTGGTGAAAGTCATAATACATAAATGTGGACAGCCTCATTCTGAATGCTCTGCTTTCATTTGTGTGATGTTAATTAAAAAAAAAATGCAATCCCATCACTCAGTGCCTTCCAGCTCGTCTCAGTGAGGATCTACTTTAGCGATCCTCTGCAGCTTGACAGCCGAATGTTGAGATTTATTATTATTTTTTTAGACTTTTGCCATGTTACATAATTTTGCAGCATATGTGACTGATGCAATACAGACAGTGACAGCAGTAATCACAAGTATAGAGGAAGGCGCCCTGCATAAAACTGAGCCACTTTACCAATTAGCATCATGCAAATGCTTGATTAGAGACTGGTCATCGTTATGTCAAAGCAGGCTTTAAATATAGGTACAGAACAACCACATGGCTGCTTTTTTATTACCTGACTCACAGAAATTGTGAGGCAGGTACTGAGATCAGCATTTGGGAGTGCTAAAAAAAAAAAAGAAAAAAAAAAGGATTTAACAAATGAACACATTTACTGTTTTTTAGTTGGATTTTTTTCTTTTTTATTAATTATCACCCAGCCACCTAAAACACACAATGTTTTACACCGTTTTCGTTACATCCTTGAGACATCCTAAGTGATATCACACCGCAACACGCAGCGCTGGGCCACAATGGCAACACAAATCACAGACACCTGTCTTTGAGTTGGAGGTATGATCGTAAGCGTTATCGTCTTCGTCGCGCCGAGCCTACACTGAATGCTACGGGATCCATCTCTCCAAATCAAGCCTCTGTGAGGCTCCGGCAGCTCGGGCTCCTGATGAATCTGGCGAGGACAGAGAGGGACCCCGCCATAAAAGGGAGCGCAGCGATCAAGCTGCTGCCCCTGCTGAGGACAGCCCTGTGTGTGACAGCCAAACACTTTCCCTGATTAATCAAGCCTAGCAGCAGGGCTTTATGTGCCATTAAGAGCCCTGCTAAATGACTTCACTTCATTCATTAAAGTGGAGCATCCTCTGCGGGTAGAGCAGCTCCGCTCGCCAGACAGACAGACAGACAAGTGAAAGCTTGGAGGAGATGGTGGTGGGGCAGCGATGAGGGTGGTGGGGGCACAGAGGCAAGATAAACAACGACAAATATAGACCCATTACAATGCTGAATTATTCATCTTATACGCAGAGCTTCAGGAAAACAACAGAGGGAAGAAAAAAAAACAAGAGTCCAAACAACCATGGGGCTTATAGAGTCTTTATACACCAAAGAATATCATTAACACAGGACTACTTATGCACACACCTTGTCTGGGAAAGGTACCACACTGGGATCACGGCCAAATCACTTTAAATGGAAAAATCAGGTTCCAGTAGACTTATCTGTGAAGCGCTTTCATTAGGTATAGTTTTAATGAATCTGTGCAGGGGGAGTTTGACAGCTATAGGTGCGAGTAAATAAATCGCTTGAAAGTGTTGTGCGCCGCCTACAGCACATGTTAATATAAGCTATTCTCAGAGCACAAATTCATACAGGATCAAAAAGTCAGGCAGAAAATTCCAGAAAGGGAAGATTGCACCCCGACAGCACTGAGAGTGGACAAAGATTGGTAATTTACCAGTCAAAAGGGAGATAAAGATGGAGGGATGGAGAGAAAGATAAATAGATAAAGATTAGCAGCAACAGGAGATCCAGGGAGCAGAGAGGAAGAGAGAGACAAATGAGACTGAAGAAGAGGGAGGCTGAAAGAGAAAGAGAGAGGTAGAGAGTAAATGATTAATGAAAGGCGCTGTGGAGGGAGGTCAGGACTGAGCAGAAGAGGAGTGATGCTGCAGCCAGTGAGCAAAACCGAAGAGGACAACATTATGAGCAGCCGTGCTGCTGTCGCTCACCGTAACACAGGATTTGTAAAAGGGGAACCAAATGCGACTCAAAAGAGCTTGAGAGCACGCGTTGAATCTACTGAATTTGCCAAATTCACTAAATAAGGCTTCTTTTTTTTTTTTGCCTTTTCATGTTTAAACACAGATTCTAATTGGCTGTAATGCCTTTGAGAGGCTTTTATTGTTATTTAAGCCAAAGACTGGCAAAAATACAATGAACACTTGCGTGTGGATAAGTTTGCGTCACTGTAGAGAAGAAAACTTTGGTCACCGTTGATGATTTATTACTTGACAAAACTGTTCAAAGACTTTCATTAGATCCTTTAACTTCTTGCAACATCTTAGTCAAATTCATGCCTTAAATTAATCCCCAACTGGCAGTGTGCTGTGGCTCTATCGCCGGGGCTCACTGATGCATTTCTAATTGGCATTTTTGCTGATGGTCACAAGTTAAATCTATATTCTCCATTACCCTTCCACCATGTCCCCTGGGATCTCTCTAATGGCTCCGAGCACTTGAATAGAGATATTTGTATAAAGTATATTCTCTCTGATGCCGACTCGTCTCCGCACGGGCTTACTTCAGCTGCAGGTTTGGCGTGTAGCTGAGAGTTTGGGAGGAGCGGGAGGGAAAAGTTCACTACCTCTTTGAAGATTAACAAAACACGTGCTATAATCCAGCATGGAAACAGCCTGAGGAAAGACACTTGTAGTAAAATAAACTGTGTTTTATCTGCTCGTCTTCAGCGTTTCGTCTGCACCGAGATGGTCTCACATGCTGCTTTACAGAGCAAATGTTTGTCGTAGCCTTTATCCCTCTCGTTCCACATCACATAGTAAAGCCCTTGGTGAAGTTTTGGCTCAGCGACAAGCCTGAATGCTCTATAACCGGCTCGGCAAAAAAAGACCCCAAAAAACAAAACACTGCAGCCAGCGCTGGTTAAGAATGGTTGAGCTGAATGACGCTAGCTGTTACAGGTTGACCAGCAATTTCGCAATTAGCTGATAAACCACTAAGATGGAGGGTTACATAGTTTGAACGTTAACTCTTTACCTCTTGAAAGTCTACTAAGGAGGAAACTCTTTTCCAACCTGAGCATTTTGTGTCATATTTCAGGCTGTCTTATAGAACAAAATGACTGGCTGTGCCTCAGAAGTTAGTGAGGGTGGTCTCTGTCTAAGCAGCTGCCCTCTGAAAAACCCAGAAACTATTCTAACGGTCACCAACCCATGTCTTAAGGATACAAGGAAGGTCATCAAATATCATCTTTATAGCGGAAAAGGTAAAAACTCTTCTTGACTGTAAATCATAAAGTAGTTTTTCACTGAAACCTTGCTCCAGCAAAGATGAGAAATTGCCAAAGGTGAGATATCATGTGTTAAAGTCAAAAGAATGAAGCTCATATCCTGACAGAGAGGAAGAGTCCTGCATTCTTTGGCTCACCTCAGTGTAGACTCTGTGTTTACCTTTCATTAACTAGAGATCCCAGAATCCTCTCCTCCCGCAACCTCCCTTGGGATACTCCAATACAAGGTGAAAATAAATGCTGTAAAATAGCTGCTTGAACAACAAATATTTAAAAAAGCACAGCTTATTATGTTTGAATTATAAATTATTTCATAAATGCTGATGAAAGACTAAGTCTAAGTTTTAGTTTCCCGGATGAATTCTAATTACAGATCGCTCCGCAATCTATGTGTAAAACGGTTTTATTAACATATCTCTAAAAGGCCCAAAATATTCCATTTAGAAAAGCTGAAAAATTCCAGTTTGGGAACCACAGTGCACTGCAAATGCACTGAAACAGGATATGACTAACACAAGAATAGCGTCAGCTCACGACATAAGCTAAGCTACAGGCAGACAATGATAAAAGCCAACTAATCAAGATACTCTAACCATAATGCAGCTGCAGTTGTGAATCCCCACCCTGTGCTCTAAGGACAGAACACACTGTGTCCTCAAAAAGCTACACCCAAAGGCCGTTACGATCACATGAGAAACAGTCGAGAGACAGAACGCCGTCTAACCGAGGAGAAGGGGGGGGGTTGCAATTAAGACTTGAACAGAAATGTAAAAAGGAAGCAATGCTCCCTGCCGTATACAAGCACAATCAGACAGAGTGAACCAGCTCTTGTTCTGTCAGCAGTGCAGAGACTCTACTGTATCACAGAGCAGACAACAATGCCCAGGGCTGAGATAACAGGAAATGCCAGCTTATCAGAGAGGGGAGAAAACAGAGGGAGATGGCGAGAGAGCGTGATGAGTAACTCACTGTTTACCAACAGTGTAAGTGAGCAAAAATTTCTGTTGTGTCCTTCATGTGAAAGTCTGTCATTTACACATAAGTTTCAGCCAGTGAGTTTTCCCCCCCTCCTGCAACTGTAATTTGTTTGCAGAACATGTAAAGTGGATAAATCAAATAATGGGGTAGGCAAATCCATCACTTTCTTAATTTGAGTTCCATTTCATTGGCTTTGATTTGTTCAGATTGAGTCACCTCTCGTGGGGAGTTTGTTTAATTTCACAGCTGAAAGAACACCAATGATTTTTAGGAGAGTTTTCCTTGTTCAACTTTCTCTACAAGCTATTACAGTAAATCTTGAATGCAATACAGCCATAAACCCCGGAATATTAAACTGCTGTTTACAGAGAGAACTTTGATGGCGACACTTAGTGATCATACTCGCTTAATCACTGCAAAAGTCTGTTCTCAAGAGTTTACTGGAAAATACGAGAGTTAAAGCAACATTATGCAAGAATAAAAAAGGAAATCGCTTTTCCACCACGACTGGAAGTGCGACTGATAAATATGAGGTATGCGAGAGAGGTGGCGTTCACACAGAGGCAACTGAGCCATTCAACAAGTGGAGCAAATTCATCCCCGTCATTGGATTAGGAGGACTGGAGTTATGGTTTTACCCCTACTTTATGCCTTCATTTTACCCACCAATAAACCAATACTTGTAGCAATAAGATAGTTCAAAAGGTGATTTAAAAAAAAACAAACATAAATGTAGTATTTATTTAAACAAACCATTATGGTGTTTAAAGAGCAGTACATATTCAATATGAATTTGCTTTTTCTGTTGAAGGAAATTCAGTTTTGCTTTGAAATTCATTCCTAATAATAAAAGTATATTTAAGAAATAAAGAGTAAAAAATCCTTAGTAAAAAGTCTTCACCAATAAGAATTAAAAAGAAGAAATGGGAAGGATTTTTCTCCACCACAAGAAATAGGATTTTTCTTCATTTGTCCTGTTTTATATCTGGGTGGACATCCATTCTTCAGACAGCATTTAGTTGTTTAGACATGCAATCACTCAATTTCTTTATTGTTCACCATATACAGCATTTTTCTCTCTTGCTTTCTTCTGCATGCACACACACTTGCCCAAACACACTGACACTGTGGCATGTATCCACTGCCATTCCCTCTACTGAGCTCGGTCTGTCATTCAGCAGCACGCAGGACCTGGAATGCGACGGCGTGGGACGCGCTCCTCTCCTGCTAGCTCCACACATCGTCCGGTGGCACACAATCTTTGTTCGGCTCGCACAATACAGCATTCCACAATCAACGACAATTAAAAACAGAGGGAGAAGGAGATGACTGGGAGGACTGCACCACTCTAATCTTATAGGATTTGAATTCCTGTCTACGGGACTCTAATAGGCCTCTGTTCTTTTGAACAACAAAGCTTGGAGATGAGATTGAAAAAAGCTGATACAGATGAAGGCAATCTGAAGCAATTTGGGGAGAAATGTGAAGCTATTAAGGCCTGTATGAAGGCTCTGGAGGAAGTAGAAATAAATGACTAACCATTCAGAGGAATGTTTTTCTGTAACATGAGGTTGTAAAAATTTGCAGAAAATGTATGCACCAAAGTGTCTGCAAATTACAATAATTAAAAAACACACACACACACAGAAAATATTTTTTTAAAAACACACTTTTTGTACACAATATTTCCAGCTAATTCACGTGTAGCTAGCAGTGGATCAGAGTTGGTGAGTCCTGCTGCGTCCCTGTTGCCCACCTGGTCTCACTCTTTTGTCCTTCCTGCTCTTCAATGGTAGAAATTGGCATTAAGTGGACTTTAAGCGATTTAAATCGTAAACACGAGGATATTCCATCTTGGATGTCACCATGGACTTTGCAGGGATCAGTGGGCAGACAGCCTGTCATCTAAAGATGATGCATCTAAAATAAAAGAGGACAACTCCATGGCTTTACTTCTCAGAAATTAGCAGGGACAAGTGAGAAAGAGACAGAGGAGAAATGAGGGCAAGGTAGTGAGGAAGCAAAGAAAAATAATGTGTTTTTGCATGTGGGTGCAGGAGCGAGAGAGGGATAGAGAGAGAGTGTCTGAAGCAGTTCCGAAGCCTGGTCGTCACGCATGCTTAACCTTGCGCTAGTGCCTGTGCGATGCAGCTTGCATATCAATGATGGACGAATATCAGCAGAGAGGCCTCCAACCAACCTCCACTATACTCAGCAGGCTGAGGTTGGGGGGGGCAGGCAGAGCAGCATCTGCAGCTACACTACGGTGCTTACTACAGCAATGCGAGTTATATCGGGTAAGGGAAGAGTTTTTGTAAATGTAAGTGTGATATTTTAAATACACGCTGATTTAAAAAGAAATTAAAGAGTGCAATATGAAAATACTGCTTTAAACTGACGAACAAAAACACGCTTTAGATCATCTAAAAGCACTCTTGGCCCGAGTCTGTGTGTGTTTCCATTAATGGAGTTTACTTTTGCCTGGAGCTCTCCAGTCACAGAAATGCTTTCAGGGAGAGCATCCCTGACTGTGCTGTGGTTTGGAGCAAAGCTGTGCATGTTTGGTGTCACCAGAAAGAAACTTCCTGACATAAACCACGAGAGCTACGGCCGATATCACCTAACAAAGCCAGACAGTGCTGATAGTGGATCCCATTCAAGGTCATCAAGGCGGACTATGAAATCCCCAGCTTCCCTCATTTCTCTTTTGTGTCTCATCATACCTAGAGGTGGAAGATCTGGCCAAAACATGTTTTTTAAGTTAGTCTGGGTAATTTCATGACAAAACAACATCAAATGCCATGAGAAAAGACTGCCTGAGAGACGAAACACCTTTAAAACTGGGCATTTGTGCACAGCTTTAAAACCACGAGCGGCACAGCAGCTCTAACTTAAAGAGTCAAACGAGAGAAGAGAAGAGAAGCGAAGAGAAGCGAAGAGAAGAGAAGAGAAGAGAAGAGAAGAGAAGAGAAGAGAAGAGAAGAGAAGAGAAGAGAAGAGAAGAGAAATGATGTGATAATGTGTTTCTAATTAAAACAAAAGCACTCAGGGACACCCATGGGGTCCTAAGGGACCAGCACAAGGTGATAAACTCTCTCATCCTTAGCCTATTTTTTGGGAAGCGATAAAAGAAATTCAGGATGCCATGCCCTCTTCTGTTCTTTTCTCCTTCTTTCCCACATGCTATCTGATGCCGACAGAGGCCTTTTGTCACGTCGATCCTTCCCAAGGACCCCAAGGCGTCCTGTGAGGGTGCCTTCTTCAGGGTCCTGTGTGTTGATTGACACCTCAGACCTTTTTTTCCTCCCTGCGTCGATCAGAGGCCATTTCCCTTCTGCCTCATACGGCTCAATAAGAGGCCGCCGCTTTGATAGCAGTTCTGTGGCAAGTTACATCTCTGGCAGAAGGGATAAGAGAGAAACTAGGAGGGATGCCAGCAGATAAAAGAGGACTTTTACCAGCCTTCTATGTGTTCCGCAGGTTAAAAAGTGTTTTCTATCAAAGCCTTGTCAAACTGTCATTATCACTTTGATTTGAAGAGAGCTCTGTATACCCCAGAAAGAAAATACACCAGAGCTGCATTTCTCCTCTGGTTTTCTTGTAATCCCAGACTGATGCTAATCTAAAAACACTGTGGCGATTACACTAGAAGCAGTTTTAAGTTGCTATCTTTCACTGACAGTCAGTGTTGGCGAACGCAGACGACAGAGAGCGGTGACAGTTCTCCGTGTTCTAACAGTTGTTCTCGAGGCATCCCTTGAGAGCTGGCAAGGCTATTAGCTGTGTAATGATCACTGGATGTTGTAGTTCACATCCACAATGGCAGCGTGACAGACAGATGGAGGTTGATTTTGAGGGATGAAGCATATGGAGAAAAGTGCTGTGAGCAGACAGCTCAGATGGGATTGCAGGCTAACAAAAGTAGCATCCTCTCTATTGACCAGAACAGCAAAGATTAATACAGATACGCAGACACGTAATCACGCACATTTATATTGTTCTTTATCCACTTAAACAAAAGGAAAAGCTCATGCTGAGGCCTACCACGTGGATCTTATGTATGGGGCTTATGCATGGGAGTTGAGCCAACAGAACCAGGTGTGGCCACTTACCAATGTAAGTGATCCATGGACAGTGGGATGTGTGTATAGAGTGGGGAGGTTCGACACAGAGCCATTACAGAGCATTAGACCGTGCGGTCCTGTAGGACATCACCTGACCTCGTCTGACCTCAGTGAAAGAAAGAAAAACCTCTTTAATCTTTCTTTCATCCGTCCGTCCCTTTTCATTTTTTTACCGCTTAGCTGTGGAGTTTATTTCAAATTTTAAACTCTTCCAGCATTCATGTTTTCATGCTTATTTCCCATACTTAACCTCTCATTTTACCATCCAAGCTGACCAGCAACATATGTTTACCCTCGGGCTACATTCTTTTGCTCCTGCCATAACAAATAGGTTTCCTCTTTGTTCTAATGATTGCACCTATATCATTGCTCAAGGACGACGAAATGTAGTGAACAAAACAAGCAAAACAAAAAAAAACCCTCATCAATTACATTCATCAGGTGGCAGCTGGCATGGGGAAAATGTGATTCCCTGCACAGTTTATCCAATGCATTGTGAGCTTGCGGTGCGTGAGTGCATCTGGGAGAGAGATACAGCTATTTTTATTGTAGTTCCACTGTAATGCGACTCACTGTCAGAGCCAGAGTGGCAGCCTGAATTGCTTCTGTCGGATAAACACTCCCAGCATGCACTGCTTTGCCTCAGTCTGCGCAATGCTGCATTGGCAGCCTCCTGGCAGGATTTTGAGGTGTCTCGGTTTAGAAGTAGCTGTGTGTGTGTGTGTGTGTGTGTGTGTGTGTGTGTGTGTGTGTGTGTGTGTGTGTGTGTGTGTGTGTGTGTGGAATGATGATCCTTACAAGAGCAGAAAATGCTTAAGTCTGCACCAAGACTGATGCTTGGTACCTGAACCAGACTGAATGAAATGGCACATACCTATACTAGTTACACATTCCTATGCTATAGGTTGTTTGTTTTGTTTTTTTAAACCCTGACTTTACATGATCTTTAGGAAACACCTGAAAAGCAATTTATAGAGCTGTGAGCACTGGAAAAATGGACAAAACAAGCATCTGTGAGCATTTGAGGCAGAGTTTGTTCCATGACTCAATACTCACTCAGGAAAAAGGAGAAAAGGAATTTGTACTATGTGCTGCAATGCAACTCAGTCAGGACCACAATCCCAGAACTATGTGGAATGTGTCCTCTAACTGCCAGCGACTGAAACCTACACTCGTTGAACAACTGCAGTACACAGTCAGTGGTCGTGTACTGTCACTCTGAATCAAAATCAAGCGCAGACCATAACACAGGTAGCACACAGAGAGAGAAGCGAGACCAGAGCAGTGTTGCTGTCTTAAAAGCCAGACAAAGTGTTCATTACTGGTGCAAAGGCATAAAGACAGCCTATTCTCAGATATTCGCGGACGTAGGGTATAAATACGAGAAAACTCTCTTTAAAAATGCATGCGTCAGGATTATATTTTTAAGTTTTACTCAGCATCAGACATCCAGATACACCTTGCTGCAAGTGGTCTGCAACTTGGGCTACTGTTTTTGCACACCTGAATATTTCAAATGTCTTTCTTTTGGGGGCTTTGAGCCTCACAAACAAAATCTCAGCTATCCTTCCTAAGCCCATGTGTCTCTGCGCCTTTCTCAGAGGCAGATATGTTCCAGACACTGTGCGGCACATCCAACTTGAATAATCAGCATGCGGTGACACCATAATTGACGAGTATGACAATATGTTTTTGATTATTATTGTTATTTCTTATGATTGGGAAGAACAATACTTTAAAACATTTCCTTTTCTCGCTCATCTGCTTCTCTTTATCTGCATATCCTCCAGCATGAAAGGTACAAATTATATAAAGGAAATTGATAAGTGATAACAGCTTTCCCCCTACCTTCAGCAAAATGTGCTTCAAATGTTTTGTGCAGTGGGTGTTTCTTAATGTTTGCCATGTAATATATGCAAATAAGAAAGAAAATAATAATTCCCACTACAATACTGTAAATGATCTTGCAGCTTAGTTACACTGTACAGAGAAAGTTGAATAAGATTTTAAATTCAAGCGTGACATCTGTGTTTGTAGTGAAATATAAACTTTTATGGATTGTTTCGCTCTCTCTTCAGCTCCTACCATTTACATCAAATACCTGCACACCCCTAAGCCTGGTCCTGCCATGGGTTTCTACCTGTTAAGAGGGAGTTTTTCTTCCCCACTGTCACCAAGTGTTTGTTAATAGGCAGGTGATCTGGCTGTTGGGGTTTTCTCTCTATTATTTTGGGGTCTTTATTTTGCAATATAAAGCACCTTCAAGTGACTTTTGCTGTGATTTAGCACTATATAAATAAAACTGAAATGAACTGAATTTTTATAGTGTGGACACATGAGATAGAAAAAAAAAGCATATTCCCAAATTGCATCTCTAGCAAGGACAGACTACATGTTTCAGATGTTTATCACACACACACACACACACACACACACACACACACACACACACACACACACACAATCTTCAGAGGTCAGTTGTATTTAGAGTTTCTCTGTATCTACATGGGCGAGACGCCAGGGCCCCGTGTCTGCAGGGGTCCATTCTGAGGTCAATACTACAACACTGTAAACTAATGATCCAGCAAATTCCCTCAGTCCTACTCTCTCCCCTCCTCCTTCCTTTTCTCCTCAATCTGTTGTTGCCCTCTGTCTCTCCCACTCTCTGATCCCCTGCTGCGCTGCAGAAATGAGAAACAACTGAAGACTCGGCAGCGCCGGGCCTGCTCTGCTCCTCTGATACACACCACTGATAAACAAGGCTGCTTGTTAAGAGACAAATGAAACTTTTGGCTTCCTCGATTTTGTTGCCTTCCACTGCCTTTTCATCTAGCGTTTTCTTGACACGCGTTCCCTTCTTTTGTCGACATGGTCTTGGCTGTAATGCCCAGTGGAACATCAATCTTGCGTCGAAGTGTAAACACAGATAACAAAATGATCGGCAAAAGCAAAGAAGTCTGAATTAACCAGGAAAAGTAAGAAGTTCCCTTTGAGCTCACCTCTAACTCGTGTAGGCAATTTAAACAATCCGCTAGGTAGATGGCTCAGTTCCATTAAATAAATCGACTTTGATGTAAACGTTTAGTCACATAAAGTTAGTGTGTCTCCTCATTATAGCTTTGCCTCTTTGTTGTTTGTGCTGATGTACCTTTAGCAGCAGCTTGCAAATGTGAACTTCATCACAGGAGACTGCAGAACCACTTCAAAATCTTATGCCAAGACACACACACACACACACACACACACACACAGATGCATGCATGTTTTCACACACAGTATCTCCCAGGCCTGGAGGAAGCTCTCCATCGGAGCCTCTGAGTCAGTGCACACGATAAGGCAGCGATAAGAGTCTCACTTTTCAGTCCTTTCATATTGATTTGGAATAAAGAATGGGGCTCAAGGGATGAACACTCAATCACGCTGTTGACCAATGGAGGCGAACTGGATTTAAAAGACACAATAAACGAGTTGCAGTATCTGGCAGTCAAAGTGAGACGATAGAGACAATATCTGCACTAACTTTGCCCTACTCTCACAGGTGGCAATAAGCTGTCCCTGCAGACAGGGAGAGCACAGGCTACAACTGTGATCACCCTGTCTGCAGCAAGCCTGGCCAGTGAAGCTGAATCAAGACATGCTCCTGACCCAGTGCATCAGGTGTGGGAATATCCTGTTAGTTCCCATGCATCAAAAAAAGAGGCTATCAACCACAGTTTATATTAACACAGCCTCTATTTTATGTCACTAACATGTCCACCTTCACAACTGACCTTACAAGAAAGAAAGAAAGAAAGCTAATTTCGACTGCTCTCTTATTCACATGGGGTCGCCACAGCGGGTAGCACCGCATATTTGATTTTTATGCCGGACGCCCTTCCTGAAGCAAGCCCCAAGAGATTTGTGTCTCCTCTTGGGATCGAACCAGGGATCATTTGCTGGTTAGATAAATGCGTAAAACACATGGAGCCATTGCAGCTGACCTTACTGTAGAATGTTAAAAAAAAAAAAAAAAGCTGTTGTTTAATCAGGAGGGTAGAAAAAAAGCCCTCCACTCCCGTGTCAGTGGACAAGACACACAGGCAGTACAGCCATGACAAGCATTTCTATTATATATATATATTTTTTAAAAACAACAGCTGATATGTCAACACAAATTTGCTGGACACCCACAGTACGTGTCCAACTACTTTAAAATAACCGGATCGACAGTCTCCGTCTCCCCAAGCGCGACGACAGCGTGACTGTCCGTTTTCACAAGCCCCATCTGGGGCAGCTTGTAGCAGGCACCGGACCCGCGGAACACGGCATCTAAAGCAAGGCAGCCTCTGTGCAAAGCAACACGCTCCAAACACAGCAGTTTTCGAGCGGTCAAATGCGCGGACTTTCCAGCTGCTGCCGCCGACACCAGACCTTGAACATCTAGTTTCTCTCTAAACTGTTCGATCCTGACCGCGTGTGTGAAAAGCATACACCAGCCAAAACTAGTAATGACTGAAGAAAAAAGAATGAACAAAATGAGAATGAAATCAAACAATCAACATGCTCAAGACGCCAAAACATTTACAGAAGAAAGGAAGGTGTTTGCTGGATTCGTAATTTATTTTTATTTTTAAAGCGCATTGGAAGTAAAATTCTGGCAAGGTGAAACAAGCTTGGTAAAACTGAACCTTTCCCGCTTAACAACATTTACAACCGGCAGATAAAATGTCTGTCTTTTCTCAAGAAAACCCAAAGCAGTCAACTTTCTGAGCCGTGCACAGCGCTGAGCTGAGACCCACGCCGCTGAGTGTATCGCCTTGCGCCCTCCCCTCCCGCAGCTCTGTGTGTGACTGCCCCCGGCCGCTCGTGAACTTCCCTCACAGCCGCGGTTTCCTCCCCCATAAATAAAACTTACTTTTCTCTGGCTTGGCTGTCGGACGGCACGTTGCTACTCTTGCCTTTGGCGTACATGCTTGCAGAGAGCTCCGATTGTCACGCACCTGTCAACCCATCACAACCTCCCTGGGCACAGCCCCGTCACCATGGTGACACAAGCAGCGTCGTCTCCCATTGGATGTCCTGCTGTTCAGGACCGCCCGTTCTCCATGGCTACCGCCAGTGAGTGACAGCTGTGTGTCCACGCCCCCTTTCAGAGTAACTCCACCCACCTCCTCTTTCTCTCCATATAACTCTCTTTTTCTTTCTGTGCTCTACCGTCTATCCTTCTGTCTCCCTGCCTGTCTGAAGTCTGTCTGTCTGTCAGCATCTATCCCCTTCCCATTCCCCTGATTGGAAAGGCTCTCCTGCCATGTAGTTTCGACACACACAAACACTCACACACACACATATCCTCTTGCTTAGTGCAAACTGAGAAGAGGAGGGGGGATTTGAAACAGTCCAACTAGGATTTTTAAACAACTGGCTTTGGATGCTCCTTTTATAGACAATCACACCCTCTACCGACGCACACGCAGCTCACTGCACAAACAGCTCCAGCAAATAACTGCTTTTCCATTGGTGTTTATTTACATAGGTGTGAAGACATCCAAACATGTGGGAAGCGGAGCATGTCGGGAACAGTCGGGCTCTACAGAGAGAGAGAAAACAACACATTCTTTTAGAAGATGCGGTTGCCTTATAAGCCTTCCTGTACATACATCATACGTAGTGCTGCTACAGTGCAGCTGCAACACCAAGAGGAAATGTTCGGGAAATCCGCTGAAACACTAATGTCACATCTGCTGAAAGACAGCGAGGGTGATGAGCATTAAACTTTGTAGGACCACCTGTAGGAATTCCTGCTACATAATGTATGTGAGTTTGATCAAAAGTGGAACCCCCCCAGTCCTCACGTGGGCAACAGTAAAATGTTTGTTTGATGGTAATAGGAAACACAAGTTTGGATACATTTACTATCCAGTGTCTCAAAAGCACACTTTCATGCTTACATATCATTCTCAGTGCATTTACTTCACATCAGGTATGTCCTCTTGCTCTGTGACAGCTTGGATAAGCTGTTACCCTTGTAACTTTAAGATGGTTTAACTTTAAGATGGTTAAACAGTTAAGAAATAAGGATGGATGGATGTTCACAGAAAGCAAGCGCCTTTCTGTGGTCAAAGCCTGCAACTCTCACTTCAGGTAAGTTAGCAGCTTGCTGGCTTGATTTTGCAACAACGTTCTCCTGCTGAAGCTCACACACAACACAAAGAAGCATGTAGTATATACAGTGCATGATAGTAGCTGAGTGAGAATCAGTGATAGAAACACTGTATGTATGAGTGTGGCTGGAAAATGCAGCAGGGAAGAAGTGCTATGTCATGCTGCTATGACCGGCTTGGAAGCTAACAGAGTAGAAGGTTCAGTCCACTGTCACAATATACTTATCACAAATCCACTGAGTCAAAGCACTCTGGAGAAAAAAAAGACAGGCTACATCTCGGTATAAAAGGCACTATAGAAGGCTGATTCCCAGACAGTAGTAAGCTCTGGAAAAACACAGACTGTGCATGCGTGTGTGTATGTGTGTGCGCACTGGGGGCGTAGCACAGGGGCAGCAGTGTTTATGCTTACGCAATGCTCCCGTGATGTGACCCAGTTGGAATGGATGCATGCTGCCTCACTCTCTCCGGTTCTCTCTATCTCACCCTCTTGTCCTCACGCTCTCATCTCTTAACTGAAATCTCACTCTCTCTCTCTTTCTGTCTCTTTCTTTCTTTCTCTCTCTCTATCTCTCTCTCTCTCTCTCTCTCTCTCTCTCTCCCTCTCTCTCTCTCCCTGTTTCCCCACTTCCCCCCTCCATGTGCCAAATAAACCCCGCTCCCCCTGGAGAGAGGCGGTTCTATTTCAGACAAGCAGAACTTTTGGTTTTGGGATGAGTCCCTTGGGGTCGATCACCATGACAACCACTCACAGGCGATAACCATGTGTTCCAGAGGATGGAGGAGCAGGAAGGAGTAGAGAAAGAACAAGGAAAATATAGAGGAAGCAGGAAAGAGAGAGAGAGAGTAAAACAGATAATGGAAAGGTTAACAAAGGTTAACCCATTTGTTGTCATGTTTCTGTGTGAGAAGCAGGTAGGTATGTAGGTAGAGACTGACTGTATGCACTGAGCACAAAGTGCCAGTTCTCCTTTATCAGGTTGGTCTGGTACATTGTCTCTTTTCTATCTATGCCAGATTCCTGAATCTTTCAGAAAGCCCAAGGTGGGGTATGTTATCTTTCATTGTACAAGAGGCAGCAGACTGATCAGCAAGTCAGCTCAAATTCAGCTCATTCCTATAAAGATGTGATAGGATAAAAAGTAAAAGGTGGGAATTACCCCATAATATGACATTATCACAATACCATACTATTTTGATTGCATTTTGCGATACAGTGAGATTTATTGCCTTTTTCAAATGCAAACTATATCCTCAAAGTTAAACTTTTTCTGTTTTATCTAGTAAGATACACTAATTGACCATCCATCCATCCATCCATCCATCCATCCATCCATCCATCCATTGGTTGAGGGGGCAGCAGTATGAGCAGAGAAGCCCATACTTTCCTCACCTCAGCTACCTTCTCCAGCTCATCTGGTAGAACACCACGTCATTCCTAAGATAGCCAAGAGAGATGTATATAGAGAGTCTTCCTCAAGGCCTCCTCCTAGTAGAATTTGCCTTTGGAGGCATCCAGGAGGCATCCTAGTCAAATACCTGAACCACCTCAACTGGCCCCTTTTGATGAGGAGGAGCAGAGTGAGGAGCTCAGTCATCCCTCGGGAATGACCAAGCTCTAGTAATCCCAGGAACTATGTTGTCTGGATCAATCTGGTAGTGATTCAGAAAACCCCTATTTTGAGAAAAAAAATCATGGTTTCAGTGTACCCTGTCTGGGACAGGGTTACCTGGGTCCTACCAGGTCAGTGGCCAAACTTTAACCCACGAGACCTGGTTGGGCCGTAGGGGTTTGGTGTGATAGAGGTTCAATGCTTTGAGAATCCAGCAGCAGTTCTCGTATTTCAATTCCCAGCTTCCAAAACTGACTCACAGTTAATGCAGTTCATACAATAATTAATTGTGGAAAAATGGCTGAAAATCACACATCTGTTGTTGTCTACAGAAAAAACATAAACTCACATTTAATAGAAATTTACATTTAACAATTACATTTGCTCACCAACCTTTCTGTTCCACTGGAATATAACCAAAATACAACAGAATTTTTTACTTCTTCTTCTATTTCTTTTTTTTTTACAATATTGAAAAAGAACTACTAATTAGTTAAAGTTTGAGCTTTTAAAATGACACTATATGTACAATAGTCCTGGTTCACCTACACATTACACGTACAGGAGCTGTCGGGTCATGGAAACATACCACAAAGCTCCCAGCGCACAGTGTTTTTGCCGATGTTAATGCCAGAGGAAGTTTGGAGCTCTACAGTTACTGAGTGAGCAGAGCAAACTATGAGCCTCACCACTCAGTGATCCCTGCTTTGCAACTTTATTTGGTCTGACACTTTGTAACTGAGTTTTTGTAGTTTCTAGTTCATAAATACTTTGAAACAGAACTACTTACAGCTGATTGTGGAATTTCTGGATATGAAGAAATTCAATGAACTAACTTACTGCTACAGTAACATCCTACTACAGTACCATACGGCTTGAATTTAATAAGCCTTTTAGAGCAACCCAGATATTTTCAAAGATGTTTGTAAAGGCAGGCTGCATGGGTGCTGGATTTTATACACCTGTGGCACCCAGACTAAAAACATGTGAATTCAAAGATTAAAAGGTGTGACCCCCTATTTTTAACCATTTAGGGCAGGGGTGTCAAACTCAAATACACAGTGGGCCAAAATTCAAAACTGGAACAAAGTCGCCGGCTAACATTAATATTTATTGAAATATATTTATTCCTCCAGATATAAGAATGAATCTTTTCTCATGGACTCAAACACGTTTTGCTGAAAAACTGAATATGGAACAAGCAAAGCTTAATACTAAACAATATATATATTAGCTGTATAATACCAGTAGGCCAGCTCTAATAATAATTTGGTATGGCTTCGCGGGCCAAATGTAATTAGGCTGCGGGCTAAATTTGGCCCGCGGGCCAGAGTTTGACACCTATGATTTAGGGTATTTACATACAGTTAGGCAGTGAGGTCCAGTAGTTTCCAAATTGGTTGCACCTTCTTACAAAAGACCATAAGAAAAGTTGCTTGTGAAAGGACTGCTGGGATGGGAGAGAAGAAAAATTTTATTGGACAAATTAGTATTTAGTTGTTGAGACTTCTCACTGATGTTTGCTTTTTATGTGAAAACTGTGAGCTTCTTTTGGCCTTGAGCAGTTATTTTAAACAAAACCACCAGAGAAGTTTGGCGCCCACATTTTTCTAAAAGGTCATAAAGATTGTGACTCACTATAAAAAACTTCTCTCCTGTTTTTATCATCTGTTTTCTTCCTCTCTACTCCTCCTTAAATGATGTTTCGTATTCCACCTAATAGGCACTCTTTATTAGCTTTGCATCTTCAAGTCATTTATAAGCAAGTGAGCATATTCACTTAGTAAAATAGAAAATACAGTCAAAATCACCGTAATCTACGGGGTAAATCCAAAATCCGCCCATTTCTTTTTCTCTCTCGATACTCTGAGGCACACTTTGTTTGCCTCTTGTATGTCACATAAATAGTATTAACACACAGTAGGCAACACACACACGCGCAAGTAATATATTTTCCCTTCCCCGGCTTTACACCAACTGCCTTGGTATTTTGGCAAACAGCCTTTGTTTACTGAGCCTGTCGATGGGCTATGTAATCGTATATTTCCACTGAGAGTGTCTGTTAGCAAGGACGCTAATTAGCAAACGATTAAGCTCTCACACAAAAGAGGTTCTTCAGATTAATTGCTACTGAAGTTTACAGAAGCTTGTGTCTCAGTAAATAATTTAGCATGAACAATAGTATACCTTGTCACACTGTTTTGTTTTGTTTTTTCTTTTTTTTGGGGGGAGGGGGTCTCAACTAAATGCTGGTGTCAGAATTAGAGATGTAACGCTGTTTCAACAGTTGTTTACTAAAGCGGACAGCGGAGGATAGACTGAGCTAAATCAGTCTTCTTTCATTTGCATGCAGTCAGAAGCTCACCTGTTCACCTGCTAAAAATGCTTTCTCTTGCAAAAAGAAAAAAGAAACTAGGACACTGGGAAACATGGAAACACATAATACAAATGAGTAACATGCTAATGCACTAAATGCACACACATGTACAGATGTTTGCATGTAGATGCACATATGAATAAGGTGACATAAACGAAATAAAACCCCTCAGGTCCACGGGCATCTTGAAACTGTCTCCTTTAAACAGCATTTGCTGTTTCCACCCCCCTTTCTCTCTGCTGATGAAGAGGCTATCCCATCTGGGATGGGTGTGTGATTGTGTGTGTGTTGGGGGGGGGGGTTACAAAACTCTCTCTATTACTGTGTAAAAAAACCATAAAAGTTGCATTCATAAGCACAGTGATACTTCTGATATTGCCCGTATAAACAATTTGCCTGTGGGTGTAATTTGATTAGCACTGTAAAGCGAGGCAACTTACAAACTGGTTACACAGTTTATCTAAAAGAAATCAACAAGGAAGCGCTGCAGCCCCAAGATCATCCAGACTGGGCTGTGAAATAAACTTGGCATTCAAGGAAAAAAAATGTGTTTGCTTCCTGCAGCTGATGCAACAGGGAAGCAAGAGTTGAAAACATCCTAATAAGCATGTCTAGTATCATTCTACGTCTCACCGACTTCAAGCAGTCGTGAAAATACAGGCCCCGCTGTGCCAACTCTTCTGTTCTGATGCTGGTTGACTCAACAAATTAATGCCTGGTTGTAAAATAGCCTGTCAGTTCTTTGCAGGGAATCAACCAACCAATATGTATTTAACTTGAAATAAGATTCCTCGCTAGCTCAAGTGCTGGCCTGTTTTTGTTTTATAGGAGTTTGGACAGCAAACATTTAATGGCGCCATCAAACAACCCCACCACCCCCCAAAAGAGAGATGCAGTGTATACAGTGGTGTTTAAAGTTCAGCGAAAGCATCATCTGTAGCATCATGTGGCGCTCATGCGGTCACATTCGTTTCTAATTTGTTCCCAAGAATTTTGCAACATGGAAACATAACTGTTGACATGCTGTTCTCATTCAGCATTTAAGTTTCTCAGAGCTATAAAAATGTAAAAGTAATGGCAGAGCCAGAGTAAATGCAGATCTGAGTTGCTGATTCATACACCAATTAAGCAGCTGTTAAATGGCTTATTACTAAAAAAAAAAAGGGCCTTGGGCATTTCCACTCAACAGATGTTCAAACATTGTGCAGATGATATCACTTTATTATAATGAGTGACTTGCACACCGTGATGGCCACTGTACTGTATCTTAAATTAGAAATAGCCACTATAATGATTGGTAAATGAGTCTACTGAAGACTCAAATAGTCACGGTGATTGGAAGATAGTATAGGTGTTTTACTATGGGAGCAGGCAATGCAACAATCCTGATTCAGACATGCAAAACTGACTTTTTTCAGTTTAATTTCTTCAGTTAATTTGCTGAGATGAAAGAGCATTTCATCCTGTGACTAAGCAGAGAAAAAAGAGCAGTTGAGCCAAGGTGGAAAACTCCATCACAATTAGATGTATGCACAGGCTTCTTCTGAATTCTGAGCAGGTTTTCCATCGGTGAAATTCCTGATGATCTGAGCTGAGCTGAGCGTGTGCTGGGTGCTGATGTGACTAACAGAACACTCCAGCAGCAGAGCAGCGATCGGGCTGCCGCAGAGGACTCTGGGTAATAAGGCTGCAGATGAGTGCGACCCAAAAAACAAAATGGGAGCGTGGGGATTGGATGAGTGTGTGTGTGTGTGAGCATAAATGTGTATGAGTGTGCAACAAAGACACAGCTTGCATGCTGCCAGCCAAAAGCACATTCTCAGATCTTCAACACTGAGAGCACAAGGAGCTTAAATAAAAGAACAGGCAGGACTATAGGCATTCTTCAGGTGGTACACACACAATTTCATGGCAGTGATCTCCTTTTCCTGGTATCCTAACTAAAGCCACTAAAACAAAACCAAACCAAAGTGAAGTAGGCTAAAGGATCTCAAGAAGCAAGGTGTCATGCCATGAGCTAAAGAAACTCAAGAATAGATGAGAAACAAAATCATTGACATCTATCAGTCTGGAGAGGGTTACAGGCCCGGAACGCCAGTGAACCACGGTGTGAGCCATTATCTGCAAAAGGAGAAAATTTGGAACAATGGTGAACCTGCCCAGGAGTGACCAGCTGACCAAAATGACTCCAAAAATGGCATCAATGGGAGAGTTCAAAGAAGAAAACCAGGACCTAAAAGGACCCAGAGCCTAGTCTCACATTTGTGAAAAAAATCTTGATGATCCCCAGGACTTGTTGGAAAATATTCTTGAAATTGATGCAACAAAAGTTGAACTTTTTGGAAGGTTTGACTCATCTGGTGGAAAATGAACTCAGCATTTCATAAAAAGAATATTATACCAGCAAAATGATGGTGGTAGTGTGATGGTCTGGGGCTGCTTTGCTGCTTCAGGAAGTCTTGCTGTAATTGATGGAACCATGAATTCTGCTCTCTACCAGAAAATCCCGACTGAGAGTGTCCGACCATCAGTTCGTTGCCTAAACCTCAAGGAACATCTGGCCTATGCAGCAGGACAGTCCACCTCTCAATGTCTCAAAAAACCCAAAAACAAAATGAAGGTTTAGCTGTCACCTAATCAATGCTTTGGTATGACCTTAGGCAGGGCATTCATGCTCAAAAGCCCTCCAATATGACTGAATTAAAGAAATGTGGGGCAAACTTTCTCCAGAGATGTTAAAGTCTCTTCTCTCAATATGGTGACACAACCAGTTAGTTTTTAGGGCCAGGTATGTTTGGATAACGTTTTTCCCTTCATTGTCATTTAAAGCTCTATTTTGTATTTACACAAGTTGTCCTTGTCTATTATAAAATTTGTTTGATGATCTGAAACTTGTGTGACAAACAAAAAGACAAAAGGAAGAGGGTAGTGTAGGTTTCAACACTTCTTACTTATAATCCATGTGAATAATTATCACTATAAGTCCTGTTACTACTAATAATAATGATAACCTTTATAATGAGAAGAATAACAATAATAATAATACAAAAAAATTGTTGTTTTAGGGCTAAAATAAGACAAGCTATTCTTTTTTTAATCCCAAACTTGGCAAATTTCTGAAATGGGATATTGGAACTAACTCTGCACTTCTCCTCAGCTCTGTGGAGATTTTCCACATCTTTAAGCTCTTTGGTTTTCTGACTCTGGTTCACTCTCTTTTCTCTCATGAGTGTTGTTTCCAGCCACAGCAGGCAAACGCTCTCATTAAACAACTTCTAAAAGTCTTCTGTACACTACAGAGCAGCACCGGGAGACAGACAAAGTCAGCTGCAGATATTTCCTCGAGTGTTGATAGGGACCAAAAAAAAAGGAGAAAGTATTGTGCTTTTAAAACAATGTGAAATGAATGCTAATGTAGCTCCACTGCTAAGGGATTTTTAGATAGGCAACCAGTTGCTAGTACAACTTTAAGACTAGCCTGCTAAATACCTAAATAGATATGAACAGAGTGGCCGAAAGTAAATGTAAGATAGCTGATGAGTCTGTCTCATCTAGGCCCTCACATCTAAGAGTTCAGGCAACTTTGAACTCAATCCCATAATACCAATTAACAGTAAAATATTAACTTTTATTATCAGCACTACTTATCCGTCTGTATTTATCACTGCCACAGTATTTTTCTGAACAACCCCTTGCAAATCCCACACGTAGGGGCTTTAATATGAAATCAGAACAGAGGTTTTATACTACATAGGATTGAAAACTCTAACCTTGGTGGATACACCTCTCAACCTTATGTCTCCTCTAAGCTTAGATGATGGATGGTCCTGCATCAAGGTCAGGACAGAGGTTGTGTGGCCATATTAACAACCCTCTTCCACTGATAGACTGTCAGAACCTTTGCGTCTGGAAGCCTCCCACCGGCCCCGATGTAAACAACTGCAGCAGCAGTGAGAGCACTACAGTGTGCTGGAAAGGGTCATTTTTTCATTCCAACTTGTCTTTTATGGCATTTTAGTGCCTGATAATGTGATCAAAGCTGCATTACACTTAAATGGGAAATGGGAAAAGCTTAATGAAGAGTCAAGGCAAAAGTGATTCGAGTGATGACATCTCTTTCTTCCCTGATTTATAAAATAAGAGTTTTGAGGGGAGACCGAGTGGATTTTTAAGCATTACCACTGTTGGCAAAAGATTTTCCATACTTTTCAAGGCAAATATTTGATTTAAACAAGCAGACGTGTGCAGAATTTTAGAAGTAGGCTTGTTAGTGTGTATCTTTTGTGTGTACATAGTTTAAAAATATAGGGATTGCCATGAAAACGTACAAGATATTGCTTCCCACAGTAGTAGTACCAGTGACTTTAGTGATCCCCTGCCATTCTCTCACTAGAAACGCCTTTTTCTTATGTGTGAAACAATGACAAACGGTCCTGCTGTGGAAACTAACAGAATCAGAAGATTTTATTTAAAGCTCCAGACACAGGCAGATGATGAAGAAGAACAGCGATCTGGCTTTGACTGTAGAGCGCCACTGTCTTCATGCTCCACTGCCTGCTTTAAAAGAAAGAGTGTTGCTCTGTTCCTCACCGAGGTCTTAGGAAGGTGAACGGTAATTGCTGAGGGAGGATTTAGCCTGACGATGGAACAAAGCACCTCTTTTGTTTTACTGAGGTAACTCTTATACTCTGAGATGGAGCAGTACTTTAGACATTAACTTTAGACATGAATATAGCATGTGGGCTGACAATTGTGTGTGGGTTGTTTGTGTGTTAACCACAGGCAGTGAGACAGACACACTCTGACTGACTGATTTGTAGTCTACATTACAGAACCCTGCAGTTTCTGACTCACTAGCTGTAGCACTGGCTCTGTGGTAATGACATCATGGTGGCAATAGCTTTTAAAGTCCGACCACAAAGAAACACAGACCGCAATCTGTGATGTTCTTTTAAAATAGTATTTTTTCGTACAGTTACTTCATCTTGTGGTAAACTTCCCAGAGAGCAAGAAACAGGTCGTCTCTCATTGTGCAAATAGTGCAGAAACATCATTACAGGAACGAGGACTGAATTAGTTAATGTAAAGACAGATATGAATTTAGATATTTAAAAAGGTCTCTCACAAACAAACAACAGAAAGAGAATAATTAGTTTGTTTAAGAGGAAAAATAGTAGCCCGTGCTTTAGAAAAAACATTTTAAATGAAGCACGGAAATGAAATGATAAAAGCACACAAAAAGAAAAAAACAACAACAACAGAGGATATGAAGCATTAAGTGGCACGATTGTTCTGAGGTGATTTAGCTATATCTTCCTGCCACTAAATGAACGTGTCTGAGTGTTGAGCTGTCAGAGGCTGATAGAGAGCTTGGCTCTGCCTGGTTGTTGGGTCTTTCAGCACCCTTCTTGAGCCTTTCTAGTCTGGACCAGCATTGTTTGTGGAGAAGAAAGCTATCAGAGGATCTGCACAAGATTAGGTTTGCCAACTGTTCCCTTTGCGCTTTCCTGTTTTGCCGCAGGAATTCTATCAGCCAGTGCAAAATAGAAAAGAAAAGACATAACTGAAGAAAAACGTCTGACATAGTTAATCCTTTCCTCTCAGCATGAGCCTTATTAGAAATGTAAAAGTTCTCTTTTGAAGCTCTATGTTAAATGTTTCCATCAGACACTAAGGTTCCTCCACATCCTGGTTTAAGGAATAGTTATGAGATTTTAGAAACATGCTGACGTTAGATGAGGAGATTCTTATGTGTGCACAGGGCTCCTGCTTTTCAAATGAACAATTCATATTTTTACAGTTTGGTACTGAAAGCTGTGTTTTCAGTTCCTATAAATTTTTTGCCTTTATCCTGATCTAACTAAGCTGGAGACAAAATTTCCACATAACCATCAGGAAAACTGTGGATAAGCATATTTCCTCCAATTTTGAACTGCTTATTTTCATAGTATGTATTTGGATTTGATGTCATTTGTCATACATTTGTAAGACATGATGTGCACAACTAAGCTGCCCCAACTCTTTCCACATTCTGACTTCCTGTCATTCAAATCCACCTGATGTATTTTCTGTCTTTGCCTTCCCAAAACCTTTTCCTGCAGTGCATGCATCCCTCCTGTCTTTCTCTTTCAGCTTACCGCAGTTCTCTGCCTCATCTTTTCCTTTTCTCCCCCGTCTTTCAGGTTCTCTCCTCATTTTCACCCTCATACACCTCCTCCTCCTCGTCTCCTTTCCCTCTATCTAAATTGCAAATGGCAGCAGTGCTGACTGCCAGAGGAGCTCCTCAATGTCATTAGAGCTGACCCTGTGGATTAACTAGAGGAGAGAGGCAGTGTGTAGAAACTACAGATCAATAACGCGGCTTATCCTCTGGGTTCTTTTACTTCACTTTGGATTTAGGTCTGAATTACTGAAATGTCTGCTCTCCTCTTGAACAACAAACAACGGGGTTACATGTAGCCAAAACAGAAATCATTTCAGAAATCAAGATTGTGAGGACATTAAAGTGGTGAAATGTAACAAGAAAAAAGAAGATTCACAAGCAAATCCACAATTCGAGCTCATGTAAAACAAAAGAAAACAGTCTGCAATACAGAAACTTTGATAATGATGGAAACATGTTGCACGAACCAGCTGACGAGATCAGAATACCAGCTGCTGTGTGGTTTAACTAACACTGTGATGTGATATCTCAGAGATAAAGATATGGATAGGCAGATGTGTGCGCAGCCATCATACTACGTGTGGTTGATTTACTGAGTTGGCAGGAAAAGTCAAGTCACCATGAGCTCAACTAAACCTGATAGGTGCCCTTATCAGAAACTGCTAAGCCTATTATGAATGGTCGTGTGTGCTAGTGCACTCAAGCAGTACACACACACACACACACACGCGCATGTGAAGATCTGAATCAGCAGATCATGTTGCTACAACTCTCTAGCGTAATAGCAAAATGTGCCAAACACTCATTCACTTTAAATTTCCAGATTCACAACAACCAGGTAACTTTTACTACACTGCATCAACTCTGAGAAGACTCGTTGCAGGACTTCAGATCATTCACTCTGTCATTCAGGTCTTTTTGACTCAAAAATCTGCTTTGAAGATAAAACAGGTAAAGTGATTATATTCTCCCAAACATTTCAGTTTGTCTGTCAGCAATGTACCTGCGTAACGACACGATTTAAAACCAGTGTCTTGCTAATTTATCTGTTTTGTGTGGTTCAGCCCTCAAGTTAGGTCTGAATGGTTCACTGTTTAGTGTTCAAGTATCTTAATAGACAAAAACCATCTTTCCAGAAATGATCAGGTACAAGGACGGGACTGAAAATGAGTGAAAAATAGAAAAAAGACCAAATCTAAACAAGTTGTAAACAAGTTGCAACCTTGAAATAATAATTAACTCTAAACAGTAAAATAACTACTAGCTAAAGTTAATGAACTAATTTACAGTTTAGAATGGCTCCGTGAGATTTTATCTTTTATTTTGTCCAACAAAGGTAAACAAAAGCAGAGGAGAAATGGTTCCTGTGCTTTATATGCTATCTTATCCACTAGCTAGACTTGGTGCTAGTGTTAAAGGGATTGTAATTGTTAACAAAACCAAAGTTCTTCTGCAACAGCTGGGATCTTGAGCTTTCCACAAGTGGCGTCTCCCGCGCTATTGCAACAATAAATTCTTTCCATTGTTTATAAGCCTGGAGTCTTTGAGTGGTTGAATAACAGACATCATTAAAGTTTGTTGATTAAACCGACCTCTGCTTTTCAGCTCGTCCTGTTTTAAAATGCAGCTGAAGCGCTGTCTTGAGATTATGATCTAAATATTGCAAACAGTCTTGTCAAACATTTACATTTATAAAGGCCCGCACACACACACACACACACACACACACACGCGCACACCTAAAACATATAACATAAACCATAAAATAAATGTTCAGGCCTTTATAATATTGGCACCAGACTGGAAGGTCGGTTTAATGAAAGATGTTCTTAGTAACTTCTCTAAACTCGATGGTAAAATGTGTTCTACTGGCAGCGTTGAACAGATAATCTGAACGGTTATCTGTGTGGGGTAGTCTGTGATCGCTGTCAGTCACTTGTATATGTTTTAACATCCTGTATATATGCACTACAAAGCAGCAAGTCTCTTACACATAGTGATATTTGGCTGCCGAAATCACAAACTCCCGTAAGTCCTTTGCACTGCATGTTGTGGCTCACTATACTCTCCATTGAAATTAAAGAGGCTGCTGACTGGTCTATTCCCTTCTCAAAAGTGGCAAGCGAGCAGGTCTGAAAAGATATGTGTCCAGGTTAACTTGTGCCAGGAGTTTTTAAATGTCGTGAGCTGTCAGTTTTAATGGGTCATTATCTTCATTTTATGGCTGTATTGTGTACTATAAACCCATCAAAGGGGAGTTAAAACACTTCTTATTAAAGCATAACACAGTAAAATGCCACTGCAGCTTATTCAGTGAGTAGTTCTGAAATAATTGATTTCCACATAATGGAAACATGACATTTGGGTTTTGCAATGGCGAGTGATGTTGTCAGTATGTTTTTGTATAATAATGCATGGCTTTGCAATATATGATAGAGTGCCTCAATAAAGTATGGAGTGCCATCTAGTGGTGTAACAATTACACATTGTTAAAAGGTCAGGCTAGTTCAACTACAGTCATGTCAAGGAAAGCCTGCTCTCTTTCAGTTCTCGATGCAAGACATTAAAAAAAGCGAAGTACAAAACATGACATATCACACCATGTTATTATTTATTTAACAGAAACTGAGCCAAAATTCAGAAGCAGTGTGCAAAAAGCTAAGTACACCCTTACTGCTTTCATAGGAATTAAAAGGGTAAGTAGCAGACAGGTGGTGCTAATCCAATGCCAACTGATCATCAGCAAGTGTGAGCACATCTAAAGCAGGGGTTTTAGCAGTTTGTGGGTCTGTGTTAACACAATGCAAAGCAGGAAAGACATTACATGGTTACTGCACATCAATCTGGGAAGTGTTGTAAAAACATTTCCAAACAATTTGAAGTTAATTATTCATAAGTGAAAAATATATATATATAAAACATTCTTCAGTGTCAAACTTGCACTTCAAATTTTGATTAATGTTCATCATTAAGAAATATACTTGCTTTGAAATATGAAAGTGTAAGTCTCTTAACAACCTTGATGATGACAGTTTTTTCTAAATGTTTCATTGTGGATACAGTCTGTCTCCTCTTATAATAAGAGATCACATTTAGATTAGAAAAACACAGTTAATTAGACAGATGAGAAAAGCAGTACCTCGAGGCCAAAACGTTATTTTGAAGCATGGAAGAGGAAGAAAAGCAAAAGGGAAAAAAAGGGATTTGGTTGTGTAACCCAATAATACCTGTGTAGACAGATGATTTTATATTATATACAGTGCTTAGAAAATTCACAAAGCCTTCTGTCAGAAACACAGGAAAACATAAATATTTTACAAAAACTTTATATTGTTATTTACTTACTATTTTTTTTATCAGCTTTTGCAAAAATGTTAACTTAAACAACAAAACAAAACAATAATTGTAACACAATAATAATAATACAAAATAAAAATAGATTAAAAATATATAATTTTGATTAAACAGCTGGAGAATACTGGTGTAGTTATTTTGGATATTACCAGTGTTGTTAATTTATGTCAGCTGTGGGGCATAAGCATTGGGTGGTGCTCTAATAAATTGGTTGTACTGTGTATTATAACTGTTTCTTACAGTCTCCAGTTTGTCAGAAGAATGCTATCAATGTAAACCAATCTAATTTAATTTTTTTTTAAAAATAATCTACCTAAGAAATAAACTATTTAATGTAAGGAAAGATCCATCAAATAAAATAAATTAAGTAATTGAATAATAATAAATTAAATAGTCGTAAATTACAATCAGTGATATTTCCATAAGAAAAAAGTTAATCACACATAAGTTAATACATTACAGCAACACGTCAGGGATGTTACAGCTTCATAAATATGAATATTTATCAAAACAGGCTCAACTCATATTTACTAAAAGTAGATTAGTTACTTTCATGTAAAAACAACAACAACAACAACAAAGGTGGTTGTGAATATCTCAAATGTAAAAGTAACGGGAGCTAAATGGAGAACGAAAAGCGACAACTTTAAAATGCTTTTTTAAAATTTCGACGGATCCACGGAGGTCACGTAATACTTGACCCGTGACTCCGCCCAATGTCAGGGCGATCCCCCCGGAGTAACGTGTCGCCTACGCAGTTTTATTTTTGTTGATTAGAAAAAAGTTATTCGATTCGGCCGTTCTCACTTTCTGTCCGATTGCATTTATCAGACGTATTAAACTTTTTCTTTCCTGTAAGACTTGTCTTTAGTTTTGTTTCTCTGAGATGTTCGAGCAGACAATCCGAAATTTCAAAATCAATTTTATCAGGCACGATGGACGAAATAGTTTTTCCAGTGGCGACCAAATCATAGGTCACATCTCTTTTGATCTGACAAAAGAAACAAAGATCACTTCAATAACAATGAGGCTGAAGGGAAACGTGAATGTGCACTGGACCGCCGGAGGAGGTGGAGGGAAACAGGAAACGAGGAAACGTTACTCTGCAAGGCTGGACTTCTTCGACTTAAAAGGAGTTATTTTGCAAGAAGACAGAGGTATGCTGTTACTGGTGCTGTTTGGACGCAGTGATACATGGCAAACAAACAGTCACTGTCTTTGTCCTTTTCTTATAGCTACTCGTGGGACAAAACTTCAACTCGGGACGCATGTGTATCCGTTCACATGTCAGCTCCCACTAGGGTGTGTATGACCATTTAACTGTGAAACACCCACTAGCGTGTGAAGCGTTTTACTCAGGGAGGCATGCTGACAAAAGTCTTTACCCCCTTCCTGATTTCTTAGTTAGTTTGTTTTTTCATCAAACAAATTTTAATAGACAATGATAACCTTAAAAAAAATGCTAAATGCATTTCTGTTTGTTAAATCATGAATGAACGGTGAATAGCCATGTTATTTTGGAAAGCTGAGTTTAAGTTCACAAAAAGCACCCAGACCTGATTACTCCCAGACATGCTGAATGAAGAAATCACTAAAACAGAACGTGTCTGACAAAGTCAAGCAGGCTAAAAGATTTAGTAGATTGGTAGATATAAGATAAGAATGGGCCCTTGGTTTTTAAAATCCAAAACCTACAACTTGTGTTGTAGTTCAACCTTTTGATTCATTAACATAATGCTTACTTTTATTGTTTATTGTAAAACTGTTGAATTTGTATGCGCCTGAATCACTTTTTTTTCTATCTTTTCTATTATTTTGCATCCCAGAAACTTCCCATCGTCCTTTCATGGGGTTCACGGAAAAATAGCATATACCTTGACAGTGGGCATTAATAGACCGTGGCGTATGTCCAAGGACTTTGTGACAGAGCTTAAGTTTGTAAACCACATTGATACCAACCAGCCAGGGTTGAATGTAAGTGGTGCATTTTCAGATGAATCAGCTGAGGAGTCCTTGTTTTTGTTGCAGTGTCTGCAGTTTCTCTGTAATCAAACTGATATTTCTCACAGGCCTCCCTAAGTACACCTTGTTCGACTAATTGTCCCAGGAATCCTTTTAAGTGAACCAAAATTTGAAATTACTTGCCACACCTATGTTTTTCCTACATTCACAACTCAATATGTTGACTTTGAAAAAGCTCTGCAACCGCAGGTTTGCTTTGTTGTACTTTCATTCAACCCTATGGGAGCAATTATTGTACAAGAATGATTCAGAGTTGTCTAACTGCATTTAGAGACAATTTACATCTTTAAAATCTGATTATGTTCCAGTCGTAACCAACACAGACTGAATGACCACTATTATATTGAACCTTGTATTGTGCTTCAGTTGTTCATGTTCTCAGACGTATTTTTCGAATAAATGGACACAAACCAGACTGTACACAAGCTCTCACTTCTAATAAATGAATCCCACCGAGGCTCTGAGTAACTATGGGACCAAAAGTGATGAATTTAAGATTTTGGGTTTTTTTTTTGTTACTGTAACTATAGCAAATGTTGGATATGTTTGGAGTTTTATACGGTTCCACCATGCAATGCCAAAGGAACCTGAGCTGCTACTGCAAATATGCAGTGAAACAGAGAATGATGGGATTGCTCCATTTCTTCATATTATTCTAAAGCCATTGTTTGATTGATTTGGTCCGCTGATGCTCATTATGTGCAACTTTTTCTGCATAAGAGTAATAAATAGGTGTTGATTTCTCGTAATCCCAAAAGCAAAACAGTGTAGTATTGGTATATTACACTTTTTTTTTTTTTTAAATCTGTGGCACTATCAGTGTGTTGTTTTTCTGCAGGCGCCACTCTCAGGTTCAAACAGCGTGACACCGTGTAGCTTGTGGTGTAACTCCAGTCCCGTCACTCTGACAGTCAGCGTAGCGACGAAAGCTTTCACCCCTGGTATGGTTTCCATCCATCAGATAATCGTTTTATCTGTATAATCAATAATAATAGCTAAGTTTGAAGAATTTGATTGAAATAACTTGCCACTTTGTCTTTTCTTCCACTAGGCGAAACAGTGAAAATATTTTGTGAATTTAGTAACCCTTCATCTAAAACAGCTACTCCGAAGGTGAAGCTGCAACAGAAACAGACTTTCTACACCCACAGTAAGCGCAACAGGAAGATGGCTATCAAAACTTTGGCGTGTGTGTCAGGAGAACCTGTTGGTGCTCAGGTTTCTTATGTACGCACTGAGATCATGCTCGCTATTCCCTCGTCTGCATCTTTAACCATCTCAGAGTGCAGCATTCTGGTTGTTGATTACATTATTGAGGTTAGTACCTGTGATGGGTTGAGAAGTCATGGATGTATTGATAATCCAGTTTACCTCAGCTGTTCAGACAGCAAAAGCCTGTTTGGATCCATTTCTTTTTTTATTCATTAAAATCTAATGAGCTTCTGTTTTTTGTTTCCTGCAGGTTAAACTCCACGTAGGAGCATTGGATGAGGTCGTTGTGCTGTTTCCAATCATCCTGTGTGATACCCCCGTGCAAACTTATCCCCCAGTATGATTGTAAGTAAAATTTGTTTCTACTATTACAAGGTAATAATACATGATGCAGAATGGTATGAGATTGCATTGGGGGTGGCCTTTTTTCCACTTGTGAGTTTTAAATGTTCACAGCTTAATGTCGATTTAATATTGTATTAAAAAGTCTCCCTTTTGGTCAAAATGCAAAACATCATCTGTGCACCGCAGTCCTGACGAATAAGGCAATAACAATAACTTGGGGAAGAAGAATTATGCATTGTCATGAAAAGAAAATCTGTGTTCACAGTACTCAGGGGTTAATCTGACAGAATTCATTGAGGCATTTAAACATTTACTCTTCAGTGTTATCACAGTATGCTGTGTGCCGATTAGAGAGCGATAAGGACCCATAGTTTCAGACACAGATGGTAGAGCTTCATAGAAAAAGGTGAGCCATTTATTTGAATTGGTACAAAGTTCAATAAACAAAATAACAAAGCCCAAAAATTAATAAAAACATAAATCTAGTAAGACCATGAAGATATTCAAAAAACAGAAATCAAAGGAGAACACAGATGACTCAACAATGAAGAGACTGTATATACATACAGGGGCTTGGTTAGGAATTGAGGATGGCAATGAGGAGATAATTAAGACATTTAAACACAAAGCAAAGCTCACAACAAGACACAAGAGGAAGCGAGTTAAATAGTTCGAATAGCAACATAATGGTTTGATTCCATCCCTACAAACCTGTTAGTTGTTTTTTCTCAGTCTAACTGTAAATAAACTCTGGAATTAATTACAAACCAAATTTTAATCTTAACTTTATAGACAATATTTTTTGAACATATTTTTTTAAAGAAATTAGTGAATGTATTTTATTTCATAACATATAGCACATGTACCATGAGAAAAATCTACTTTTACCTCAGCATTGACTTACAGCGAGCACGATGTTTTCACCAGCCTTTCATTTTTCCTTTGTGCAGCAACACAAGGTGTTTTTGAGGATCCACATGGAGCATATCGCCACTGCTCTTCCTACATGTGTTACTGTTCATATGCCATTCATATGTTGATGACATGCAGTTGTACATGTTAATTTCCTCTGATGACCTCGATGCATCTTTCATTTTATCTTAACCATTTTTTTTTACCTGTTTACCTTTTTACTTTAACCCTTGTATGGTGTTCGGGTCTGTGAGACCCGTTTTCAGTTTTTCTCAAAAGAAAAATTAAACAATTAATTATTTTTTCAACCTGAAATTCATTGGCTTTAGCTTATTTTCTGTGAAGAACATAAATCTGAACAAATTTTCAATGACCGCATACTGTACCTCCCCCCACGCATTTACATTACATACAAGGTGTTCGGGTCCACTGGACCCAGGTCTAATAAAAGTGTTGAAAGTGTAGGTCCTGTGTTCCCACACTCTGTCTTCCTCCTTTCTGGTGCTGCTGATAGTGTTTTCTTCCCCTCCTGCTCCCGCACAAAGTTCCAACACTGTTGAAAATTCAACTATCAACACCGTCTGCTCTGACATTCCCGCACATTTTACCCTCTTTCTTGAGGGATCCAAATTTTATTTTCTCATACCCTGTCCCTCCTGCAAATTAGGGGCATAATACTATAAATAAGACTTTGCCAGTGTGGTTCTTTATCACAACTGATCAAGATGGCAAAAGATTATCTGCTGCGAGGGCCATCCAATTGATTTTGGAAGAGAGAGGAGCTTCGGATGATGATGTTGACAAAGTGGTTTCAGAATATTTCACATTTCTGAAAATTCAGAGTCTGACAGTGACTTTGAAGAAGAGGATGAGGTTGAGCACCATTTAGTAACAAAACGAAGACGAGTACCCCATCTGCAGCCAGCTCCAGGACCAGAACAAGCCCACCAGACAGCAAGTGAAGAAATATGGATGTCAATAACTGGTGAAATTGAATGGTCTTCTTGCCCAAGAAATGAGTCACCCTGCAGAGCTGTTACTGTGATAAGCCAGGGCCAACACGGCTGACAGTTACTCATGTGCAGGACATCAAGTCTTCATTTGAGCTTTTCATCCCAGATTCCATCCAGAAATTATTCTGGTCTGGTTTGCAGACCGATACCGATTGCAGCACGATCAAGCACGATACCGATTTGCAGACCGATACCGATACGTAATATCGGATCGGTCCAGCTCTAGTTTGCAGTAATCTAGAATGAAGGTGTGTTTTTGGAGAGAGGTGGAAGGAGATGGACCAAATTCATCTAAGAACCCCAAAGGCCTACTTTGGGGTTCTTATCCTTGCAGGAGTTTTCAGGTCCAAAGGGGAATCCACAGAATCCCTGTGGGATGCAGAAACCGGCACGAACCTTTCCGTGCATCAATGTCTCTGGAAAACTTCAACAAAATTTCCAGGATTATCCGTTTTGATAACCGAGATGACAGACCAGCTCGACGGCAGAGAGACAAGCTAGCTGCCATCAGGACAGTGTGGGATAAGTGGGTGCACCACCTCCCCCTGTTTTACAACCCTGGGCCTAATGTCACCATTGATGAGCAGCTGATGTCATTTAGTTGTGAAACATATTGCTTCACGTGTAAATGTGTTGTGTCTTTCCACTCACTCCACTTGATTATAACTGATTTATTTTTTTTATAACATTTTATAAAAAAAAAAAAAAAACGAGAAGCACATTAATTCATAAATGTGATCTAACAAAGGTAAAGGGAAAAAATTAACCATGTTTGCTGTTCATATGTCTTGTAATTGGGATGAAGTAAACATCTGTTGAGTAATTTAACATAAAATTGTTTGATAGAGTTAATTTGGAAAGCCAAAACTCTAGCGGGTCCACCAGACCCATGAACACTGGCTGAGTAACAAAAATATGAACACCACACAAGGGTTAAATTACTTAGATACTGTTTGTGCTAGAGACAAATTGTAAACAGTTTACAGTTTCTTTTAGTCTGCTTCACAGCTTCCTGATATCTGGTGTATTGTAAACGATACACCAGATATCCCTGTAAACTGGGATATCTGGTGTATCATTGAAGCACAAAGCATTCACAAGCTACTGCTGTCTGATCACCGATAGAAAAATCAGAAAAATTGTTTGATGAATTGGTTAATGAAGATGATACAGCCTATCACCATTTGAGTAGGCATAAATAATTAAAATATTTTGCCAAATATGACTGGCTATACTAATTATGTGTTACCTTAACTTTACATTTTCATGTTGATAGTAGATTGAAGTAATACACGGAAAATCCTTTCAATAGTCAATAGAGCACCTTTATGCTTGTGTTCCTAGTACGACGATGACTTACTCATTTATTAAATCCCACTAAGGCCTCTAAGGTCATCAGGCAGAGGTCTTGTAACAGCACTCAGAATAAGATCCAAATCTGGTGCGGGTGGTTTCAGCACTCGCTCTTACAGAACTTCAAATATATTCCCACACCTGTGTCAGAAAACTGTGTATATTTGTATGCTTTTATGTGTCTGTATGTGTGTTTATGCTTGTTGTACAGTTTATTACATGTGTTATGTGTTTTGAGTGTTGTGTTTGATGTACATCAGGTTTATGCTTTATAATCTCATATATGACACTTTTTAAAAAATCATCCCTACAGCCGTCTGTTACCAATTTTCACGTTATTGTGAATGTATTTGTATAAGGTGTGCTGTACTGCAAAGCTGCCATGGTGCGCATTGGCTAGACGCGACGTCACGAGTCACAGCGTATATCACTGCATTCGGGTGAAGGTCAATAAGTGTTGGTGTAAGTTTAATAAAATCCTTGACCTTTCCATCTCTGAGAAAATATGTGGTGGCTGTCAGAAGTTTAATAAATCATACTATGGAGTTTCTAACACTAAATTTTAATGGAGAGAGCCAGTATAAACTGCAAGACTGGAGGAGAATAGCCAGGTAAAGGATGTTAAAACTGGAAAGTCTTAGAATTGGAAATCTTTCTTTCCATCTACATGATGTGAATAGTCTGTGGCGAAGTTTTTCATCATAGTGACTGAAGAAAAAGGAGACTTGTGTAACAGTGTCATAGTCCAGTTTTGGACAAATTATCAAATTTATAAATTTATATGTATATATTCACAAACGCTGCATGTTATATTGTCATCATTTGCATTTCAACTGTTTATAAAAATAAAAACAATTAGTAGAACACATGTGTGTGCGTGTGTGTGTGTGTGTGTGTGTGTGTGTGTGTGTGATGTATTTCTTACTCTTAAAGATGATGTGGTGTATGTTGATGGTAATATTTGGGCCAATGATTAGGTCAGTGTATCTACAAGTAATCACTGTAACATTTTGCCTCTTGGGTCTTTGTGATGCTGGCAAGAAGGGATACTCATAATGTGGTCATCTCAGGAGACATCCAATCAGAAGATAGCCTGCTTAAAGGGAGGGTTGTCTACACAGTAGAAATAATAGATTTTACTGCTTATAAAGATTATTTTTAACTTTGAATTAAGCAAAGGAACTCCAGTGCAAAGTTAGAATAAGGAGCTTGGAATGAGCATAATAGGTCCAGCTCATGGTTGATGTTAAACAAAGATGGATGGGAAAACTACCAAAAGTGGCTTAAGAGTCGGGATAAAGTCTGGATGGATTTGATTCGAACGAGCAACTGTATTTCAAATATATGCTTAGAAAGTTTATTGTACCTGCAAATCAACATAATATTTAAACAAAGTGGACTCAGCAGAAAAGGTTTCACTTCTTTTTATTTTATTCTGTCTGATTTCACTCATTTTCTTTGTGCAACATTTTCATTTATTGTGACTAGAACAACAACAGTAAACAAAAAGCAATAATGAAGCCACTCAATTTAAATCGTGGGAATTCTAAACAAAAACAAGTTTGTCTCCGGAAAAAGAGGCACATGCAACGAAATGTTTAAGTTCAAAAAGAACAAGCCTGCGTGGTTCACAACTACTATTGTCAGCATCATGGAGCTTTTATTTTGCCTTTCTTAGGTTTTAGGTAAAGAGCTGACAGGCCACACTGCTTTTAAATGTAGTATTTAGCTCTTAGTGAATTTGCATATCAGTGCTAGTCAAATTAACAACAACAGCAACAACAAAACTATGCATAAACCGTCTCACGTATCACTTTATTGTACCGGTAGTACTGAGTAGGATGTTATGCCAAATAATATTAAGACCTCCTCAGTGGGATATAAGCCCCAGAAATAAAAGCAATTCTTTCAACAATAGTGATTTTCTGACAGGATAAATTACAAATGTGCTGTCACAAGACTGCAAAATACACTCAAGACAAACTTTATCACTGAGGAAGGTCAGGATAAGTAAGTTTTTTTGTTTTTTTTGATTGATTGATTTTATTTTGGCTTTTCTTGCATTGTTCATTAACTAGTACAGGACCATAGTATAGGGCCAATATTATTGGGTCTGTGCTTTGTGCAGCTAGAAAACTGATGTACTTATTCATATTGAGGAATAAAAAAAATAGGGGTAGTACATTGTTTTTTTCATTTTCAAAAGTGACTGTACTTACTTTTTTGAACCCTTGCGTTTTCTATGCATTGTGGTGTGTCCACCTTCATATGCTATCAAACTTATCAAAGTATATTGAGGCAAACTGTAAAAATAAGCCAAAGCCCTGCTCCACTATAACAGTTTAGTCTTTTGCTAAATGGTTGCAAGGCAGTGTGATGGCATAATAATAATAAATAGGTGAAATGAAAATAACGTAATGCTTTTATAGGTTTTATAGATCCTTTTTGGTCTTTCTTTGTCTTTCATTTTTTAAAATTTGTATTACAAAATCATTTTTCTTTTTCTTTTGCCTTTCTGTTATTTGGACAAAACTAGTCTACACGCTAAACATATTCTTACAGTTTACAAAATCAGACCCTGACTGTTGTAAGATGATCTTTTTTTCCCAAGACGTAAATGTAATCCTGTCCTATTCAAACTAGTAGCACAAATAATACAAGAAAGACTTACTAAATTTGTTTCCTAGTTTGTCCTCCTCATGGTGGAAATCGTCCTTCAGTAAAATTAGCAAACCACAGTGACAAGAGCAATCCAAGAGTCTGTTTATAAGCCTTTCTTTAATGAGAAATGAAACGCTCTTTAAATGACTGCTTTAGTTCCCAGTCAGGCTGCCATGTCTGCCCATTCACCTTTCAAGTCCCTTCACAGTGAGTTGTCTCTGAAATGTATCGGGAAAAACTATTATTACCACAGACTTTAAGGATTAACACTTTCAAGTGTGTTCTCTCTTTTCTGAAAGATGTCCTGTCACTCACCCAGTTTGATTTGTACAGTTTGTGGTCACATCTCACAAAGAGCTGACGTCCTCCTTCAAGGGGAAAGGCTTTGTATGAAGTGGAGGCAAATCTGAGCTGCTTGATGAGAAAAGACAGCAAAGCAAAGGCAGTTCACTCTCATCCATGGTACCCTTACAAACTGCCAGACAATGCACCCCCACTGAGTTTGCTCAGTGGGGGTGCATTGTACATGCAATATTAATACTGCATGTAACCAGTTTGTGATTTTCCTGTAAGACTCCACAGCCAAGATAAGATTTCAATTCAGTTCAGTTTTATTTATACAGTGCCAAATCACAATAACAGTCGCCTCAAGGTGCCTCAAGGTGCTTTATATTGTACAATAATACAAGATCAAATTTATTTATTTAGTGCATTTAAAACAAAAACTGTTGAGCAAGGTGCTGTACATTTAAGATAATCAAAAGAGATAAAAAGATACAAGGAAAACAGAAAACCCCAACAATTGTATGACCCCCTGAGCAAGCGCTTTGGTGACAGTGGGGAGGAAAAACAGGAAGAACCCTCTAGCAGAACCAGGCTCAGGGAGGGACAGCCACTGGGACTGCGACTGATTGAGGTGATTGGAGGAAGACTGCACAAAAGACATGCTGTGGAAAAGAGTCAGCGAATAATAATAAGTAATGATTAATGCAGAGAGGTGTAGAGACGCACTGGGATCGAGAAAGACGACTGAGGAAGATATGAAGATGAAGCGCTTCACATCAGGATCAGTGACCATGGATGTTGCATGTTGTCCACGCACAATCTGTTATCTCCGTGTTGGTGTTGTTCCTGCATCATCATCAACATTGCAAATGGCCAGTGATGTTGTCTGAGCTTTCAATTAGCATTAGCCGGGAAGTTAGCTAGTGCATTTGAAAATTATCACTGGCAAACCCGCTAGGAACACAAGTAACTTAAATTTTGCTAACAGCAAACCTAACTTGATAATATACTTATTATATTGTATAAATTATTAAAGAAAACACTTAAACTGCTTATCGCTTGCTCCAGAAGTGAGGCTTTTCTATTGCAGAGCTGTGGCATCACAACAGGTAACTTTACAAAACCCTTTGTACATGTTTGAGCCTGAATCTGATCCCACATATGCGAGTGAACACAACAGAAGTATCCTGCAGCAACAAAGATTACAGCCAAAAATCTCAGCTTAGTAAACGATTCACTCATTACCTGCTTACTGTGGGACATGTGCCTTTTAGAAAATCTGTTAATAACACACATTAAAATTTTATGTAGGAGGCTTTCTTTACATTAAATACTTGCCATTCAGCTATTTTTGTGTTGGATTGATTTTAGTCCTTTTTAGTGCCAAAACAGTCATAATGTCAGTAAATATGGACTTCAATGCAGGACTCACTAACAGTTTAACAGGTGAGTGCACTCTTTAAAGGGGTGACGCAGTGATTTCTGCTGAAGAGGAGAGATCAAGCTAGAGATGGGTGAGGGTTACTTTGATTGCATGAAGTCATGTAATCTTGGATTGATTACTACAGCAAGTTGAGGGGAGAGAAGGCAAGAGAGGCAGGTGGGTGACAGGGAAGTGTTTCTCTTTTAGCACAAGTAAACTAGCTCAGGGATTCAGATGAGTAGGATTTGTAGGAGTCAGCTTGAGTTTTTTCCAGCGACTATAACAACAAACGACTAGTCGGCAAGAGGAGAGAGAATAAATTGGTAGCCTTGTGTTGCAGCACCACCACTGAGCAAAGAGTGCAGGTTCTTTAAATACTGCAGATTAAACGAGCTGATGGCAAGGATGATTCCAGGAAAAAGCTGAGGAGCCAGCTCACTCCAAACCTGAGAGGAAAAAGAAGCAAAGACAGAGAATCTTCTATTGTCCAGTTTTACTGAGCCCATGCAAATTATGGTTTTAGTTTCCTGTTCTCTCTGATTTCGAGAAAAGTAAGACTTACATCTAATCTTTTTTCCACCACAGGTCTATCTGTATGTGAAGTATGCCTCAGGGCCAGAGATCAAATTCACCATATTTAAATTTCACTTTTAAAAAATGATAAAAGCTTTCCTTGTTTTCTGTTTAAACTCATGTTAAAATAGAAAATACCTAATCGCAGTACACTCTTTCAGAGCATCTTTCAGAGATTGTCTCAGATAATGTAAAGATTGTGATACCAATAGACTGCACTGTAAATAGTAAACAAAAGAACTATGAGTTGAAACAGCATGACCCGCATTATTTTCAGGCTTTGAGTGTCTGTTTATGTTTTTGTGTATGTGTTCCTGGAGATATGTAGCTGGAATGATTGTAGCTCAAATAGATTATTCACTAATGGGAGATCAGTGGTTTGAACTTCCTTCAGTCCAGTATACTAATTACAATTTATGCCAAATAAATGACTTCACTGGAAGGAAACTTCTCTAAGTGGTCTGGAGTTCAACAACTCCCACATTATCTGGGACTAGCTGCCATGGTGAATTAAGCTCATGAGCAGTGCCAGAGTGCTGCTCTCAGTTGAACAAATAAAGAATTTTACATCATATGTATATATATTTTGAAAAACTGCTTTAAGACAAAATGAGGTCAAAGGTTGATGCTGAATCAACCTAAGGAAACATAAAGAAAAATTTCTGGTCAACATTTTCTCCAAGCCAACGTTAGAGGCTGGTGGGGAGTTGGGATTTGCTCCTACAGTAGGTAGGTTGCGTCTTTTTGTTCCAGATAAAAAATGGCTAATGCTCACTTGCTATTAACATTATTTTCAGAACAGAAACATTCTTTTATTATTATCTCAATGATGTCACCCCCTTAGGGTCCATCATATGCAGACTTTTAGAACCATTTTAATTAGTGCTAGCATTAAGGTGATCTAATGTAGTATTTGCATAAATTAAATAACACACACGAACTTCAACTAAAATTTGATGCCTGTGTTTGTTATCAGACTAGTTGAGCTTGCTGTTGTGCTACTGTGCCCTGGTTGTAAATATGCTGCAGTCCATCTTATTTCCCATAGAGGGCAGCAGCGTGCAGGTTTAAGGATGAAAAGGTGCAATTTAGCAGTTTACCTCTTACCCAAAGACACAGAACTCAGGGCGCTGTACATGAGCAGTCTCTGTTTGCCACTTTCCCTTCATGATCCATAACTAACAACTAACATAACAAATAATTAAGATGAAAAGTGTGTAACAATCTGCAGTGGTCATTAGGGTAGACAGAAATGACATCTCCTATATTACATGTAATGAAAAATATATATTGGTATGTTGGTGTGCTTTTAAAGTTCCCTCACTTTTTGGTTTCTCAGCATCCTGTAGTCTGCAATTACTTGCTGAAATCAAATATACAGGATCAATATTAGTCTCTTTACAAGTTTAATACAGGATTAATATTAACCCCTTAGCAGTCCTACAAATTTACAATTAGTCCCCTAAACCATCCAATGTACCGTGGGCGGTACGTCCGACTGCTAACAGGTTAATATTCACAACCTGCTGACATCCTTATAGTATTTTCAAACTGTCAGAGGACAAACCAGATCATCAAGGCACACCACAATAATTGAAAATAATATAGTTATATTGATGTGAAAGTTCAATGATGTTTGCATCAAATCAGGTGTATGATATGTGCAATGAAATGGCATGCAGTATAATAAGTAGTACACTCAATTGTCATGTGCTACGATGAGTCGAGTTTAGTCCAGAAAGCATTAGAAGAAAACACAGTTGAAATATATCATTCATCTCTTTTGTAAAAAGACAAGACCTTAAAAAATCTCAAATAAGAAGAATAAAGATTTCATTTTGGCTACACTCTGTAACACTACCTTTAAATACTTCATATTTCCCTGGAGTATTTCCACTGTGTTTAGTCACATGACCCATGCTTGGGACTGTAAAGTTTAACACACCCACAACAGGTGATTTAGGAATATCACGTGCTACCACGTGCTGTGTGAGTAATGCTGTTTACATGTACACATGGTAACAGTGACCTCATTGAGGAAACTGCATTACTTCAATTTCATCATTCATTCACTTACAGAAACAGCATGCTCATATTTCATACATCATACATATCATTTCTTTCCTAAAACATTTCTATAGCGGCCTGCTTCGGAAGGTCTTCATATGCATGTCTCGGGACAGATTTTGTCAACCTGGTAGAACAGCATTTTTGCCAGATCCGCTTACACAGCTTTTCAGATTTTTAGTTGAGATTAACTCCAGGCCAAGTTTGAATGTGTTAGGTGAGGTCCTACATACAGCTCAGACTAGACAGATTACAGTTCACGTAAAAAATAAACAAATAAACAAACAAGCAAACAAACATAGCTCAAGAGTAGAGGGCTTGGGTGTGGCTTTCCCAAAGAAGACAATTTGTGTAGCTGGAGTGGCTGATGAATAGAAACAAACGAGTAAACATTAAAACATGCGTGAGACCAGATTTGTCCATAGGGCTTGACCATAGACTAATTAATGAGGATTTTATATTTATTTATTTTTAGTAGCCTTACCTAGATGCACTTTCCTTTTAGTAAATATTTAATATTTCCCCTGTTCAATCACATGATCATATATATTGCTCAAAGTTTTCCAACAATCCCACAACAGGTGGCCCGGGAGAACCACGTGCTAGCACTTATTTAGGTCCCTGTGGTTTAATTATTACCAAAGCTCTTTGTAAGATGACTCTCGTCATGAGATAGAAAACCTCGCTGCTCACACTTAGCTGCCACTTGCTGTTTTTGTAGCACTGTGCAGCGTTTGATAGCGTTATGCCAAAAATTATTAAGAGCTTTTTAGTGGGATATGATCCCATTAACAAAAGCAATACTTTTGCTAGTGGCGATTATATTACAGGACAAAATACACTGGAGTTGTCACAGGAATGCAAAATACAGTCACTCTTTGTAAAGCTGAAGGGAAAGGCGGAAAAACCGTCATAACCTATCACAGCAAAGACAAATACTTCACCATCAAGCAGTTTGTCATTCAGGAATCTCAGGGTAAGTACGCTGAAGCACCCCCAAAATGAATCAAAGCACCCACAAAGATTTCTTACTTTTTTGACAATATTTGCTGTTTGTGTGACACACTACTAAAAATATAAAAAGCATACAGTACTTAATTGAGACGGAACATTTTAACAACAAAAGTATAGATACACCCCCCCCCCAAATGGTTTGTTCCAGCTCGGCTTTCCCCTGCTCTGGCTCTAGAGTCCTTTGTGCCAGAGCGATGGTGGCTGAGATGCAGCGGAGCTGAGGTGTGAGTGCCTGGCTCAAAACAGGACATATTAGCTGCATTTAACCTTCAGTTACTCTTTATATAGTTTGGTAGGAGTCAGACCATGTTTCTTTTTAGCTGAAAAACTTTACACCCAGGTAACCTACAGTGTTGAAAACGTGTTTTCCGACATGTTCGCTACCCTACAATCCGTCCTACTGTGTAATAAAATCAGCGACATTTGACCGCCCTGTTGCTCCCATTAAAATTTATACAGCCAATTTAAAATCTAAAACTTTAAATTGTTTGAAAGTACACTGAGAGAGGACTTTTTTATTAGTGATCTTAATAATATTTTTTTCATCTAATTGAATACAGTCTATTTGTGATTATCATTCCAAAGAGGGAGAGAGGATAGATGGGAACGTGAGGAGAAAGTACAAGGTCAGGAAGAACCAGGTAAGAAAACAGACAGGGAACAGTGACAGGCAAAACAGAAACTGTTAAACTGCTTGAGAGACTTGACCACCAAAAAGTGATAGACAGATTTTCCAACCTCAAGGTGAGGCGACATAGGTTAAAATAAAATAAAAAATCTGCAGAGCCATATCTGCAGTAAAGATCTTTTCATACATTGTATACATTGTTGCCTCCATTTTTATAATTTTTCTATCAATATTTTGTACATTTCAAGGACTCTATTTTTGGAGTGTATTTTTATGTATCTGTATTATATTATACATACACATTAAAAGTGAATCTCTGTCCAAAAAATGCACTCAGTTTACTTCTTACTCACTATGATCATCATTCATAATTTTCCCCTAGTAATTAAGGTTAGGATATGTATTTTTTTATTCCAATCCCTTCTTCTTTTGCAGCATTTAAATAACCTTGATCAGATTTGATGGTTTTGTTACAGACTTTTGCTTTTCTTTCACAATTGTGGGAATTAACTTGTGTTAAAATTTACAAAACAGTGATGTCGTGTTTTTTTGACGAGGACCCAGGCACAGAGAGACTTGATGAATTTAAGAATCTTATGATTTAATAAAGAAATTTGCAGACTTGCACAGAGATGGTAAAATTATGATGACTGATAACGGAGATGAAGACAACAGACGATGAGGACAGGAAGGAACAGGGGTTTAAATGCACCAAGGAGACATCCAGAGGGAACTCTGTACAACTGGAGACATTTAAGGATGCAGGGACTGACAGAGACAGGGTCTCAGCATGACGAGTAAAGATTATCTTGCCTGGCTGAGCAGCTCTCTGGGTGCTCAGCACCCCCCAAAGCTCTGATCCTAGAATCTCCCCTGCCTGCAATCATATTTTTTTTCTTGCAACTTTAATTACCGTGCAAGTCAACCCCCAATAATTACTTATTTAAAAACTATTATTATAAGGATAAGCACTCTTGAGTGTTTTCAATTTTTCCTTAAATGATATCCTGCCACTCACCCACTTTGATTTGTTAATAGTATTGTCCTGTCTTACAGAGAGCTGCCCTCCTCCTTCAGGGGCTCACATGGAAAGATTGTGTATAGATTGGAGGCAAATCTGAGCCACTCAGTGAGAAAAGACAGCAAAGCAAAGGCAGAGTTCACTCTCATCCACAAAGGAAACCTTGATGGAGAGCTTATGGTACCCTTACAAACTGCCATATGTTACACTCCTGAATTAACACTGCATGTACATAAATTGTGATTTTCTTCTCAGACTCTGCAGCAAAATATGACTGATAAGAAGATGAACCTCTTCACATCAGGATCAGTGGCCATGGATGTAAGCATTCCAAAAACAGCCTGCCTCCAAGGTAATTATGACTTGCTCGCAATCTCACATTACTGAAATATACATTCACTCCACAGGGAATCTTTTTATGACTGAAGATAGACTATGATGACAGATAAGGCATGTAGTGCACATGTTGGTTAAATGTGAAATGTGTTATATTTTTGCAGAAATATAGAAAATCTTAAAACCTTTGCGAACTCATTCCTGCAAAGATCAAACAGATGATGACACAGCTTAAACTCTTAAAAGTTTGCAGTACTGAAATCCACAGCTCCACAGCTTTGTATGCAGCATAACATCAATGTAATTATATTGTAGGACAGAACTTTAACCTGATGTTGTTGTTTTTCCAGGAGAAGACATAAAGGTCATGGCTTCAGGTCAGAACAAATCCTCTCGTGACATTAAACTCAAGTACTGTCTCTACAGAAAGAACAGCTACTTTGCAAATAAGAAAAGGAAACTTGAAACAAAAGACATCCTGAAAGAGGAGGGTGAAGCCATCCTACAGTCAGTCACCAGACAGTCACCAAGATCATCAACGTCCCTTCCACCGAGACCGCCTCAGTCCTAAACTGCAACATCATCAAATTAGAGAACAGACTCCGGGTGAATAGGCCTATTTCATCTTCCTGAAAGTATTTCCCAGGCCTTGTTAATATCTTTATTTAATCAAGTATGCATTACGAGTCTAATAAGCACTGACTCTTTCTAGGTCCATCTGGATGTGAAGTATGCTTCAGACCCAGAGATCAAGTTCCCCATAATCATCCTGCCTGCTTTAGAGGGGTCTGATAAGCAGCAGTCATCTGACTATTCAGCCAGTGGATTTGAAGCATCTCCAAACTCTGACTTTCCAGAAGGGACAAGCTTTCTACAAAATCCAGCTGCCCCTGGAGTTGATGGCTTACCACCTTGCTATGAGACATATGACATGTACCCCTCTTTCACAGGTTCAGACAGAAAGTCCTAGAAGCTCGGCTACAGATTTGGAGGGTACTGGGCTCTTTTTATTTTTGATTCTGATTTAAATATTCTGAATAGCTCAAGGAAGTAACACGATGTGTTACAGAGATGATATGATATCTATAAAAAATCACTGTATATAGCCACTTATAAAAACATTTATTCCACACATTACTTAGTGCCTCAGAGAAAATGTATATTTTCATTTATTTTATCAGTGTGATGATAGAAGATTTCCATGACCGAGGCGTATTTTGATACATTTTTAACAGATGGATTTTTAAATATCAAATCTTTGCCACTCATCTTTATTGCTGTAGAGTAGAACAGGGCCAGCAGGAGCAGATTCTGTGAATCCATAAAATACACTCATTGAATATATTTAATTATAATTATAATATTTTTAATATTAGTTCGTTTTAAGTTTTAAAAAAGATGTAGTCAGGCTTATTTGAGCTTTTTTTTTGTGATCTAATGTTTTGTTGGGAAGCACTGTGTGATGTTTATCTTGAAAGGTACTATTGAAGTAATCCTTTTATTTGGTCTACAGCATTAATACACAGAGCTAATTTGTTCTAAATATATGGATTTATAAATTTCACTTTATATGCTGCGGTATATTGATGCTGATGGGTATTGAGATTTAAGAAAAATGTGTTTGTACTGTTCTTCAAGTACTGTTTATGGGAAACTGATAAACAGCCCATAACAATAATCCTAATGCTGAGATTGTTTCTGAGACATCCACATGTCCACAGCAAATATACTGAGCCCCACAAATGGGCCCTAGTGTATTACCAGTGTGGAATAAAAAAAAATGTGCATGTAAAAGGAATGTGTATGTAAACAGGTATATGTATTATGAAATCCTTTGAGTGATGGATAAGACTAAAAAAGGCTTTTACAAATGCACTCCTTTAACCAAACACTTTGAAGCTCTGCTCTGGGATGTCTTCATACGACTGTGTCCGGACAGACTTTGCTAACAGCAGCACCACATCTGTGCCAGATACAAACTCAGACCTGGTGTATAACACTTCAATAAAAAAACAAAACAAACGAATGTGTCAAAACTTGAGATATGAGCTGTGCGGGGCTTCCAAAAAAAGGCAACAAGTCACGGAGTCTGAGCCTTGTAGCTGGAGTGGCTAATGAATAGAAACCTGACTGGCCAACAGGTGTGCATGAGAACACAATGGGCCAGATTTGGCCAATGGGCTACGACCACAGAATAATGAGGACTTTTTATGTAACTTTACCTTTAGACACACTGGTATATGGATGCACTCTCCTTTAACTAAACACTCAACATTCCCAGTGTTTAACCACATGTTTAACTCCATGATCCATGCAAGTCACACCTTATTGTCCATAATGCTATTTGCGCCTACACACACTAGTACGAGGTTAGTGTTTCATAATTTCATTTATAGAAGCACCATGCCTACACATTTTATTTACACAAGATTTAATTACTCTAGCAGACATTTACAATGTTTCTTATCAATAAACATGAATATTTTAGGGCCCTGTGGTTTAATTATTATCAAAACTCTGTGTACTTGCACCTACAAAACCCTCCTCATGACACATAAAACCTCTCTCCTCATGCTTATCTGGCATTTACTGTACTTGCAGCTTTGAACAGTGTACTATGTCAAGTAGTGTTAAGAACTTTACAGTGGGATACAATCCCCTAAACAAAAGCAACACTTTCAGTAGTGGTGATTATCTCATGGGACAAGTTACATTTGAATTAACTAATGAGTGTGAAGTACAGTCACTCTTTGTAAAGCTGAAGGGAAAAGCTCAAGTGTCATGGACTGAAAATTATGGGAAAACTATTGTGACTTACCAAAGCAAAGAGAAGTACTTCAGCATCAAGCAGTTTGTCATTCAGGAATCTATGGGTAAGCTAATGTCTTTCAATTTAGCACAATGCTGTAATCATTTTAAATCGTGGTATGTTTAATTAATCTGCTACTGTTAACAGAAAAGCTTTTATTTGAATGATCATTTATACAAAAAATAAATGCCTTTTAACTAGTAAGGTTAGTACAATCTTGACCAGCTGATGGCAGCAATAATAGCAGGAATAACATTATCCTGCTCTTCTCTTTCTGTAATTTCCTCTCTTCTTCAGAACTATTTGCAAACCTGCTATTTCAATGAGCAGCCCTTCTAAAAACAGTCACAGAGACAAATTTACAAACCTTCCTTTAATCAGACATAAAAAAAAACATGCTATCTGACTAATTCATTGTTCCTTAGGCAAAAATGTTCTTTCCCCTGGCTGCCATGTCTACCCATTCACCTTTCAGATTCCAGTGCAGTGAGTTTTCTTCTGAACAAAATTATTTCCATTGGTGTTCCATATAAACATATTCAAACATGTTTCTTTATTTTCTATAACAATATCCTTTCATTTAAGTTTCATTGCACCTTTTGTTGCCACATCTTACAGAGACCTGCCGTCCTCCTTCAAGGGCTCATGTGGAAAGATTTTGTACACAGTCGAGGCAAATCTGAACCGGTCAATGAGAATGGACAGCAAAGCGAAGGCAGAGTTTACCCTCATCCAAAAGACAAACCATGATCCAGTGATGATGGTACCCTTACATTGTTGTTGAACAAATACACACATGCACACACAGATTTTCTAAAATTCACCCTTTTTTTTATGTTAGAGCCCACAGCAAAATATGATTGATAAGAAAATGAAGGTCTTCTCGACGGGATCTGTGGCCATGGATGTAAGCATTGCAAAAACAGGCTTCTGCCAAGGTAATTTAAACCATTACTGAACCACACAGTCAATCTGCACGTCATTCTAATAGTGGATTACAGTAGAAAATGGCAATAGAACACATTGAAATTCATCTATAGCTGAAACATGTGCAGCTCAAGGTCAATTTGCTCATGGAACACATTTATGGTCTAAAGATAAGATGATATCTAATGTAGGTCACAGGCCATGGAAGTAAAGACCGGGAACTAAATGTGATGTAAATACTTCACTCCTAAACGCATACCAGGAAATGTCCAAATGTAATCTTGGTACATGACCTCAAACCGTCCTCTCCTTGTAGTACTGCTGTCAAACTTTAAACTCATATAATTAAATGCATTTGTCTTCTGTGTGGAATTAATGCAAGTCATTGATTTTGTGATAGTGAAACTCGCAACTTAAAAGTTTCATATTTCTGTAACCAGTTTTTTGATTATTTGTAAATTCATGGCAAACAGAGCTCATATACTCATGTATAACCTGTTCTTGTTGTTTTTCCAGGAGAAGGCATAAGGGTCATGGCTTCAATTCAGAACAAGTCCTCTCGTGACATTAAGCCCAAGTACTGTCTGTACAGGAAATACAGCTACTTTGCAAATAAGAAAAGGAAAGTTGAAACAAAAGACATCCTGAAGGAGGAGGGTGAAGCCATCCCACACTCTGCAGGTCAGACTGTCACCAGGATCATCACCGTACCTTCCACCGTGACCACCTCAATCCTAAACTGCAACATCATCAAAGTAGAGTATAGACTCCGGGTGGGTAAGCCTATCTATCTTCACTTTTATGTTGTTCTGCATCAATGGGGTTGCATGGTAATGTTGACTCTTTTTCCACCACAGGTCTATCTGGATGTGAAGTATGCTTCAGACCCAGAAGTCAAGTTCCACATAGTCATCCTGCCTGCTTTAGAGGGGTCTGATAATCAGCAGTCATCTGACTTTTTGACCAGTGAATTTGACCAATTTCCAAATCCTTACATGTCAGGAGGGATGAGCTTTCTACAAAATCCAGCTGCCCCTGAACCTTCTGCTCCACCACCTTCCTATGAGACATATGGGATGTACCCCTCTTTCACAGGTTTAGATAGAAAGCCCTAGAATCTGTAGTGCAGATCTAGTTTTTATTGCTATTTTTTATAATAGCAATTAATTAAGAGTAAGAATAAGAGAATAAGAGTAAGAATAATTGGTAATAGATTGATTTACAGCTTGATATTCTGGTTTAATTTCAGTCGTTGACCATATTTGTTCCCTTTAAATGTGTAATAGCAGGAATAAAAAAATATTTAATAAATAATCCTCTCATTCCAAAGATTATATATTGTCCACATTAATTATTTTTAATCCATCTGACAACAGAAGACTCACATTTGTGATCTCTGAACTATGACCAGCAACAAGATGCTGTTGACCAATCATGTCTCTGAACACTAAATGTTTGCATTATTTTCCCACTGAGAAAATGCAAGTCACATTACAGGTGTGCTGGAAATAGAACAGTGGACAGTCCTGCACTTTGCTTTTCTGTATAGCCTACTAACATGAAGCATCTAGGAAAATCTTAAGACCTTGATTAAATGTTTTTGTAGTAACGGGTGGTGTTATTATATTTTTTAACAAATAACTGAGCAGACAGTTGAACACAACAATCTGCAGTGGCTAGTTCCTATACTACGATTAATAAAAATCATACGCACATTTTCTCATGCTTCATCCCTTTTTTCTCAACATACTGTAGTGTCTTTATGGTTAAATGAGTTTTACTTGTGGTATTTTAGCATGATAGAATTTCATCAGCCTGAAACAGTCTGGCTTCCTTAAAAAGCTGTGCTTGCCTCAGAGCAGTTAAAGAAACACCAACGTAAAGTTGAATGCTGCTTGAAGTTATTGTTCCTAAGTTTCCAAGCTTTCTGTTGATTCTGCACTTCATGGTGTTAATTTGTGCTGGGTCATTCTCATAGATATAATGCCACATGTGACATGGCTCATTGTCTTTAATAACTACTGGTAGCAATGACTGAAAGATTAATTGGCTCTGTTTTGAGTTTTGTTCAAAAAAAGAATGACTTCATATAGGGAAAGATATATATCACATGTGCAGGACACCTGAAACTAGTTTTTTAATTAAGCAGCAAGGAAGAACAAGGTCAGGGCTGTATCAAGACATGAGGACTAAACCCCAATTCAACCAGACCCAGAACTGATCC
>NW_005187407.1:6104825-6142835 GCF_000239375.1 Pundamilia nyererei
ACCGCCGGACAATTTTCTCAGCACTCCACCCGCACTATACACAGTGCAGGTATAGCATCGCTTTCCCCTCCTGAGTCGCCTGACGGTTTGCCAAAATCTCTTTGAGGCAGTCCGAAAGTCTTTTTCCATGGTCTCTCCGAACTCCTCTCACACCCGAGTTTTTGCTTCTGCCACCACCCGTGCCGCATTCCACTTGGCCTGTCGGTACCTATCAGCTGCCTCCGGAGTCACACAGGCTAACCAAGCCCGGTAGGACTCCTTCTTCAGCTTGGTGGCTCCGCTTACCTCTGGTGTCCCCCATTTGGTTCGCGGATTACCACCATGACAGGCACCAACTACCTTGCGGCTGCAGCTCAGTGCAGCGGCTTCGGCAATGGAAGTGCTGAACAGGGTCCATTTGGACTTAATACAGTGGCTTGCAAAAGTATTCGCCCCCCCCTTGAACTTTCCCACACTTTCCCACTTTCTTCTTGCCACTCAGTGCATAACTAATAGTTGTCCTATGGTCAGATTCCCCCACCTGAGCTGTAGATCTCTGCAGCTCGTCCAGAGTCACCATGGGCCTCTTGGCTGCATTTCTGATCAGCGCTCTCCTTGTTCGGCCTGTGAGTTTAGGTGGACGGCCTTGTCTTGGTAGGTTTAGAGTTGTGCCATACTCCTTCCATTTCTGAATGATCGCTTGAACAATGCTCCGTGGGATGTTCAAGGCTTGGGAAATCTTTTTGTAGCCTATGCCTGCTTTCAGTTTCTCAATAACTTTATCCCTGACCTGTCTGGTGTGTTCTTTGGACTTCATGGTGTTGTTGCTCCCAATATTCTCTTAGACAACCTCTGAAGCCGTCACAGAGCAGCTGTATTTGTACTGACATTAGATTACACACAGGTGCACTCTATTTAGTCATTAGCACTCATCAGGCAATGTCTATGGGCAACTGACTGCACTCAGAGCAAAGGGGCTGAATAATTACGCACACCCCACTTTTCAGTTATTTATTTGTAAAACATGTTTGGAATCATGTATGATTTTCGTTCCACTTCTCACGTGTACACCACTTTGTATTGGTCTTTCATGTGGAATTCCAAAAAAATAGATTCATGTTTGTGGCTGTAATGTGACAAAATGTGGGAAAGTTCAAGGGGGCCGAATACTTTTGCAAGCCACTGCATCCCCAGTCTCCCTCGGAATGCTGTTGAAGCTCTGCCGGATTAATATAATCTTGCTTCCCTGTTTAGCTGTGCCTCTCTTCCTGTTTTATTTTGGTTATTATTTCTACACTCATCACATCCTGTCTGCCAGGCAGCTATACTGTAACACTTACAGTCGTTATAGCACTTAATCCAAAGCAACGGTCGGATGCTATTCCCTTCTTATGGTCAGATGAAAGTTAAGGGATGTTTGCTGTTTTTTGTTATTTGAAAGAGTTGCTTAAAGTAGATTTTTGACTTTTAATTGTGTCTAAATACTAAAAAAGCTTTCACCAATATGTCCATTAAAAATCTTGATTTGATAAAAAAGGTGCCTAAAGTAGTTCTATGTTGCCCTCAAAAATATTCCCTTAGTAATTATACTGCGTCACATTGCTTTCACACAATACAATATGACTGGATTGTATTGCCTATAGTCAAGACTGTTTCCAGTCAGTAACTTAATACCCATTGTCACACTGGAGATCAGTCACCAGATCAGCTAACAGCCCAGATCTATGCTGTGCTAACCTAAAATGGTCCAAGAAGGAATGCTCTGTTCCTCGAAAGAAAATGAATTTCATTTTACTTTATCGCAGCAGAGCGATATTTAAAGCTCTCTGTCGGTTCTTTATTTTACACAGTGAAAGACTTATGTGTAAAGCTGCTGAAAGCGTTTGAACACAATTGTCACGCTTTGTTCATTTGTTTGCGAAAAGTGTTTTTTCTGCAGAGATTACATTTCCTGTAGCCATCCTGCCAGCCTTCCAGGCCTATCCTGCAGTGCCACCACACTATCCCGCTGCTGCTGCTACCCCCTTTGGATTCAACCCGAACCCGAACCCAAACCCTCCAGTGTGGGGTTTTGAGTCACAACAACCAATAGCAGCTCCCCAACCGTCAGATCCCCCTCCTCCTTATGGAGCATATGCAATGTACCCTCCATTGCCAGATTTTGAGAATAAATCCTAGCAACAGGTCTGACCAGATGCTTTGCCAGGAAATGGTGTGAAAACACCGAGAAGCATACTGTGGTCATTAAGAGCCACTCTAGTGTTCACCAAGCACTTCTGTGGCTATAGACTATACCAAATCCCTATAGTGTGTGTTTTACTGCCTCATATAGGAGTATCCACTCCTGATTGTTTCTTTTTGTTGTTTTTTTTTTAATTAAACACTTCATATCTTAAGTGTCTACGTGTTCCAGAAAGCAGAAAATGTATAACAGTACTTATAATGGAACTGTGGTCAGTATTAGGACCCTACATTCTGTTTCTTTTAAATACTTCATTGATGACCGGAGTCTTCCCTGATTGTTTTAAATCTGCTGTGGTAGTGCCAATCTTGAAAAAGCCTGGACTGGATGTTGACTTAGTTGCAAACTATAGACCCATCTCACATTTTTCTTTTTTGTCTAAGGTCTTTGAAAAAGTTGTTTTTAAGCAGCTCACTGATCATCTTTCAACAAACAATCTGTTTGAACCATTTCAGTCTGCTTTTAGACCAAATCACTCCACAGAAACAGCTTTAATCAAAGTGGCAAACAGTCTGTTGGTAAATGCAGACAGTGATCGCACTTCAGTTTTAGTACTACTAGATCTAAGTGCTGCATTTGACACTGTGGATCACTGTATTTTATCGGATAGGCTTGAACATTTTATTGGAGTTACAGGAAATGTTTTATCATGGCTGAGATCTTATCTGTCTGGGAGATCTCAGACTGTTAGTTTTAAAAATGATCTCTCCGAGACCTGTGCAGTGGGGCATGGGGTCCCTCAGGGCTCTGTACTTGGCCCATTGCTGTTTTCCCTGTATCTGCTGCCTCTTGGTGTTCTTTTACGTTCTTTTAATGTAACTTTTCATTGTTACGCTGACAACCTGCACCTTTATGTTCCTTTAACCATTGGAAATTGTGCTGACATGTCTAAATTAGAATCGTGTCTATCTGCAATTAGGGGCTGGTAATCGGATAACTTCCTGCTTCTTAATACTGATAAGATAGAGTTGATGGTCACTGGACCACAAAAATTTCAATACATGTCCCAAAATTTTATCTTGAAAATTGAAGGTAAAAAACTTGGGCGTGTGGTTTGACACAGTGCTCTCCTTTGAGTCTCATGTAAGAGAGACAACAAAGACCACCTTTTATTATTTAAGGAACATAGACAAAATCAGACAAGTTTTATCAAGCAAGACTGCAGAGGTTCTTCTCCATGCATTTGTGTCTTCACGTATTGATCATTGTAACGATCTCTTTTCTGGGCTACCAAAGAAAAGTTTTAGAGGTTTACAGATGGTGCAAAATGCAGCGCCTCGCATTTGAACTAAAACTGGAAAATTTGAGTGCATTACGCTGTACTGAAATCCCTTCATTGGCTATCTTGTCAGGTTTGAGCAGATTTTAAGGTCCTGCTGCTCACCTACAAAGCTTTAAATGGATTGCCACCTTCATACCTCTCTGATCTTTTGCACCTTTATGTTCCATCCCGTGGTCTCCGATCCCAGGATCCCTTTCTGAAAAGTAAAGAGTAAAATATTTTCCATTCACTGGTTAACAGCATTACAATATCAAGCCTGCAGGTGACATATAATGCACTTTTTTGTTTTGTTTTTTTGGTATCTTTGAAATAAAGCTCTGTATGATAATAAACTTTTTTAACGAAATAAACGTCTTTGGGGTGGTCTTTGGATTTTAGTAATTTTTCAAGATATACCACAAAACATGAAGCTGACATAACTAGACATCTTTTACTTTGAGTTAATTGCTTTCAGTTCATGGGGCCATCAAAATATTGACCGCAACATTTTTTTCCTGGTATGTTTTAGGTTTTGCCAGTGTTTCCAGATTAATTTTGACTATTAAGACAAAATTAATCTGGTAAGAGGGGTCATTAACACTTATTAACACTAACTTACTTAGAACGTGTTTCCCCAGGAAAAGTTGATACCGTTCATATAATATTATTTCTAAACCTACTGTGAATATTATAGTGTTGTTAGTGATACTTTTACTGTTTTATTTAATAGTAATGTCCTCCAAACAAGAATTTGTTAATCCTTTTTGGGGAACTTCCCCCAAATTTTTGCTATCAAAATATGTGGAAACTTATCTCCCAAGCCTTGGGAATCAGGGGCCATGAGAACAGCAGCATGCTCCCCCCCCCAAAAGGCCCTTTTGTCAACTCTCTGAAAAACGGGGTCTATTGTTAAGGTTACTTCTCATCACCTCTGCTTAGGATTTCAAAGAGTTTTAACATCATGGCATGTAATCTGCATCAAGTGGAAAATTTACTTTAGGTGTGGTGAAATATATCATGTGATGCAGCCAGCATGTGGCAGTCACACCTACAATAAAAAATAAATAAAGAGAAACAAGGTGGTATTTTTCGCTGCCCCAATATGTGGTTGTGAAGAGACCATGCTGGTTATCCAGAGAGTGTGTCTCAAATCATTCATAATGTAATCTCATGTTAAACCCCGTTAAGTTTCCATAGCTGAAAATCTTTTAGTGGCACTGCTTTGGGAGGGTGTATGATACAAGAAAAACTGGTTTCACATTATTTGTATACTTGAAAGCAGATATAACCGGCAGAGAGTGGCTGCGCTGGGCACAACTGGCCTGAGTTTTCTCTTGGTTTTTGCAACAGAATTTTTTTATCCCACTTTTTGCCATCTGAAAATGACCATTACAAGATTCTCAATCGAATACGATGCCATCAACAGCAAAAACACCTTCACGAATGGAGATATCATTAATGGAAGAATTATTGTGGAGGTGTCTGGTGAAACCAAAATCCAATCGCTGATTTTTAGAGGACAAGGGAGAGCGAAGGTACGCTGGACCGAGAATTACGGAGAGAATGATTACCGCGATTACTGGGCTACTGAGACATATTATGACATCAAACAAGATATCTTGAGAGAATCAAGACACGATGGTGATGTATTGAATTAACACTGTTGCTGACACGTGATACACTGTTCCTTGTTTAACAGACTGTTCAAAACAACACCTACTTCTTTTCCAGGCACTGAAGTCATTGGAAAAGGAAGACACGTGTATCCTTTTTTGTTCAGGATTCCTGATGGGTACCTCTTCTTGTCTTAATCAGAGGTTTAGATTTCCATTCTGCTTCTTAGTGGGTCATTTGAATGTTTTTGTATTGTATTTTACAGAATACTGCCATCAACCTATAAAAGAGCCCGTGGAAAAATTGTTCATAAGGTGAAAGCAGAGCTGACACAATCAATTACAAGAAAAACCAAGGCTCACTTCACTTTTGTGTCCAAGGCAGACATGGGTATTCCTGGACTTCTGGTAAGAAATCATTAATCCTAAAAAAAAAGCAATCATTTAATTTCATAACTGATAGTGTTCAGGCAGACGAGATCATCACCTTAAAGCACATTTATAATGTGGGGGTCTGCTTTTTAGGAACCTCAGTATACTTGTAAGGATAAATCTGTTTTGGGCTCTGGAAAGGTTTCAGTAGATGTCCATACCACTCAGATGGGATACATGCAAGGTAATTATCTTTACTTGGCTTACTGCCTTTCAGTATTCAGTTTCTGCCCTCTCCCTTATTTTTATTTTTCATTTTTTGGAAAGTGACTATAAGTTTGGTTGAGTCAAGCGCTTTCACTCTTCAGATAAAGCAGTATTTTTAAATGATACTTCCCATCATTTAAAAATACTGCTTTATTTCATCCCAGCTCTCAGCTACTTAAAGTGCTTGTAAACAGGAAACCAGTGTGCATGATTCAGTGAGGGGTGTTTCTGTGGCACTGATCCTTTGATTAGTGAAAGGAAGTTAGATATTATGTAGATGTAAGGAAATGTCTTTCTGTGCTTGGCAGTGATTTATACAGGATAACTTTCTGTACTTTACAGGCGAAGCTCTCGTGGTCACAGTTGAAATCAACAACAACTCGAGTCGCACAGTGAAGCCCAAATTCAAACTGTATCAGAAACACAGTTTCTTTGCCCAGGGCCACAGGACAGTTTACACACACGACATCCTTAAGGATAAGGCTGAGGCTGTTGAAGCATCTTCTGGCAGAAAAACTGTGACCAAGGTGATCACCATCCCTGGAGACCTACCCCCCTCCATCTTGAACAGCCACATCATCAACCTGGAGTACATGCTGAAGGTAAACAACTTGTAGAGCTGTCCTTTTGTTTGTGTACTTGAGTACTGCTTAAGTAATATAACTAATGGTAGGAAGCTTGGATGGCTTGTCTTTGTTTTATTTTGGTTGTTTTATTTGGGCTGCTAGTTGGTTAGTGGCACCTCTTTTCTGTCACAGGTGACTGTAACAAATCATTTTTATGGAAAACTGCTTTTCTTCTTTTTAACGTTCACAAAAGGAAATACAACAAAGGATCTAAGTACTCAAAGGAACTAAAGTACTTCCATATAAAGGAAGAAAAGCACTCATTAAGAGGCAAGTGCAAACACTAATAGGGAAAAAAACAAAGAGTGAGAAACTTGGATTAAAGCACGGGAGCCCTCTAGTGACAAAACAGGGCAACAACAAAGGCCTGCTGATATAAATACTTCCTAATCATGCGAATCAACATCTACATTCATTGAAACAAACAAACAAAGCTAAACAATACTGTTTGTGTGTTATTTTGTTTCCACAGGTCCAAATGAAAATCAAATGTTCCATTGATCCAAAGCTCAAACTTCCTATAGTTATCATGCCTGCGGTTGTGAAACAACCACATCCTTCTGCTGGCATTGGATTCGACACTTTTAGGAACCCAGAAAATCCAGCCTGGGGAACTACACCCCAGCAAACACCACCCCAGTGTGGAGATCTTCCACCTCCCTACGGAGCACATGCGACGTACCCCACTACCACTCTCGATGATGATGGCATTGAGATGTTAACTTTTTGAACTGTGTGGATCAAAGTGTACCTTCTAACAGACCCATAACGATATATTGTATTTCCAGTGAGGAGATTGTTTCAACAGCAGGAAAGACCCCATTATTTGAGAGAGTCCTTGGGACCCTCATGGTTCAAAAAGTATTTTGACCAGAGTTACAGTCTTGGAAAATTATGTATGATTAGAAGTGAAACCATTTACCTGTCTGTGGAGAATTCTTCCACATTTCAACTGATCTAATGTAATCCACTGTCTCTGTGTTTAGTCTGTGTAGATTATCTCCCCACTAAAATGCAGTTAGTATTAAAATAAAACCCACAAAACACTTAAAGACTTAAAACTCTTTTACCTGGTCATTTGATGCCAGTTTGGCTCTTTCTCTGTATGTCACTCACTCGCTGATACACACACACACACACACACACACACACACACACACACACACACACACACACATATACACTGAAAATATTCCATTTTTTCATTTGAGATTCTTGAGTTTAGACATTTAAAATAGATATTCCAAGTCTTCCTGTGGTTTAAAGAATATGAGCATTCAATATTAATTCAGATGTTGAGGTAGTTTTCAAGTTCTTCTTGAATACACTTGATGATTCAGTGTATTTCAGCACTTTTTAACTAGACTGAGTCACACAAAGTTGTGCTAAAACCTTTAATTATTAATTTTTTAAGTTTTATTGCTTAAACACTGTATATCAAATGCAGTATGACATACTGAACAAGTTGGATTGGTCTCTGTTTTCAGACTTTCACTCTCTAACACTTAATTCAAAACAAAGTTTCCATCTTATGTACCTTTTATGGTTAGAATAAGGTTAAATTAATTTTATTGTGACTCAGTATTCAAACACATTAAAAATCTTTCACCTTTAACGTCATATTAGAACATTAAAAAAACAGTCATTTGATAAAAATCAACACAAAAGTGACATCATGTTGCCCTCAGAAATCTGTTGTTTGAATTTTCTACACCAATTTTTCATCACTTAGCTTGATCATTAAGTAATACAATACGATACCATCACCAGTGACACAGGTAGAGGCTAGAGTTACCTTTGTGAAAGCAACACCTGCAGGCTTGATCACATGATACTGTGTGACGCAGATACAGCTTCTGAAGAAGGTCCACTGCTCCACTGAATACGCCTGCCTTACTGGCATCCTTATTCGTCAAGGAAAGACTCCATCCCAGCGGATCAAGTCAAACCTGCTTGCAGTAAATTGTTGGGATTTAATTTCAACCAAATGAGGATTCTCTCACTTTCACTCCATAAGAAGACGGTTTGATATATCCTTCTAATGACCGTCAAGCATCTCTTTGTGGAATTCAACAAGGTGAACGAACAAGGCACCTTCTCCCCTGGGGACATCCTCTCTGGAAATGTGATAGTGGTGATCAGCAAGGAAATCAAAGTGCAGTGTTTTTCGGTCAAAGCCAAAGGGAAGGCTAAGGTAACTTGGCATGAAAAAGAAGGAGAGGATATTGTGGCCCACAGCAACAAGAAGAAATACTTTTATTTTGAACACATTATTCTTCAAGATAAAAAGGGAGATGGTTAGTATTGTCCCAGTAAAGTTTCTGAGCTGAGAGAAATATAATTGCTGTTATAAATACTGACGAACATACAGGTAACATAAAGTGTTTCTTTTTATAAGGTTCGGTAACCATCAGCCCTGGGAGGAATGTGTATTCATTCAACTTTGTAATTCCAGATGTGTATGTGTTCCCCTCTAACATGATCTCTAATAATAAATCTATATTATGTAAACACTTTCTTTCCATATGTTTGAATGAAATCATTTCCCTCTGGGTTCTTTCAGAGACATGCCTTCATCTTATGAAGGGAAATGGGGCAGGATCACATACAGTTTGCGGGCACAGCTTACTCAGTCGATTTGGCTTGTACACAAAACCAAGACGGAGTTTCCTTTTTGGACCAAGTCTGAGTTCCCCTTTGCCTCCAAATCAGAAATGATTATCATTGGACTTCAGGTAAAAGACAAAAAAAAAAAAAAAACTTTTTTCTTTTTGGACTGAACTCAACTTCAGCTCTCCTAAATGTGTCATGACTTATTTCATTGCCTTTTTTATTATTATTATTATTATACTAGGAGCAACAACACGCAACTAGGATTTCATTTTATGGCTCTGGAAAGGTGACTATGAATGTTACCTCAGAAAAAATGGGATTAAAGCAAGGTAAACCGATGTCTCACAGAATATATTTTCCTAAATTTTGTTAACTGAGACATAAATAATGTGGGGTTTTTTTTCTAAACATACACAGGTGAGGCAGTGGGAGTCTCTGTGGAAGTGCTCAATGATTCAGCACATGCAGTAATACCCAAATTCTACCTGTGTGAGAAGCAGACCTTTGTTGCTGAGTCAAAGAGGAAAGTGCACACAAATGACATCCTGTTTGGGACAGGAGAGCCTGTTCCGGCTGAAACCAGTCAGACCACCACCAAAGTTCTTAGTATCCCTCCGCAGCTCCCTCCTACCTTCTTCAACTGCTGCATGATGAAGCTGGAGTACAGACTCAAGGTACAGACTGTGTTTAAAGACAGTATAATGATACGGCCTTACACCAGGTTACATTACAGAATAATGAAAGATGAAACAGTGTAACATTGAGACAATAAGTCAAATGAGATCTGAGGTTTTTTGGGATACATTTGCACAGCGGTAACAGCACCGCACAGTGGCTGAATACTGGGGACAGGAAGTGTGAGAGGGAGGAAAGGGGAGATTTCCTCATGGCTTGTCCACACACTGATGAGACCACATAAAGCGTCACATTGCAGTCCAACCTGTTCCATGCCATCCGCTCAAACAGATTTAAGCCAGTGCTTTCAGTAAACACTGGTCCTGTGGTGGAGACACAGAGTGCATTATACAATCTAGTCTACAGAAGAAGTAGATTTTGATTAAAGGCAAAATCAGACACAACTTAAAAAGAATGTAAGTAATCAAAGTATCTTTATTTTATTTGTACAGGTTACCCTTGATGTCCCTCTGTCAAGAGAGCCTGTAATCAAACTCCCTCTGGTCATCCTGCTGGGTTCACCAAAACCACATGAGAAAAAGACGAAAAAGAGGTCCATCTGGTTTAGAAAGCTTCCTAGTTAGAAGGATGTGTTAGATCACCAGGAAGTGGCTTGCATGTTCTTTGAAATGAATATCAGGACTGAAAATAAAAACACGAGTGTAAATAAGTGGATGTTTGAACTACCTCAAGTGGGCAACTTCCCAAGTGTCCACTAGGTGGAGATGTGGGCCACATTAGAGAGTAGAAAAAGATTTTTATTTATTTATAGTAAGATAAATTTAGAGGGAAATGTGTCTTTCACTACACACAGCTCCACATTGTTTGATTTTTAATTTTCCGAATCAGGCAGTTAGGTCCATAAGTTTATGAACAAAGCCGGATGTTTATTAAATATACCTCTGTACACCATCACGGGGGATTTTAAATCGAACAATCAAGATCTGACTGAAGTGCAGACTGTAATTCAGGGGTTTTCACAAAGCCCTCGCTTTTTTAGTAACTGGACAGACTGAGATAATATTTAATAATATTAAATAATTAAAAGGATTATTTTTAATACTTGTTTTAAATCCTGTGCAGTCAGTGACAACCTTGACATCCACTGTTAGGCCTTTACTGCAGACGCTGGCAGCTGCTGCTTGTCTGTGAATCTCTCTGCTTTCAGTTTTGTCTTCAATAAATGAAAAGCTGCTTTATTGGGTTGGGATCAGGTGACTGACTTGACCTTTGAAGGATATCCCATTTCTTTGCCTCGATAAGTTCCTGGGTTGCTTTTGCATATGCTCTGTGTAACGAGAGTATAGCCCTGCTACTTTCATCAGCAGTCATATCATCAGTAAACGCTAGCTGGCATTGGCAGCTATACATTCCCACGCCTCCACCGTGTTTGAAGCATGATGTGGTATGCTTTAAGTCACGAGCTGAGCTCCTTTCCTCTTCCCATCATTCTGGTAGAAGATCATTTCTATTTAATCTGTTTTAGGTTCTTTTAGATGTTTTCTGTCTAATCTAGCCTTTCTGTTATTGTGTATAACTAGTGGTGAGTTTTATGCTGTAAACCCTCTGAATTTACATTCATTAAGGTGTCTCTTGATTGTAGACTCTGGCAATGGTACGCCTAGATACTTTAGAGTGCTCTGCATTTTGATAGATGTTGTGAAGGGTTTCTTTGTGGGTTTTTTTACAGCAGCCCTGAAAGGTCAAATGCACTCGAACTCAAGAAAACACCAGCACAATGATGCTGTAGCACACAAAACACAAGGAAAGGGCCAATGAAAAAAAATCTGTGATCATCCACTTAGGTGTTTTCTGTGGATTTGTCCCCTCCTAAAGTTTTTGTTGTCACTCTGATGGGTTTATTTTCAGCCTAATAATGGCCACCTTTACTTTCATTGACATTTCTTAGACCTCATATTGAAAATTATCAAATTTACTATGGCAGTTTAATTTAACTTAAAGCACTAACTGGCCATAAATCCAAATGTCAGGCAATTGTTCAATAACCTTTGAGCCTCTGAAAATGGAAAACGATGCAAACCCGCCAAAACAAAACAAAAAAAGCCTGTAATTCCTGGACAGTTAATGCAATACTTCTGTTAAATTCTGCACCTCAGTCAGATCTTGATTTTAAAAAGAGTCACAATTCAAAAAAATTTGGTAACTGCTGCTTTAAATACTAATCATCTGTTGTATTATCAACATACAGTCTTTGTTAAATAGGCAACAGACCTCTACACCCATCCAATCAAAAAGAACAAACTTCACATATCTCTGTGCATAATTGTGAAGTACAAAGTACCATTAAATGGACACACATTGTAGGTTAAGTACCTAACCACAGTTCTTGTACAGTAGAGTAAGATTCTTCCTGACATAGTTGTATGAAATAATCAGAATTTTGATCTGGTCTAAACTAGTTCTTTAAAACAAACTTATATATGAGAAACTGCATAATTACATAATTCCTTATCTCAAAATCTCCCTCCGTCTTGTGTAGAACATTTACACAGCGCAGCGGCGGCGAGACACAGTGACTCAGAAGGAGCTGAGAATCAGATGGTAGGGCTTTCTCAAGCTCGTCGTTGTCCGTGGACTCGTTTTGCAACAGAGGAAAGTATTTAACAAAGGCACATTCATGATTCTAACAGAACATGTGTTACCCAACCAGCGGTTCTTAAGTGAAACCAGGCCCATGTTCCTGACAGAGACTCAGACATCTTTCCTTGCCTAGGAAGGAACAACATGTTGAGAGCTGAGCATTTTATGGTTGAGATTCATCCTAGAAACATTTGACTATTGCGGGACCACATACAGCACACCCACCTACCCACAGGGAGAGAAAGAGAGGTAGTGGGAGAGAGAGAGCAGTGTCTGGTTCTGACTCAGCACAAACAGGGCTTCACGATTTCACAGTCAGCCCACAAAACAGAGGGAAAAAAATGACAGAAAAGATCTCAGCATTAATAATACAAAAACATGAGCGTGACCTGCACTGATTCTAATGTTCTGGCCTGCCTGCCCACCGCACTGCTATTTATGTAATTGGAAAATTAAAAATCATATTTCAACCCACATCTGTTGCAGCTGACTTGTCAGCGTGTGTGACTTGAGTGTGTTAGGAAGACTATTAACATTTGAGTGGAAACATAAAATGATATACGTCACAAATGGCTTTTAGTATATCAATTATTGTAAGTAACTGTGATACTTTGACAGTACAATGACTATGTGGGCACAGGAAGACTGGCAGCGGTTGACGTATGTCAATGCAAGCTGGAAAGAAGGAGGAAATTACAGGATCTAAATGGTTTACGGTTGAATACAATAGAAATCTGGAGTGTGGTCAAACACAGACAAATCAAGCTAATTCTGCCTCCCCCGCCTGCATGGAGATATCTGCAAAAAGCAGCGACAGTGTAGGCCATGTTCTTCAGTATACCAGCATACAAGCTGTCAGTATGGTTGGGAATGATGAAGTGCAGTGTGTGACAGATTCCTCTAATTCCGGGAACACCTGCATGAAGGCGTATCTACAGGGCAGCAGTTTGGTTCAGTTTTTTGGCTGCACTCATGGTCTTGGCTGCTCTGTAGCAGAGCCTGCCTGGTAACCAGTCTGGCTCCATGTACAGTGCAGGCTTGTCAGCCAGCCAGCTCTCTCTACACACACACACACACACAGGCAGACACTCAACACGCGCCGCAGCCTTTCCTGGGTTTTGGAGACAGGGTAGAGGGAGGTGTGGCCTGTGGCACCTCCCACCTCCGTAGCCAGAGCGAGTACCATGACAACCATGTGAGCCTGCCGGCGACTCCCTGTCTTCATCGGCCACGGTTGCCATGGCAACTCCCCACGGGGCTCCCGCAGATCAGCGGGATGGGCGTCCAGTTGACTAACCCTCTCCCAGCTGGGGAACGGCTGAGGGAGTGCGAGAGAGAGAGAGAGAGAGAGAGGAGTGAAGAGGAAGGGAGGGTGCATGAATGTGTAGGATGGCACAGCAGCGCCTGGGGAGAGGGAGAGGGAGAGAGAGAGAGAGAGAGAAAGGAAGGAGAGAGACTTCAGAAGGAGAGACACGGGAGACGGGGAGTCTGACCTGCTCAAGCGGCCTATTTCTGCCTACGTACAGGCTTTTAGCTTGCCAGCAGACAGCAAAGTGTGCAGAAAATCTTACGTAAATACATATTAAATCTGAATATTTCTCAATCTAACCGGTCCCGCTTCTTCGGGAGCAGATTGGATTCTGCGCACACTCATTTCACTAATTGTGCACAAGCTGCTTTACACGATTCAAACTCTAATCGATCCATCAGCAAAGCTTCTGTAGAAATGTGCGTCTCTGCTGCCTTTCTTCCATTTTCCATTCGTGTCAGTGACAAGTACCACTCTTTGGGTTTGGACTGAGTGTAATAGGGCCACAGATGGCTCTGTGTCTCTAGTGCGGTTGGAGAAAGAAATGGCATCACTGGGTCCATTGGCTGGAGACTACTGAGGGGCTTTTTCTACTCTCTAATTGCTCCAAGCTGCGTCCCCTTGAACGGCCAGAGACACACACAGATTTTCATGAGTGAAGGAAGAGGGGGCAACCAAAGCTGAACCTGTTTTTAAAGGAGCGCATGTTCATTAAAGCTCACATTTCATTGTTTCTCCTTAGAATATGAATAATGCTTTCAGGGCCACAGGAACAAAGAACTGCGTTTGTTAAGTGCATTAAAATGAAGTTTTTATTTTGGAAAAGGAGAAAGATAAACTTCCCACTGTAAACATTTTCTGATCTTTCTTTCTGTAAGTGCAGAAAAGTTTGATTTCTTCTTCTTCTTCTTTTTTTTTTAATATAAAATCCTTAACATATTTTAAATGTATAAAATAGTGACACAAGGCAATTCTGTCAGTGTTACAGAAGGCAAGTTGCCAAAACATTCTATACTAATTCAAATAATCTACAGTTTCTCTTATTATTTTTCTCTATTAAACGTGCAATAATACTCCTAAAACTAAAACTAGCTCTACATAAAGTGTGACTATATTGTGCACTTGTAGTGGTAACCTTTGGAATTACAAATTGTTTTTACTGTTCTAAAAAAATCCCTTGACACAAGTTGTTTGATTACACAAAGGATATAAAAACAAAACAAAAACAGTTCATTTCTATTTATGAAACTCAGAGAAGCACCCTCCCCTGCATAGGTGGACATTGCATATCTTGCAGCCGAACACGCTTTCATGTCGCAGTCCCTTGTTGGTGCAGTTCCTGCAGCGGCGCGAGCGCTCCGACATGCGCTCTAGGCGATGTCCATACTCTATGGGTGAATCTGCGTGTCTCTTGCGTGCTGCCCGCTCCATGCCCCTCGCCCCTTGGTAGTCTCCAATCAGCTGCTGTGCCAGGCGAACGCGGAAGTGACGTTGGGTGAACTGCTTGCCGTTGAAGCCCGCTGGTGGCGCGCCCCCCCGACTCTCCCTCAGGATGATGTATGCATTGACGATGCACAGGTTGACATAGAACCACAGGAAGTAGCGCCACCACTTCTTGCACGGCCTGCCAACCTGGTAGCACTCCCTCAGCTGGTCACACAGGTCCACGCCCCTCATGTTCTCCTGGTACAAGAGCAAGGGCAGAGGTCGGGGCACGCCAAAAGACAAACCTGAGCTGTCTATGCTGTCATTCTCACCATCTCTGTCTGCCTCGTGCTGCTGCCGGCCTGGACTGATGCCCACAATTCCTGGAGCGGAGTTGGTGGACAGGCAGCTGACCACCTTGGCGTCCCTTGTCACAGTAGCAACCAGGTTGCCACGCTGGCATTGGTAGAACTCGCCCTGGGACAGCTTTCCGACGTTTCGTGGGCGGAGGACCTCTGGGTAACCTTTGCGCCCGGGCTGAGTGGGCCCACAGGCATACTGTCCGTCTCTCAGCAGCCTCTGGAGGAGGGGCACAGAGGTGAAGAAGCTGTCCATGAAGAGATGGTGGTACTGACCCTCCAGGCCGCGCACTAAAGAGGTTACCACTCTGTAACCGAGGCAGGCTGCTGCCTCGTCTTCACTGGGCCGGCCTACGTAGATCTTGGCTCGATGACAGTAGCCTGAGCGAGAGTCACACAGCATCCACACTGTCAGCCCCTTCCTGAGGGGCTTGGAGGACATGTACTGGGTGGGGGAGAAACGTCCCTTGGTGACAATGGCACACTTGTCTATGGTCAAACAACGATTGGGCACGTACGCGTCCCACATGGTGTTCTCCACCACATCAAGGAGAGGCCTGATTTTGAAGAGGCCATCATATCCACGCTCCCCACGCACGGGCTCTGACTCACGGTCGCACAGCTGGAGATACTGGGTGAGTTTCTCAAAGCGCCTCGCCGTCATTGTCTTTTTAAAGCCCGCATTGCCGATGAAAATATCACTGGCCCAGTACATGCCGGTGTCTGGAAGCTGATTGATGCCCATAAGAATATTCAGCCCCACATAAGCTTTCATCTCCCTAACATCAGTTGGGTGCCAGTGGGGGTCTGATTTTCCGCTCCTCCTTTGCCGATAGAGGGCGTAATTGTTTGTTTGTTCTACCATGTGTTCAAAAAGAGAATCTGGGAAGAGTATCCGGAAATAGTCACGGGTGTCAGCATCGTCCCCCAGCGAGTGCTGAGGGCCACTGACAGCGGAGAAGGGCTCGATTGAAATTACCTGGTCAGGCTCGCCCCAGAAGTCGGGAGAAGTGCAGTCTTCATCCAAATCATCTTCAAAGCTGAAAAAACTCCTGCGCTCCTCCTCCTCCTCCAAATCGGAGAAATCAATATCCGAATCGTTCGAGGTGGTGTCAGAGCAGTTAGTGGAGGTAGAATAATAGCAGTCCTCTGCATACTCCTCCTCGTCGTGCTTGAGCCCATTGCTGCCTGTGACTAAAATTATGTTGCAGCCTCCTCCTGCGATGAAGCTGGCCGCGTCTGCAGTCTCCGCCGCCGCGGCTGCTGCTGTGCTCGTGAATCCATTCTCCCCCTCGCCGCCGCCGCCGTCCTCCTCTTCCTCTTCCTCCCGCAGTTCGTCTTCCTCGTCCGAGTCTGGCTTTCTGTACGGAATCTCAAACCACTTCACATCGGCCGAAAGGTTAAGCGGAGAGTCTTGGCTGTCGCACGCCGCTGTACTTTCTGTGTCCGCGCTAGTTTCCAAAATAGTAAAAAGCTCTCTCCCTTTTCTTGCCGTCGCCATGTCGGGGTATTAAAGTGCCCCTGCATGAGTCTTTTTATGTAGATTTTTTCACTGTGGAAAAATATTCGCGCAAACCGGCCATCCGAAATGAACTGATGTGCACTTAACAGCAGCCTCTTCCCTCAAAAAAACTTGCCAGCGGTGGACCTATGCGGCGTCTATAAGCTTGATTCTCATTGTTTCCGCTCCTGGTTTTTCTGGGCTTTGTAGCGCAGTGTGGCCGCAGACGTCAGAAGCTGCATGCATGTCCTGCTTTGTAGGGCGTTTTGCGACTGCAGCTGGTGGGGTTGCTAGTTCGCTAGGCTGGCAGATGGCCGCTTGCTGTTCTAATGCCCGCTGGCATTCCCCACCATCAATAAGCCGGATACCCATTTCTGAGGCCGCGGAGATAACAGAAACCACTGCTTTAAAAAACAAAAAACAACAACAACATCAAAATCACACGCTGTCAATCAGCTGTCACACCAAACAGCTGTAAAACATTGTGGATCCTGCAAACAGATTACAAACTCTGAATTTCCCCCCAAACATTTCTAACTTTGTTTTTTCACAAGTTTATTAAGTTTCGTTTTTTTCCCTAATGTTTGCAACTGTGACAACTAAATGCATAAAAAAACCAAACACAGCAGTTTTAAAGTGCAGGACTTCTTATCCATCCCCATGCCAAACAGACACCACAATGAACTCGGGCAGAGAAGCAGTTTGTTCATTCATAAACATGCTTCTTCCCTCTGACAGGTTCTTACATGAATCTGAAGCCCTATAGGCTATTGTGGAATTAGGGACCTCCCTCTATTTTATGAATGTGGGCAGATACTCTTGTGTTTTACTCTCAGACTGAGGTTGGAGATCTTTGCTTGATGAGATTGATTCCCCCTGCAGGTAGTGGCTGCAAACCCGTGAGATGCTGGCCCTTTTATTTTCCTTTAAATGTGCCATTTCAATTAGGATTTCCCGTGTTTACACACTATACACTCATGACTCTGCCAAGCACTTTCTAAGAGCCTGTGACATTTGCCAGTATAAGTTAACTCTTCAGTCCCATTATGAACAGATCAGTGCAACAGCTGAGCTCTAGTCGTGAACTGCAGCTATACTTGCAGTTATTATTATCAGAATAAACAACCCTTTTATGATTACTGTTGTTGTTTATGTTTTATGGGGTTTTCCTTCATCGGTGTAACACTTGGAAGCTCAAAATGGCCATTGTAATATGTGATCTAGGGTTAAACAAGGATGCTTTTGACATTTCTGTATGCTACTCTGCATTAAATAAAGTATTCGCTACATTGTACTAGTTATATAGTTATATTAATTACACATAAACAGCATATTACTGAGGGTCACTTTCCCACAACAGACAGCAGAAAATGTAAAATAAGACATTTGGCTTTGACTTGAAATAATAAAACTTGTTTCTTTTTCGTTTGACTGAGGACTGGTTAAATCCTTTCTTTTTGTTAGGGTGGGGGAGGGTGTGGGCTGCAGGAAGGGTCCTTCCCAAATTCTTTTAGCTGTGGCCTGAGTCTACATGGCTGGCTGAGCACTGGGTTGCTGCCCCTGGGCCCTGCAGCAGAGGCACGATTTATGCGTCCTTCCTCACTAGCTTATTGCACAGATTCTTGTTGTCTCAGTGGTATCATATTGCCTCTCTGAGCTAGAGGCCTGCTGTTTTTATCTGCAGAGAAGGAACTGAATGCCATACGAACAGTGCACACTGGGAACCAGTATTCTGGAAAACAGTGGAAAATGAGGGAGGCTGTGGACCTTCGATATCCAGCCCAAAAATAGAAGTAGAGAGGGGGAAAAAATGGCTCACTCCAGCGTTTCCAGGCCCCTGGAGCAGAGTACTGCAGCAGACCCCTCAGAGACTCCTGCGGTGGGGTGGAGAGACGTCAACCAATGGGGGTGCAGGCGTTCTGTGTGTGTGTGTATGCGCGTGTGTGCCTGTGCGGCAAACTCAGCTCCTCCACTGCTCAGATCCATTTCCTGTGGATGAGTTCAGAGATGGTTTTTGAGTGTGTGTGTCTGTGTGTGTGCATGCATCTGGTTGCATGTGAGCAAATGGTGCAACCACTGCAGCTCCCGCTTTAGACAGGCGGCCTTTTTTCTCTGTCATTTTGGTATAGTGTCTGCTTTGCTTATGTGTATGTAATGCTTGTCACTGAGGGGCTTGTTAATCACACATCTCCTTGCACTGCCAGAAGCACCCTCAGTCTCAGCTGATGTGATTAGAATTACGAAAGCAAATCATAAACAGTGGATTTTTTAGTAAGCAGACCATCAGATGATTTGATGAGCTGATGTTTGACATAAGTGGGGAAACTGATGAGCTGTAGTGCTATTAATGTAAGCTAAGCTGTCTTTTTAGGACAGTTTTGCTATATTATGGACTCTTTACTAAAGTGTTGCTACATAATGAAATGGTTTTTAGCGTTTTGCTGAACCTTTAGATGACCCAGTTACCTGCCCAAACGCTCCATGATGTGTAATTTTGACCTTGAGAAATATTCACCTGATTGTCCCCTCCCTTTAGGCAAAGGGAAAACACTGCCCTCTTGTGTTGGATAGAGAGCAGTGATCACATGAGCAGTCTGACAAAGTTAAAGTCTTTAAAATAATAATAATAATTTCACGATCAAATGTTAATTTTATTATATTTATCTTATTATGGCCGAGCAAATCTTTGCGGTGAAGCACACAGAGGCTTTATTTTGGTCTAGTCAGAGTGCAGTAATGTGAAAAATCCAGTGTGCTTTGAGCCCAACAGTCTTCACATGACTTTCCTCTTAGATATACTTGCATTGATACTGGATCTCAGAATGAATATAGCAATTATAATGAGGAGTAATTAAATTATGACAGTGAAAAAACTGGCACACTGCTCTATAACAGATAAGTTTTTGTGCATATACAAAAATATCAATGCAAAAAAACAAAAAAAACAATAACATGTTATCTTGCTCTTCAAAACAGATGAAAAAATCTCCAAGTTGGGCAACAGGTTATTTTACAAAGTAGTTAAAGCTACTGGAGAACTTTATATGCTTTGGCCACTAGATGGAGGAAACAGACAGAATACTGAGGGAAATGAAACAAACGTAATTATACTCAGCATCATGTTTTATGCTCTCTTTGTGCGCAAAGCTCTCTTAACAGACCAGTGGAATAAGAAGTCTCTGTGTATTACTCACCTAAGTTCTCACTTGGCTCTTAGTGCATACACCATGTGTTCCTCATTATGCCTTTTGTACTCGAGTAGGACTCACAGACCTCATCGTTGAGGCCTTGGCTCTGCCTTTTGCACAGTTAGCGCTTCTGCAAGTTCAGGTCTTAGGAAAAAAAAAAATCTGTGTCTTACTTATTCCTTAAATTCATTCATTTACTCCCATAATTCATTCTTTGTGTGTTATGGTCACCATTTTACTGACCTTCATTTTAAAAGGGGAACCACAGTGTGTTCTGTAGGAAGGTGAGGCAATTTAGCTAAGCTTAATTTCCTGATGACTGCAAATGTAAAATGTTTTAAATACCAGACCCTACTTCTATGAGTCAATCTTCTCTGTATCATGGATGGACGCACAGTTAAATATCAGACACCACTGTTAAGCACATATTTATTGGCTTTATACCAACCTTTTAGTTTAGGCAGCTGCTCATAAGTATAGGCCAACCCACAAAAATCAGGGCTGCACACAGCCGGTCAGAAGAAAGAACAGGCAGGATAAAACAGACGTGGGCAATTAATGTTCCCAAGGGGCCACACAAGAAACTGGGACTGTTGTGGATGTCCATACTAACTAGCTTTTGAAGAAATTAAAAGAATATTGAGCAGAACTGAGTTCAGCTTATTAGTGCAGAACCTCGACAGCAGCCTCAGGTTCTCATTTAGGCCTTTGGAAAAATTAATTGCCCATACCTGGTGTAAAGGATAGACTTCCAGCTTTCATGTTTCACAAATGAAAGTGCCATGAACCTGCATTCTTTTTTATGGCCAGCAGTGGGCTACTACTCTGGCTGCACAAAGACTTCCAGTTGTATAGTAATCTGGTTCTTGATTTTCTTGCTCTGTGACCTCATTAAATGTCTCCCCTGATGACTTAATCAGTTTAGACACTAGTTTCAGGTCATAACTGTCATATTGAGTACTTGAAGTTCTTTTAATAAGTTTTGATCTTTCACAAATCTATTATTTGTACCTAATATTCAGGAGGAATAATGAGGTGTGAGGTTTTCATCCTGGTCATGGAACACTGGACCAGCTCTTTATCTTGTTCGTGTGTATGGATGTTTGCCCAAAGTGTGAGAGTTTGGGGTGACTCTAGTTCAGGAAGTAGATCAGGTCATTTACTAATCAGTAGGCTGGTGGTTCGATCTCTGACTGCTCCACTTTGCATGCCAGTGTATCCTTAAGCAAGATAACAAACCCCAAGTTGCTCTCTGATGCGTCCATCAGAGTGTAAATATGTGTGAAAGCAGAGTTTGAAGGTACTAACTCTCATTATCACACACATTCATACAAGCACTGTTTTCAATGTTTAAACTCAAGAATGCATGAATGTGTACAAATGGGTTAATGAGGCATGTTGTATAAATCGCTTTGAATGCTCAAGAAAAGTAGAAAAGCACTACATAAAAACCAGTTCATTTGCCATTTATCAACCAGTCTACATGTGCTTTATGGACTTGAAGAAGGTATTTGACTGTGTTCTTTAGGGGATCCTGTTTGAGGTGCTTTGGGAGTATGGGGTGTCTGACCTGTGTTTACGAGCTATTTAGCTGCCACAGGTTTGTCACTGATTTCAAGGCGGAGACAAGTGGTGGAAGGCTTCCACCTTGATGGACTCAGGATCTTGTCTCTTCTTTTTGTGGATGACGTAGTTTTCTTGGCTTCATCAGTTAGTGAACTCCAGCTTGCACCTGAGCAGTCTGCAGCGAAAATGAGTACCAGGGTTTGTCCAAAGCTAGTGTTCTCAGCAGGAAAAGGGTGGAGTGACATTGCTCATCTGACATTTGATTAGGATGCCTCCTGGGTGAGGTGTTCTGGGAACGCCCACTTAGAGGACATGCTGGAGAGATTATGCCTCAGTATTCCCCCAGATGAGTTGGTAGAAAGAGACAGGGCCTCTCTGCTTATACTGCTGCCCCAGTGACCCAGCCTGGACTGATAAATCACAGTTGACAGTTGTTGTGATTTGGCGCTATATAAATAAAACTGAGTTGAATTGAATTGAATTGAATAAATGGACAGATGGATGATCATTCTAAGAGTTTATCCAGAATATGCTCATTGTCTAACAATTTGTCAATCACAAGTCAATAGGCAATGTGAGTATGTGGTATCCTTGTTTTCTCAGTCAGATCCACCCCTCACCAGTTTCAAAACACCAAGATGGCTATGGCAAAAACTCAACTCAAGGCTTCATAACGGAGCTTTGTTAACCAGTGGGTGAAATCACAGAGGCTACGCCCATCTTTTATACTGCCTATGGGACAAATGAGCGTTGTCAACAGATGTCATATGCACTGCACTTTAGCAAAATAAGGAATTCCTAATAATTTCTTCAACAGACTGCAGAATATGTGATGTCTAGTGAGGAAAACTTGAATTTTAACTTTTATTCTCATGATTATTACTTTAATAGCCATCAGTTGTCCTCTTTTGGTAATTACCGAACTGTGTAGAATAATTGTATCCTTTTTAAGTGTTTCAAAGTTTCAAAGCATGGTCTAGTATTAAGGGAATCCCCTTTGCCGTCCACCATTGGCCTTGCATATGGGTGTCGTTGTGTTACTGTCATGTGACAAAACACGTGGGGACAGATTGCCACAGTGACGCACCAGAGACCACAAAATATGGCACATTTGGGGATTGTGGAAGTGTTTTGTCTGCTACATGCAGAGAATGACCGGAAAACGTTTCACACTGTAATAAACAAACAATGCTTTTGAAGAATGTGTTGTTAATCCTCTAACATATGTCAATAACTCACAGCGTCCTTTGTCTGCATTCATGGGAAAGTGAACATCACTATTGATCTGATTTGTAATTAATGTTCTGTATGAATGATCATTGGCTTATCCCTTTCAGTGGGATACTCTCCTCTGATTTTATTATTAGCAGTAAATCATTCTCTTGCATCCAAGTCTCCCAAATGAAAAGAACTGTTTTCATGTTGTTTTTAATTAGATCCAAATGGTCTCGATGGGAAAAAATACAAACAAATGCATGATGTGTGTTGTACACCATTATTTTTCAGTCCTGTAAGTAACAAATAATGGATTGATATCACTGTCAGATTGCTGCTCACATCATTCACAATGCAAAGCAACACAAAGTCAAGGCTCTTGGATAAGTTGGTCTCAACTGGCTGTTTTTTTCTTGCCTCCTTTTCCATATTTTTCATATATCTCTCCCGTCTGGCCTGTATTGCAAAATCATATGAGGTCTCATGCAGTAAGTAATAAACAGATGGCGAGCAATTCAAAAAAGCTGTTAAAATCTGGCGAATGCTTTCGAAGGAAAGCGTTCACCTTTAATTTAGTAGCAGCACATTCATCCCTATGACAAATTCATTTCTCACCGCTGGATCCACATGACACAATCAATGTGCATCGGGGGCCTTTGTGTCACATCTTTTGCAAAGAGCATTTCTGCATAGCAAAAAAAAAAAAAAGACTTCACCAGAAGCTTGAGTGCAGCCCTATATGATTTTGAAAGCCGGCAAGGTTAACAACTGCCATGAGTATATTGATCTACAGTTATGCAAAGTCCTATGATTTCAGGTTGAGATCTGTCATTTGAGACACTAATATTTCACAGTAACTAAAGAGGTTCAAGACTTCACTTGGTGTAGGTGCAGTCTCAAACTGTTATCGCTTTTAAAAGCCATTAAAATTTCAATTGTTACAGAGATGTGGATAACTTGTTTCTTTCAGCTTTACATCCCTGGTTGTGTTCAGCCTCAACAGACGCCAGTGATTGCTTGCATAGTCTCTGACGGGGAGCAAAAAAGTTCCAGATCAGCTGCTTCGTGTGCATCTCAGCGTCAGAGAAAGTTATTGGACACCTTAACTTCTCTGCTTGTGCTTTTCTTCTTCCTTTTAGGAGTTACTCAATGGAGCCTGGTCCCTCGTTAATACAGACTTCTCACATTCGGGGAGCAGAGGGAGGAAGTGACCACATATGGACCTTGTTACCAGTCCTTGATGAAGACTTCGGGTCACAAAACAAGGGGCCGCATGGGGCGATGAGTGTGCAAGAAAAGGACACTCCAAAGTCTACAAAAGTCTGTAATCCTGCTGTAAAACCACAACGTCTTCCCTCAAGTCATATCTTTAGGTACTCATCAGTGTTGCCAAATCCTTAGTTTGACCACAGCTGCTGTACTTGATGATAAAGAGCCATGTGTATCATTCTTAATACATAATAATTGTACTAGCAGTGGTCCTAAGTGGCTGAGAATGATGAGTTGAGTCTAATAAAGTGAGGTAACACTGTGAAAAAAGGTTGGCAGGGTATACAGCCGGACTTTGGAAGACCGGTGCCTTAAGATGAAGAGGACCTGGTTCTCTGAAAGGAAATGACCTATAAACAGACTCGTGAATGTCAGTCCAAACATTCTCATGACTTCTCCAAACAAAAAAAGGAAAAAGAAAATATTTCACAGTGAGCGAGCTATCACCCCTCTGCACGTGTTTGGGTTAAACACCTGTGCGATCTGTAAAGCATAAGTGACATTTTTCACCATGTACTTTGAGAATTAAATGTAAAAACAGTCAATGGATAAATATCAGTGGCACTGTTGAGCACTGCCTCTATAACAGAGAGATAACACCATGATATATGTTGCTTTTCAAGTCATTCTTAGAAACTGAGTTGGTGAATCAAGCGGGCCCAGTTCAAACATCTGTTATCAGTTTGTTTTGATCACCTTTCTTCAGCTAAGATGACTAAGAGGAGAGCATACACTTGAAAGAAATTGATTGTTAACCACAGATTAACCCAGAAAAGACGTTTCTGGTCTTTAAACATGTATGAGTAAAATAAAGACTCATATTTATCCGCTTGTTGTTGCTGTTGTGGAGTCAAAGCTAAGTGCAGGGAGGCCTGTTACTATGAGACAACCCTCTCTCAGCCTGACTCATGTCTGAGAACAGGAGGGGACAGAGGAGCCTGTGTAGCTCTCCCAGTCTCCGTTCCCACACGAGAAAGCTTGTCTTTTTGTCCTGTCTATTTCTATTTGAGAGAACACGCAAGTTTAAAAAGAAAAATGTTCCTGGATATGAACTGATCTCTCAATGATCACAAAAATGAGGGAATCTTTGTTATCTGACTGGAAAAGACAAAACACTGAGCATATGTTTGACATATGCAGTCTTGCAAAATATTATATATCTTAAAGGCCACTGCGGCTTGTTGTGATCAACCATCTTACTGCAAATTTTGCTCTTCGCACAGCACTTTCGTCATTGCATCACATACCAGTCACACCCATGGACAGAGAAAAATAATGATGATGAGGAGACTCAGCAGCAACTGGAATAAAAGAGAAAAACATTTCCAAACAATATGGAACAAAATAATCTCATAGACAAAGGACATTTTGGAATATAAGATCTCCATAGTTCTCTGTAACAAAGAGGTATTTGTTAGTGATTCAGAATAAACTGTATCCTGTTTTAGAGAACAGTGGATATGTTTTCCACACACATTTATTTGGGCTCCGTACTTTAAGAAAATCTTTGCACATTAAAAAGCATAAACCTGCACATGACAACTAACTATTTAACTTAACTATTCTGTTATTTCGTGAATATTTTAATGATTTGCGTGTGATTCTGACCTCCAGGGGCTTGATCTGCTGCTCATCCTGTAAGATGAAGAGATATTGTTAGTCGCATGAATGTAACTGATCACCACGGGGTTAAAAAGACAGTGTAAATGTACACTATATGGACAAAAGTATTGGGAAACACTCTTAATCTATGAATTGACCTATTATGGAATCGACATCTTCAGGCCACGGGTTTCCATGTTTAGGGACTTTGGTCCATATTTTGTGCAATCAATCGCATGTATGAGTGTTAATTTCAGTACAAAGTTGATTTGAGGGTGTAAAAGTCTCTCACCTGTTTTGACTGTTATCTTCTCTAGTTTGTTTTGGCTAATTTCCCATGGTTGGCATAGAAGGCTGCCTGTTGCCCAGTTGTAGGTTGTTACTGGTGGGGGTCAGGATAGCCCTTCCATGGTTGAACTCTGTAAGTATAAATAGTAGGGTTATTAGGTAGTATTAAGTAGTATTCGCTACTTTTCTTTACAGCTTTAATCTAAGAATGATTGTAGACGTCAGCAGGGTTAACTTGTCAAGTCAGACTTCCTGATTTAATAAACAGTTTTTTAAGTGTCAGTCTGAACAGTAATAATGTATAAAACATGTTTCTGAAACTGATAGGGTTCAGTTATCTTCATTCATTCAGTTATCCTTGTTGCATCTGTGGCTAAAGGTATTTTTAGCACTATTAAGTGCTTCTTAAGAAGCGGATGAATCGAGGATCCCATTGTTTTCTTTGTGAATCACTTTGTGTATCAGATGCTCCATTTTCTTTGCCATCTACCTCAGCACGGGCACATTTCAGAAGTGGTGGCCTTTCCTGCTTGGTTTCAACTCAAAGTAATATTTAAAAATCAGTGCCAGGACCCCAGTATGCGTGACTGATTTGATGTTTAAGCTATCCAGGCACTGAGTTTGTTTGGGGAATAAGGCGAGGTCATCCTGCAATGTATGTGCTAAATGATCCTGTTATGAAAATAGATAAATAAAAAGGGAACACAGTTTACACTTTGGATTATTACTCACCCTTTTACTTCTGTGATCTGACAAGCTTGTGTTAAAAAGTCCCGGAGAAAAAGATTTGTTTCATGGATACGTTTTCTTAACAAACAGTTTGAGGAAATAAAGCTATCAGAGTGCAAGTGATATTTGGAAACTCTTCGTACGCATGGTTTTGAGCTTCCCACGACAAGATTTCTGTTTTGTGTATTGAAGGTTCATTTAAACATGACGCGCATGACGTGCTGATTCTTCCAACTTGCACCAGGGAAAGAGGTCAGACAGACTACAGTTTCAAGAGAATGAAATTTACTTTATTTATTCAGTATTTCAGAAATTCTTTTGTTACAGCAACTGAAATTTTTATGGAATACTACTGCTACTACTACTGTTATACTAATAAAAGCTTCTTTTTTTTTTTTATCCACAAGGGGTCTGCCAAATCAAACATGCAAAGTTATCAGCATGTTTGATTTATCTGATTTTTATGCCGGATACTCTTCCTGACACAACCCCAGAGGGATTTGTGTTTCCTTTCAACATCAAAACAGGGATCTTATGTTTGTTAGGCAACTATTACCACTAATAATAACAATGATAATGTTTTAGAGGCGTGGTCCCGCTCCTGATATTCAGATAATTTCTCTCCAAACCTTTGACTGACAGACGTGATGACAGCCTTAGCCATTTGCTGCCTGCTTGGCCTCCCCTCTGCTAATTGGACCTGTTTGAGCTGTTTGAGCTTTTAATACCATGAAAAGGCACTTTTCATGGTATTATGTGAAAAATAACATGTTCTACTGTGTGGTGCAGACTGTTATTTTGTTAGCTTGATTTTTGTTTTTTTAGCATCAAATAGCACAAATGTGTGTCTGTGCATTGCAACTGTACATTTCGCGGTTACAACTTGCTAACTAAACCTGCTAGTCTTGCTAACTAAAAACTCCCAAACTTCAAAAGACTCCAAAGACACCCCCCAAAACAAAAAACAAAAACTAACATGACTGCCCTTGAAATGCTTTTCAATACAGTCTATGGTAGAAAACCCAACCTGGCAATGAGCATGTCTATACTGTCCCTCTAGCTTTTTACTATTTCTCAGTTCTTTAGAAGAAAACAATACTCTGAGCATAGCATAACTGTTGTTTTCGTTGCGCAACACCAAATCCTTTGGTTAACTGAGTGTGAAAATTGTGTGATTGCAGCCCTCTACGCCAGTGTTTTGTTGATTTTACTGTAAATTCAGCTGGAGTGCCAAAGTGTTGCAGGCCAGTAAATAAATCAAATCATAGGCTTGTATACTAATTAGAAACAGTTCTTATCTGTTAGACTTTTCATCAGTCTTATGAAGATGCTTGTGTTCTAAATTCCCACAGCCGTACTCCACGGGGTACAATTTCTGATACAGCTGGAGATTATTCATGTTATTATTTCTCAATTTGTGGCTACACCCATGAGTGTCACTCTAAGATGGGCATCTGACAGTTTTGGGGTTTTTTTAAATGTTTTTTTGTCAATGTTTATGTTGACCAGCTGTGTCTCACCACAGTTCTATGAGTTACACTTCTGTGATACATGTTACTTTGCCAGGAAGGGCCTTGTGGTTTCAATGAGTGTGGATACACTATGCATAATGCCAACATTAGTACAGGACTACAGTCCAACAACAAATATAATATTGTACAGCCTCCTTTTTAAAGAAAACCAATAAAACAGATGAAACACTAAGAGTCACTTAAAGTCAGACCAGTTGAAGGCTGAGGGAAATGTCCCTGCAAAGAGGATTATAGACCAATAAAGTGAGTTATGGTTATGTGGGAGAGTCGTGATAAATCAAAGATGTTTACAGAGTCTTCTTGTGGATGTAGGAGAATCTTAATTGTACCGTGCACAAGATATTCAGCTGCTTTCCACATAGCACTGTGCAACCCCTAATATTTAAAACTCAGTAAATATACAAGAATCAACTTATTTCTGAGTTCTGCACACCAGGATTTATTATGTGTCTTGAAAATCTTGTTTACTACAGGCAGCACAGCTAGTATTATTTTCACCTCGTGAAACTGTGTGTTTGTGACAGATGGCCAGATGTGGTCCTTATGACATCTACTCTAATGGGAATTTAACCAATGGTAGTTTTATGCAGTTTGGTAGGTGTTCATAAGTCCATCTGTCAGAGAACCAATTTTTCAACACTAACCCTGCAAAATACAGTCACAAAGCTTTACAGCTGTATAAACCTGATTCTCTGCACTGCCAGAGAAATATGAATAATCAGGTGAACTCAGGCATGACTTGCTGTGATTTCACAAGTAATTAAGTACAATTGCCTCCATTTGTGATTTGTTTCCTACAAACAATGCTGGAATAAATATTGGTTGGAGCGAGGCGTCATCAAGTGCTCATAAAACAGCTACATGTGGATGTATGCGCTGACCCCACACCTGTATATCATAAGAGCGCTAACATTTGTTCAGATCTGCTGTACTTCTTTATCACCAGGGTTCACTCAGCTGTACAAGTGCAAGCTGTTACAGTATCTGTGTTGTTCCATCCTCCACACGGTTCCTATGGCAGCTTTGAGGGTTGAAGTGGAAGAGCTCACATCCCCACTCATTACTGGAAACATGCCTGCTGGACTTCTGTGACCGTCTCATCTGCCAAAGTGGAAAAACTGTTTGGTTTTCCTTGAAGTGATAGAGGAACTCAAACTCTTCAACCACTTTGCACTACACATTCACGTGTTTCTGAAGCATAGCATATTTACATGTTTTCAGACAGTTTGGTCATTATCCCGGGGGAAATGGTGGTACCATAAACTGGAGTTATATGCTCAATATTCAGTTTAAAATGTAAATACAAGAATGTTGAAAAAAAAACAAACAGTCACGGTGGGAATGAACAGGACATTTTTCAGATGCTTTCATGGTTTTGTGATTTTGAATACACCTTCACTGCAAAATAAAATGCATCATACTTCATAAAAATACAGTGACTAAAGCCTTGAGATTGCCACATTTGCACATAGATTTATGGGCAAAATATTAATTGAACAGTTAGCATAAAACGTTTACTGTGCTTATAGCAAAGTACAACAAAGGGTGACTTTGATGAAGTGAACTGATTCATTGTTGATAACCAGAATATGTAGAGCAAAACCATTTTTTTCTGAACAAGAAAAATTGAGCCTTGGTCACTACCAAGTTGTGTTGGGTACTTACACATACAGTGTAAAAGGAATGTATAGGTATGTATATATAACGGTGTAAATAATTGGTCCAAATGGCTACATATAATTTCCAGTGTTTCCACTTTATATTAATATGCAAAGACTCACTCAAGTGAGCCAGTATCACTGCAAATGGGAACACTTTAATCAAAATGTGGACACAAGTGGTCAAAACCACACTGTAAACCTTCAAACTCCTGTTGTTTAATTTGGCTGGTTATGAAGTCACTTTTCAGTGAATGTTTACTTCATGTCATTATTAACTCAGCCAAAGATGTTGGGCTTTCCAGATCTGTGGAACTGCCTTGGCGTGCAGAGACTCCTCCTGCTGCAGGTTAACAAGCCAGGCTGAGATGTCCCAATGAAGAAACTGTGCCACCTTCAAAGGAGACATATATTGGCCACAGTGGCCACAGGAGTGAGTTAAAAATTTTCCTTATAGCATTGCTGGTAAAAAATGACTGCATGTGGAAGACGTTAGAGTGATTAAAAATATTGACTCTACATAAAATAAAGTTTCAAGTACATACCTGATTAAAACATCCAGCGTCCACAATGGGATCATTCACACAAATTGTCATCAGGCAGGTGACTGACCCAGACTTGCCCTACTTAGAGGATATTGGTGTCCTTTAGCTACCAAAGTCGTTTACTTGTCATTTGTGCTCTCGTGGGCAGAAAACAGTTTGGATCTTTCTAATGAAGAAGTGAGGACAGAACAAAGGGTTTATAAAAAGAATGTGATGTCAAGCATTTTTAATCATAATAATGAAGCCTTTGTAATCCTTTATGTCTATAAGTTTGGTTGTGTGTCTCAAGCTAGAAGCAGCCACAAGAGAGAAATTACCCCCGTAGGTATCAGTAAACCAAGAAGCCTCAGGTTTTTAGATATATAATCAAGAAAGAAAATATAGGGCCAAAGGGAGACTGATCACAGAGATACACCAATAAGGAATAATCCACTACTCGTGAATGTTTCCCTCCTTTACTCCCTGTCATTATCTTGCTGACATTCTCACCCTCCGGCCATCTCCTGTGCAGCTTTCTTTCTCTCCATTCATCTTTACCTTCCTTTACAGAACTGATTCAAACAGGCTCCACTGAAGATTTTAAGGGTCAAGGTCTGTTTGGACACTTCTGGTTTGCTCAGCAGGAGATGGCAAAGACTTTAACGGCCTGATTGCCTTTGAAGTCCACAAAATGACAGCAACCTCTCCAATATGATCAAAGGAGGACCGAGGCAACAAAATTAGAGTAATATGCTTTGAATATTCTCCTTGTTGACTAATGATGTCAAAAAAGTACTTATGATGTGAACTATTACAAAATTCTCTTGAGGGAAAATTCTGGAAAACACAATAGTATATTAATATGAATTTTACATTGCCCAGAAACATTATAATGAAAAAAATACCTCACCAATCAAACAAACAAGCAAAACCAGAAATCAGTGAGTTCTATTTTCAGTCATTTTAACTTCATTTCCATTGAAAGGTAGAAGGGGGATATGAAACATTAGGACTGTATTGGTATTTTGGAATAGATGTCTAAATTTAATGGCCTTTCAATACATGTCTCTGGCTACTCCTCTAACTTTGCCGGTTTACAAAGGTTAAATATATTTTTAAAAGTTAATATGCAAGTGTAGTTAAGATACGATAATCATAGGTATGAATGTTATGGTAAATTTAGGCTTGCACTCATGTATATATCATGTATATATCTATCCACTTAGCACTTTAATTCTTATTCTTATTCTTATTTTTATATTTTTATGACAGTATGTTGCACTGAAGCACCGCAGCAATTTCCTAATGTTGTAAACCTGCTCAACATCTGGCAATAAACCCTTTCTGATTTCTGATTTCTGATTTCAATGATTTCTTTGAACTGTTCTTTTTTTTTTTTGGAGTGGACTGATTGTACAGGATACATCTTAGATGACTTTAAAAAGCAAGAATTGGGTCCAAAAAGGTTGAATGGGGTTTTTCTGTAATCCACACAGGCTCAAATATATACATACACCCAGACTAATATTTGGATAAACGTCACTTAGTAAACTGCACAGTAACCAGATGCTATCAACAAACTTCTGGCATAAGTCTGGTAGGATATTTGACCACTGTTTATGAAAGCATTGATACAGTTCATTTAAATTGGTTGGTTTTCTGACACAGACCCCACTTTTAAGCATAGTCCACAAATTCTCAATAGTGCTGAGCTCAGGGCTTTGGGAAGGCCATTCCAGAAGCTTAATGTTAGCCTGCTTTATCCATTCTATGACCAGTTTTGATATGTGTCTTGGGTCACTGTCTTACTGGAACATCCAATTGTGTCCAAGTTTCAACTGTCTAGCGGTTGATTTGAAATGAAGTTGAAGAATTTGGTGGTAGTCTTCGTTCTTCACTATTCTATCCACTTTTTTGCAATGTACCAGCATCAGTGGCAGCAAAACAGCCACAGAGCATGATGCTACCACCACTGTGCTTGAAAGCTTGTATAGTGTTCTGAAAGCCTTCCTGTTACTCCTCTGAGCATACTTTTTGTTATTGTGGCCAAATAGCTCAATCTCATCTGACCAGTAAAAAGTTCTTTGTTGGTCAGCGCCCTCTCAGTCCATAGTGACTGTAGACAGTGACGCTGGTGTTCCAGCAGTTTACAGCATGTTTGAGCCTTGGTGGTTCCTGGGCTGTTTTTGGACATCCTAACACATTTCTTGTCATGGGAGGGTGACAGTTTAGGTCTGAATAACTTATACTTACACATCATTGTTTAAACTGATGATCTTGAAATACCCTGTCATTAACAAATGGCGCCAAGAGATCTTCCCAACTTGTAAAATACACAGTTCTTCTTCTTATATCAACTTCCTTGGACTTTCCCATTGTTCTTAGTACCGTCAAAACAAATCACTTTTGTGCTGGCAAACAGAAAGCACCAGTTGTAATAAATCATGATCACCAATGTGAAGTTAATATGCCTTGGCTTTGTCAAAATAACACTCTTAATAGAACCTTCAGCATCATTTATTAAAAGATTTAAGTGAGTGAGTCTGTATCTAAACTTTTGACCCTGTGTGAATTAGAGAAAATCTAATGTAAATCCAAACTTGTATACCAAATTCTTGTTTTTTAAAGTCATGAAAGATGTGTGATTACAATCATTGCACCCTAGAAAAAAGAGCAGTTCAAAGAAATCATTACAACCCCGAAATTACCACGACATTCATGCCCATGAAGAGTGAATGTAAACTTCTGACCACAACTGTAACTTTGTATAGGATATACAGAAATAGCAAGTCTGTAACTAGGATTGTTTAAATACTGAGGGCACGAGTTAAAAGTTTATCCGTTCAGTTCTGACACTGTAAATAGATACAAGGTGCCTTTTGAAAAGTAGAATCAGCTCCCAAAAATTGTTATTGTTTAAATGCTAAAAAAAGATGTCTGACATTTACAGTCTCACTTTGAATTCACTATCCTGGCCTTTTATAGTAAAAGCTTTATTTTTTCTAATTAGAACAGCGATACATCAAATCATGAGGGAATCAATACTTGGATCTTTTTTTTCTTCTTCTGTTCACATGGCAGACAGAGACGCTTTATGATGTCACCATAACATCACATTTTATTTAGCAGTCAGTTAAATGAGTTTGCTTCACATTGTTAAGCACAGTTAGTTTAGACTGTTTGGTTGCCATGCCGCGGCTGGTGGAGCCGAGAAATAAACATAACTTTTAAGGACAGAGGCAATGATGCTCAGCAGATGACATTTAAAACAGAATTCTGACATAAGAAACAGGACTATTTTTGTGCCCTTTGCCATTTGGCATCCCCTTTAATCAATCCTGATCAGCCAATTCAAACAGAAAAATCAGAGCATGCATTAAGTGAGCGAAGTCCTAAAGTTTTTTTAGGCATCAATTCACTGCACTTCTGCCAGATGTTCATTGCTCATTGCTTGGCAAATGTCTCCATAGCTTATGGGAGATTAGGAATAATGATCTTGACCCAAAAAGAAAAGAACAATTATATGTTTAGTTTGATTTTTGTCCCCAAATTACCCTACCAGAGCAGTATACAGCTGCCTACCGCCAGTTTACGAGTTATTTCTTCCATCTTTCCTACATGTAATTGAACCAGTGATAACAGCTCCTATCATCAGCTGAAGCAAGGAGCATCAGTTCTTCCATAGTGTCTTCCTTTCATCATCACCCAAGACATTAGCTCAGTTCATTGACCCAGTGATATCCTTCGTACCAGTATCTCTGTTCCCCCAAATAGAAACGGAGGACTGCTCCGCTGTGTCTGCTCTATCTGCGTCATGGCCTGATAATCACAAATTTACCAGAAGGCTTGATGCTTTATCTCAACCGAGGAGAGCTAAAACGGTTGCACACCAATATAGGATCTATGTTCTCTAACAGGGAGTCTGGATCTGGATACTCATCAAGGGGGTGTGTGACTACAAGTGTTCTTCTTTAGTCTCATCCTCTGTACCCATAAACAGGGAGAAAATGTGTGAATAACTTTAACCCCCCCCTTCATATTTTCATGAGAAACCCACAATGCAGTTGTACTATTTCCTGAAACAATACCAGGCCAGCATTTCTTAGGATTTCACCAATTGGTCAAATTCTGTGGCTGACAAAACTTGTCAAGGCTTTTTCATAAGTTTTTCATAACTTTATAATTTAAGCCTGTTGCAGGCAGTTTTATGATGTGGTCACATGTGGAATTTTGGTTTCATGCAATTTATCTTGTACACAGTTCAAAGATGAAATTACCAGAATTTGTCTAAATAAGCAATCACACATAGTTGTAACTTTTCTAACATATTCTGGATCTGTTTCAGAGGCTACTAAATTTTCTCCAGATTTTTAAAGCAGAACTTTTTAAGGTTTTCTTAGTATGAATGAAACCAAAGCTTTCCAGCTTTTTTTGCACAAAACCTTGCCAAGATGGGTGTTCACTGCAAAGTTTAAGAGGTTATCACAAACTCTTGACCCTCTAAACAGCTCTAAAAAGATTCCTGCATGTTTATAAATAAGTACTTAAATAGTAAAGAATGACACAAATCTATCATCAACACGCATTTACCATGTTTGAAGTCATAATTACTGACACTTTGTACAATGTGGCAGAAAACATGAATCATAAGCTTTGTTAAAAAAGAAAAACTTAAAACCACACTTCCAAAAAAAGGGACTTTAATAAATAGCTGCAAACCAACTGACATTAAAAACATCAGTAGCTCTTTGAGGCAAAAATGTAGGACAACTAGACACCTGAAGAGCTTTAATACCATTTTGTTTGCTGTACCCACCATTTTCAACTCAACAAACAGGAAGGTAACAAATATAAGTCAGCATGTAAATCCCTTAACAGATTAAACATTTATTGGGGTCCTCTTTGTGAAGAATTTCAAACAGATTAATCAGCTCCTTATAGTGACACAAAATGATGGAAAAAAATCTGTTTGAAATGTTTAGACAAACTGTATCATTTGATCCCACAAATAGCAGATAACAGAAAAGCGGTACACTTGTTCCTCCCACACACACACTTAAACGTACAGACCTGGAAGTCTGTGGAGGGATTCACACAAATGCTATCAGCTAACCCCCTCCTCCATACACGGGCTCTCCGTGACTCAGTACGTGATGTCAGGTCTCTCTTTTTACATTATCTAACTGATAAGCAAAGGAGGTCTTATTGTGCTTCTAGGATCATCCTGTCCATGTCTTCGTGTCTCTCCATTTCTCCAATGTTTCCATTAGTGGGTTTCTTTAGATTGCTACTGTAGGAACAGTATACTAAAAGCCATGATGACACAGCAGCAGGCCACCCACGGACTCTTCCGCTCACCTGGAGAAATGCAATAGTGCAGTGTTTAGGCTTTGTCAGGAAACATTTCTGCATGCATGTATGAATAACAATATGACAAAGTAAAAAAAAACTATATGGGGCAGTCATAGGCTTACCTATTCTGGCACACTTCCAAAAAATTCCTAGAAGCCTAAAAAGTAAAGGAATTACAAACATTACAAACAGGAACTCTGATATTAAAAGCTCAAAGACCTGTGATGATATGTGCACATACAGCAACAGAGGTACTCCACAAAACCCAAGCAGCCATCGGATGTCAAGTTCCATGTGAGGAATTTACAACGTAGAGGGAAAAGACGAACAGCAGGACATCTCATATGGATTGAGCACTGAGGCAAATGAGACATTTTCACTTCTTTTGAGAGCTCTGTGTGTCTCTGCATTTAAAGCAAACTTTTTAAACTTTCATTCTCACCAGATGGTGTCAGCATCCCATTGTACAATTTTTCCCTCAAAGTTGTCTCTGTATAACAGTTACATTTTGTACACTTGAAGCTAAGATTTGTTTTTGAGTGTACTGCTATTTTTCTTTATAAAACACATATTTTCTTGGAGATGGTATTCCCCTTAGATTTTGTGCCTTTCCCTACCACACAAGAATTATTTGCGAAATGTGTGGCATCAAATCAACACAAATAATGTCTCATGCCTCAGTCAACAAATCAATCAAGGGGGAAAACTATTAAATCATCCCATATGACATTCTCAGTTTCAAGCGCTTGTCTGAACAGGATGTCCCTCCCTTTTCCAATGCTGTGTGTATGTGAGTGAAACTGTTTCTGGGATTTGCCAGATTTATTAGAAATGAATTACAGAACTTATACAGCCAAGAATAATGTTGATCCTGAAATTATAAAAATCTGCTTTACTTCTGCTACTTTACTGGCCTTAATAAGCAGCTTCTTATTAACCAAGTGTTTTGGACAGACAAGCCTTACTTGATAAAGGAACGACTTTAATATGAGCAAAAATACAGGCGTAAATTACTTGAAGTGCACCATTTCTATTACGAAAACTGACGGCGTCAGAACCTTAAAGGATGTTCACTTATCATTGGTGGTGTGTGTCTATCAACAAATGCCATTGCTCAGTCTGGACAGAGTAAGACGAGGACAGCAATCCCCTTGCGACTAGGAAAAATCTGGAACTGATTGCAAGTAGTTGTGGTATCCAAGTGGTCACCCCACCGACCTTTTTATTCCAAGTCTATTGCAAAGCTCACCTGGTAGGAGGCAACTTGTTTCCAAACAATCGCAGTCTGTAGCAATGAGCAAACTCATCTGTGAAACATCTTTTTGCAATGGGCTGCTTGACTCAATTGGTCGTCTTAGGGTGTTTTCACACCTGCGCTGTTTAGTCTGTTTAAATTGAGCTCAGGTTCATTTTCCCCCTTGGTAAGATTTGTTTGTGCAGTTGTGAAGACAGTAACCGCACTTGGGTGCCATTCAAAACAACCACACCGAGACCCTTTGGAGGAGGTGGTCTCGGTGCATTTCCAAACAAGCACCAGAGCGGTTTGTTTATGGTGCGAGCGTGATCTGACCCCAAACTGGACCAACCACCAGCTGTATGCTGCAAGTTTGAACTAAAAAACATTAGTTTGCAATGCATTCTTTGTATTCTTAATGTGGGGAGGTTTTATATATGTGCAGGTCTGTTCGGTCTAGCAACTAGCCAAGAAATCAATGTAAATTCTCAGTTTTCTCACACTGCATCTTCCTCCTATATTTAATTTGTTGCTCCTCTCCTGCCCCAGACACATCTGGTCAATGAATGGACTGAATATTTTCACAGTTTGCAGTTCGCCTGGAGTTCTCTTGGACTTTTCTCTGTAAACCAAAACCACGGGGAAAAGCTACAAGTTTACAAACTCATCAACTGATCGGATCAGACTAAATGAACAATAGTTGTGAAAACGCCCTCAGTTATATTCCTATATAATAGCATGGTTGCTGATCACCTATGGCAATCTGCAGTTTAATTGCAGACCTGCTGCAACTACATCAGTATTTGTGGAAGAATTTCTGAATTTTTGTTAATGGGTTTCAGGCTAGAATCTGAATCCAAGAAGAAAATGTGAATTTATATGTGTGTAGATCACAGATTTGCAATTTACAACTACAGGGAGTGCAGAATTATTAGGCAAATGAGTATTTTGTCCACATCATCCTCTTCATGCATGTTGTCTTACTCCAAGCTGTATAGGCTCGAAAGCCT